>NC_047023.1:8246846-8846846 GCF_902652985.1 Pecten maximus | reverse complement strand
ATGATGTGATTATGATGTACTACATTGTACATTGTGATTATAATGTACTATATTGTATGTTGTGATTATGATGTACATTTGTACTTCATTGTATGATGTGATTATGATGTACTACATTGTACGTTGTGATTATGATGTACTACATTGTACGTTGTGATTATGATGTATAATTATGATTTACTACATTGTATGTTGTGATTATGATGTACTACATTGTATGTTGTGATTATGATGTACTACATTGTATGTTGTGATTATGATGTACTACATTGTACGTTGTGATTATGATGTACTACATTGTATGATGTAATTATGATATACTACATTGTATGATGTGATTATGATGTACTATATTGTATGATGTGATTATGATATACTACATTGTATGATGTGATATGATGTACTATATTGTATGATGTGATTACGATGTAAACTGTATGATGTGATATGATGTACTATACTGTATGATGTGATTATGATGTAAACTGTATGATGTGATTATGATGTACTACATTGTATGATGTGATTATATGATGTACCAGTTGTATGTTGTAATTATGATGTACTACATTGTATTTTGTCATTATGATGTACACTGTATGATGTGATTATGGTATATAATTAAGATTTACTACATGGACATAATTCATTTTCCCAAGTAGATGAAAGAGAAACATCTCCTGTCACAAATCATCTGGCTCAGTTTTCCTATCATCATCTTTAGTCATATTCAAGACTTCAGGAAACAGGTTGTTAAATATGTTTGTTTAGATATGTGCTATATCATAATAAATCACTAGTGGCGCCATCTACAATGTGTTTTATACACTTAGGTAGGTAAACATTACATATACACAATCAAACACCTACAACATAGTCTACAGGTAACCTCATTTGTATGTAAATTAGATAATTACCATACATTGGTAATGAATTCATAATGATGTATTCCTCTATATTCACAAATAATTTTATTACTCAGACAGGTATCTATTATGTCATGTCAAGCATGTCACATCCATCAAAATCATGTGTGCATCATCAGAAACTATTCCTGAATTTAAATTCTGTTTTTATCCTTAAACCTATTCAGGTCCCTTACATCAAAGTTAATATATTCGATTATGTCTGTAATTTTATGCAATATAAATCAGATAATCATAATGCCTTTAAATCTCCCTACATTTCCGTACCATCTTCCATATCGGTTTTGCCAGAATTTTATCAAACACTTTTGATGTCAGAAGGGAAGCAACTCTAGGTCAGATATAGCTCGACAGAAAATGTTAAAGCTGACAGTGCAAGTTAAAAATCTTCCAACTGTGGTTTAAAAAAAAATTATAAAGTTTCCGTATTCAGAAATTATTTCTGAAACACCCCCAAGGATGATAGTATGTTCTGGTTGTCCTATCTGAAGGACTGAAATTTTAGTTTGAGCTCTGTTTGAAGACACATACAGTACCAGTACCTGATCCAACCCATCCATAATTAAGCATTGATGTCAGTTTTTTTAGTTTTCATAGGGTACGAAAAAAAATTGTTTGCAAACTGTATTAATCTGCGTAGCGGATTCTTACAAAAGCTTGCAAACAATTTTTTTTCATATCCCTATGAAACTAAAGAAAAAATGACATCAACGCTTATAATTAATTTTTGAAATGGATTTTCAAAATCAAACATGTTTTATGTACAATTGAACTGATCTTATAAGGGATTCATTTTCACAAATCAATATGCAATGTCAATGGCCGTATTGTGACATCACATATTTTGTACCATTTCGGATTTTTTCTATAGAGGTATGAAAAAAAAATCTTAACCATTCAGAAAGCCACATTCTGCGAACAAACACTGGACAATTAATTATATGACCATGAATAACTCTTACAACATATGCGAAAAGTGACACAATCTCTCCTCCATCCCAAGCAGAAAACAAATTTAAATATCAGCACAGCTTCCTTAGATACGATGACTGGAGCAGACAGTCATCATAGGGGGAATATCTCAGAAACGTTTTCTGTGTATATATTTTTAACTTATACATTAAAGTAAAAATTCAGCATTATCATTTATGTTTTGTCCGCTGTCTGACACATGTACAACATTAGAATTTGAAATTCAGGTTTCTAGGACCTGGAATGTATCGGGATGTGTCTTTTATTCTTACAGACCTGTTTAGGATTGAGCGTTCTTTGTCTCAGCCTTTGAACCACCTCTCTTCCACTGCTAGTCCAAGCCTCTACGACAGTCTTCACCTTAAAACACCAAGTTAAACAGCATGTTTTATGCAATATCTCTTTTTTTTATAAATTCTACTTTTACTCTAGAATTTTTCCTCAAACACAGATGGTTTCCAAAATGCAAGAAGTCAAGATAATCTAAGTGAAAACATGTCTATCCTGATAAATCTTGAGATGGAATACTGTAAATGTGGAATTTTACATGAGGGGAAAATTTCACTAATTACGCGGAATCCTTTTGATCAATTTGATAAATCCTCTGGGAACCAGGATGTAATATAGGATACAGTGAATTAACCCCCATATATGGTCTATACTTAAGCTATGCGTGGGACTTACGTACATGTAAATTGATACACCCTGGTGTAAATTAACCCAGTTTGTGACGCCCCTGCCTGTAGTCTGAACATCCTGGAGACGCAGTAACAGAACCCTAATGATCCGACATCAAAAGTTTATGAATCCCTAGTAAGATGGCGTCACTATAGTTATATACATTCCACTAGTACAGGAAAGTGGCAAACTAAGTGATAGTATTAAAATGGGGAGGTGGAGACACAATGTCCTCGAAGGTAGAGAAATGTAGCAATCCAGACGAATCTTCCGTGGATCCATGTGTGTACACGAGGTCTCACCAAAAATCCATGTTATACTAGTATATAATAGTAGAAACGGTGAGCACAATACGGAAATTCATTCAATGGTTCGATTTATTTAATAACACTCTCCAATAAATCAGATCATTAAATGAATCTCCATGTAGGGCTTACCGTTTTTATACATATAATATGTGACAGTATGTTACCTACCTTATCCTCATCCATATCCAGCTGCCGTAACTGTTGTGTAAACACTGCTGGCTTGGCGGCATGGTACGCTGCCTGATCAACACAGAAATATCACTAACATTGTTATATGTGTCTTATACTGTATATATATATATATATATCTTACCTTAGATGATTTTATATCTGAATCTTTAAAAATATACATGAAGCTCAATATCACTAAAATATATCTATACATAGATAAAGTATATACATAATGTATTCATAGGAATTTATATACATAATGTAGCTCTGCCTTCAAAGTGCAGTGAACTTGTAAATGATTATAGGAATGCTTTTGTTTCCAAATATACTGGTATGTCTTTTTGCATTATTTTTCCTCAATTTCTAAAAATGTTTTTTTTTTCACAAAACTGACCAGGTATTTCCCCAGGGTCCTGTCAGTGACAAACATGATATTGTGCATGTACATTACACTATACAATTATAGTCTTTTGATAAGGTCAATACACAGTTTTATTAACCTGAAAAAATATTAACCAAGAACAAAGTCCGAGGTTAGTATTTTTTTAAGGTCAATATTTTTTTTCAGGTCAATAAAAAAATGTATCAACTTATCAAAAGGCTTTATTTGTATATTAACCTGTTGCAAGAAAAACTCCAGAGTCTGCAGGACAAGTTCAAGGTCACCAGCTGTGAGCCCAAGGGCATCCTGTAACTTTGATTCTTCATCCTCACTGAAGGTTCTGTCATCCTACAAAATATGTAAAAATTAATATTAACTTTGCATGAAGGCCTGAGTATGGCGCTGTTGCACCATTCTTTAACTTACGTTTTTCAAGAAATGATTTCTATTTAATTGTGATGAATCACTAATTAACTCAAATATCAACACATATACAAATGTAGCAGGTAGCTATGCATCACTTCATTATCTGACATATTTAACAAGAATAAATTGCTGTGTGTATGTTTATTATCTTCAAGTTCTTAACGTGAATTTCCATTGTTTTCCAAGATGGCGGACATTCAGAATTGACGATTTTTTTCTGTAACTTTAAACTTTATTTCAGTACAAAAAAACTGCGCAAATTACTCGAGTTTTTACGGTACACAACTGTAGTGTATAGTTTGTTTTTTCTCAACAAAATTATTTTCTTTACTCCAGCATCATTTTAGGGTATAGGGATGAGGGTCCTAGATTCATCCCCCTTTCAAAATGCATTCTTTTTTAATTTCATTTCTTCTCGTTTACTCTTTCATTCATTTGTTCTCCATTCTTTCATTCTCATAACTACAAAATGTGAATCTATACACAACAGTAGTACTATATAGTGTTAAGATCGTGTAGTGACACCTAACACTAAATCAGTACAGAGTTATGGGCCTTAAAAGTTATACATATGTATATAGCCACATTGAGTTGTTCCAGCATTATAATCAGAAGACACAGTAAAAGGACTGGATTGAATTGATATCTTGTGTTATCTAGCCATCATTTTATTGAAAATACAGTTAAATGTCTGATTTTATCAACAGCAATTGCGGAAAACATCACTTATTCAAATATGTACATTTAAATTGTATTTATTTTGGAGCCTTTGGCTCTAAACCAGTAAAAGTATCACCAGCATTGTATAAATTGTATTTCCATGTTATTATTCTATGTTAAAATTCTATTAGTAAATATTAATGATTCATATACTGATCCTAAGTTTAATATATAGTAAACCTTCCATCAGTTCTATCAAAACTATCAATAAATATTGAGGAGACTGTTTAAATCATGCTTCAAAAAATAAGTGCGAGTTAAAACTATCCAAGTCGATAATGGCAAAAATCTTGTCAAAGTGAAATCAAGGCACATTCAATAATATAATTGGCCAATATGTACATGTAACAACAATAACCCAGCATTTAGAACATGCACATTTGTAAATCAAGAATTAAACCTTCCTTTTTTCATAATTTTGCAGAGCGAATTCGAAGCAGAGACCATTTTGCAGACCCCAAAACACTACACATTTTATTTTGCAGACCCCAAAACACTACACATTTTATTTGTGACACAAAGTTATCAGGCCCCAAAACTGTACATGTTTTATTTGTGGAACAAAATTATCAGGCCCCAAAACAGTACATCTTTCATTTGTGACATGAAGTTATACGAGCTATGTTAATGTTACAGAGTCTATCATACTGTATATAAGTAAAACCTTACTTACCTTCAAATGGAGTTTTTGTGTGATTCTGGTCAACAGCAGTGGAAACTTGGACACTTCTAAGGCATTGATTGATGCGACAGCTCTCTTGATTCTGTAATACAGAAGCAACAAAATGTTGTAATTTTTTTTTTTAATTTCCTTTTGTGGGACCGTTTCAAATTTACATTTGTAGAAAGCACAAGGTTAAGTTCCTGGAGGAGATGAGAAGTTGACAAAAAAAAAAAAAAAAAAATGGATGTACCCTCTCTTTCAATTTAGCAAAATTGGCTATTTAGATATTGGTGGAGAAATTGAATACAAACATGCCAGAGCTATATACATATGTATTTGACTATAGGGCAGGCTTTGAGGTGTCAATCTGAAAAGTTCAAAGTATGATCATGGTGAGAGATATATGTTTCAATGATAAAAAAAGAAAAAAGAAATGTAAATTTTATTTGATTACAACCATTGCACTTGTTGGCGAAGCTGGACAGAAGCACACAAGGGGTCTTAGAGTGGGAAGAGACTGGAGTACCAAGAGAAACCTGATGCAGTCAGGCAGGTGACCCCTAACCTTACCACATGATTAGCATACAGGTTCAGTCAAAACAATATCCACAGGTGTTCAAATTAACAATGTGTAACTTAGCAGGTGTCAAAGAACTTTGATTGGTATATATATTACCAATAATTTATAGTAAGCCTGTTCATACCAAATCACGTGATAAGCACACAGGTTCAGTCAAAACAATATCCAAAGGTAATTAACAATGTTAACTTTAATTTGCAGGTGAGAAAGAAGTTGGATATGTTTACCAATACTTTATCATCTGTTCAGACCTAATTATTTAACAGCTATATTAATATTGTATTACTGTACTTCCGTAAACACAGCATGTTTTGTTATATATGAACTTTCAAATGTAATTGCAGATGCTGTACAGCTTCAACAGAATTTATTTTAAAGCCGCATGCGCGCATACTCCCAAAATAATCTTATTTATTATCAAATTCTAGTTATACACATGTATCAATGGCAATCCAAGATACTCATTCACGCTTCCCTAACATTAAAATGACCGTTGGACTAGACACTTGATCAAATGAGGGAATCCTTGCGACATCAGTGTATAAAAAATAACTCGCTGCATTTATTTTTATCACGAGATTTGTTACAGAGCCAAGAACGAGGCTATAACAAACGTATGCTACACATAAACTACATATGCGTGAACTTGCCTATTAATGCTTTCATTTGAACCTATTAACAAAATATTCTTGTAATAACTGATCAATATAAACAACCACACAACTTAATACATGTAGTTATTTCAAAACATAGTAATATCAATACAACAAAACATCGACAAAAATCGGATCAGTAAAGTTGACAATGTATGAGGAATACGGAAAAGCTTAACCAGCAATCCAATAGACGTCTGGCAAAATCGGAATTCGAATCTATTCCCTTTTCTACTCTTGTTATTTCCAGCAAATGATTTCTTCTCCTAAGGAAATCCTAAGGTTTTGCCGATTCCAGTCCCTTTTACGTTTCTTTCTAACCTAATGGTGTGTTTAAAGTTTAGCTGTGATTGGTGAAACTTTAATGTAATCATTTCTTAACTGCAATATATGACTCATATCAAAGCCAATAACAGAGTGCACGTGAAACGAAGGGAAGTAACTCTTGCAGATTCAGATTTTTTTAGACTGTATGGCGGAAATTTTGCACAACTGTTACTGATCCCAATTTTAACTACTTAATTATATACAAGCAGGTTTTATTGCAAGATTGTTAGATTGTTAAGACACAAATGTTTACTATGTAAGCTGAAAAACAGCTTCTCTACTCCTATATGGAGGCAGACACAGAATCCATTAAGTACGTACAGTTTCAGTACTGTAACATTAGTGTAACAGTGTCATTATTTAATGACATTTGGGTATTATTTAGATTTATCCATTTTTGTACTACTGTGTATGTACAGGCTCCGTATTTATCATATGTATATGTGTACACAGTTGTATCGTATGCTATTTATATATATATGTAAACCTGTTTAACAGGTCAGAGGTCAGAGTTATTTTTATAGTAGAGTGACCATGGGTCAATGCGCACCCGCGCTTTTTAGGGTAGCGTCACTCCCGTACTAGGCACCGTTGTGAGTGGACGTGTATATGTCGCGTCTATATATTTAGCGCATCCGTGTTGTACCAATCTACATCACTGTGAGTACTTCATAATTTCTAACTTTAATGTATATTGTATTGTATGTAGTAATATATGGATATGTTGAATGTCAATTATTTCCTTTATAAATTAATTGAAATAATTTACTTATTGGTAAAGATTGTCCAGAAATTGAATTTCCCGCCACTTTCTTATTATTTATTCTGTGTGGATAAACGTTTTGGTTTAGCTGATAGGCGTTATGCATTTAGCCTTTTATATTAAACATTGTAGTTAGTATACGGTGCTAGTACATGTTAGTAAATATTGTTTATTTTATTATTGTAGCATTTATATGCGCTGTAATATTGTACGGGTTGTCTCCCCGGGAGTCGAGCCCTCTTCGTCAAATGAAGAGGTAGGTTTTTTATATGGCTCCATTTATATTGTGTTGGTAGCATCATTTTTAAGAATATCCATGTACATGAGAAATTGTCATTGTTTGTATAAGCGTTACGCACCTGCTACTTTGTCAGATCTGTAATGTGCATAGTTCAGTATTAGTTGTAACGTTTATGATTACGCCTGGGTTAGTAGGTGTTCTTGAATCTTAGGTTCTAAGCGTTATGCTTCCGGTTGCGTCAGGTGCGTACACCTGTCGTGTTATTGTGGGATGGATTATTCCACTTTGAGATTGTAACTATTTTACTTATTGTTGTTATTTGTTATTTTAGGGTGTTTTATGGACTAATAAATTATGAATTGGAACTCAAGCGTTGGAGTCATGGTGTAGACAATTTGAATAACCGACCCGGCTCAAAACGACCGGTTACATTAGCACAGGCTACAAGCAGGGGGCGTGTCTCTGAAACATAAGTCTAGGAGATAATCATGACCCATTTGCATGGTTATGTCAAGATGGTCAACGAATCCAGGCGCTACTGAACATGATAATTAAGCCATATGTAAACAGGGAAAAGACAATAAAATGATGTCACTTACGCCGGTGTTGCCGTAAACAACAAAGCCATCTTCGAGTCTTGTGCTTATTATTGATAATGAAAGCGCTTTGATGATCATGATTGTATTCAATGATATGTTTTGTTTCTCAACTTAAATGCTATATTCTTTGTACATTACAATATGATTATTCTCCGGGTGGTTACTATAATTCCAAATGATCGATTAGTTTCCTTTTGAAATTGAATACAATGACAAAAATCAATTGTGCAAAAATTTTCAAACAATTATTTTTGACGATTTAAGCGATACAGTATACTCTGGATCAATCAAGTGTTTGTGTTGAAAACCGTGAAATGCTGAGATTGAGGACTGAGAATGTGAAGAATCTAGTGAGTAGATCTACTAAACAAAATAAACCCGTCTTAAGAAATAGATTATTTGTATTTTAAGATAAGCAAAATCATTTTGTAAAATCGTGATGAGACAAATACACACTTATACGGATTGTTAGACACGGTACGTTGTTTCGTCTACTTTCAGTTTCCCTATCTATACAGCATGGCGTCAGCTTAGATGCCCGGATTCTAATAAAATATGTGATACATAATTGTAGCAAACTCTCTTCTATATAATTAGTAGAACCCGAACACATCTGCGTGGCATGTACAGCTAATGACATACAGTACAGTTTATGTTGTACACATATGTGTAAAAGTAGACGGTCGACTTAGCTCAGACTAGGATTTTTGACTAGGATTTTTTGCAGGCCAGAAACTTTTAGTAGAAAATAAAGAACTTACCCAAAGTGAAATTATTCTACCACTGTATGCTTTAAAATTATGAATATCATGAATAATCCATGATTTGTAATGTATGATATGATAGTTTTCGGTGTTAACTTTTCATTCCTATTGGTATTTTTATTTTTCACAAACAAAAAGGAAGGAAACAGTTTACTACAACAGTTATGTTTTTAGCAACATGTATGCAGCATAAAAAAATGTACACTTGTATACATGTATTATGAAGTAATGAAAAATTTCCTGCCAGCACTGGGCCTGGACATAGTGACTTCATAACTCTCAAGGCAAACATACCACCAAGAGGATTAAGGGAATTTTCTGCTAGTCAGAGCTAGTAAGGTGACTATATACTGTCAAGTTTCATATATTGTCTCAGGATAGTGTACATGTACTTTATATCTATGTATAGGTCTCCGGTCAGCATCATTAAATTGAAAAAAAAACCTTCTATTGTACATGTATATCACAATTACATTTTATACATTTTTTTAAAAAGTCTATAAGAAAAATTATTTCTTCCAGATTTTTGCAGATTAAAAATCATACACAATGTTTGGACAAGTTGTGATTGGTCCACCTGGATCTGGAAAGACAACTTACTGTCTGGGCATGTCCGAATTCCTCACCTCCCTCGGTCGGGAGGTAGCTGTCATCAACCTAGACCCAGCCAATGAACACCTCCCTTACAAATGTGCTTTGGATATCGCAGATCTAGTGAAACTTGAGGATGTGATGGAAATGGTAAAACTTGGACCCAATGGTGGACTGGTGTATTGTATGGAGTATCTGGAGAAAAATATTGACTGGCTCAAAACAGAACTTGAGAAATTAGGTAATAAATACCTGTTGTTTGATTTGCCAGGACAAGTGGAACTTTATACTCACCATAACTCGGTGAGAAATGTCGTCCGTCAGCTACAGAAGTGGGACTTTAGGCTGGTGGCAGTCCATCTTGTTGATTCTCATTATTGCAGTGATGCTTCCAAATTTATCTCTGTCTTGTTAACCTCTCTGTCCACCATGTTACAGCTAGAACTGCCTCATGTAAATGTTTTGTCCAAGTGTGATCTCATAGAAACTTTTGGCAAGCTTTCTTTTAACCTGGATTTCTACACAGAAGTGCTTGATCTGTCCTACTTACTAGACCAGTTCAAGGTAAGTATTGACAATAAGTTTTTCTCCACTTTATTACGAATGGTGATGATCTTATTTGATATATACTGGCTTTTAGAGTTTATGTGCCTGCATGGTAAAAGCATAGTAACATTTTCATCAAATTAAAATGACATCTTTGAAATTTATAATTCAGTAGTTAATGTTTAATTCATTCTTATTGATACATTGTATATGCAACATTAAATTTTGGCAATATAAAACATTTATAAGAGCCTTTAGTAATTAACTCTTATTCACTTTTATATTTCATTTACATTTATGTTTAATGGTGTGACATACCCCATTAACAACTAAACAACTAGGTGGTAGAAAATCATTATAATGTACATGTTTGGTATATATCTTCACAGTATGTTATGATGTTAGAGAGAAGGTTCGTACTGCCAGTTATATTTTACACAGAAGGACTAGGTCACTTTACAATAACCTGGTTTAATGGTTATCAAGCTTTAAATTATTGATGCATGTTGATGTTATTACAGGAGGATGAACAGTTCCATAAGTACAAGAAGCTGAATGCTGCACTGGTGGACATTATAGAGGAATACAGTCTCGTCTCCTTCATCACACTTAATGTACAGGTAAACATGATGTACAGGTAAACTTAATGTACAGGTAAACATAATGTACAGGTAAACATAATGTACAGGTAAACTTAATGTACAGGTAAACATAATGTACAGGTAAACTTAATGTACAGGTAAACTTAATGTACAGGTAAACTCAATGTACAGGTAAACTCAATGTACAGGTAAACTCAATGTACAGGTAAACTCAATGTACAGGTAAAGTTAATGTACAGGTAAACTTAATGTACAAGTAAACTTAATGTACAGTTAAACTTAATGTACAGGTAAACTTAATGTACAAGTAAACTTAATGTACAGGTTAATGTACAGGTAAACATAATGTTCAGGTAATCATGATGTAAAGGTAAACTTAATGTAAAGGTAAACCATAAAGTACAGGTAAATATAATGTACATGTAAACATAATGTACAGGTAATCATGGTGTAAAGGTAAACATAATGTACAGGAAAACTTAATGTACAGGTAAACATAATGTACAGGTAAGCCATAATGTACAGGAAAACTTAATGTACAGGTAAACATAATGTACAGGTACACCTATTGTACAGGTTAACATAATGTACAGGTAAAGTTAATGTATAGGTAAACATAATGTACAGGTACACCTATTGTACAGGTAAGCCATAATGTACAGGAAAACTTATGTACAGGTAAACATAATGTACTGGTACACCTATTGTACAGGTAAACATAATGTACAGGTAAAGTTAATGTATAGGTAAACATAATGTACAGGTACACCTATTGTACAGGTAAACATAATGTACAGGAAAACTTAATGTACAGGTAAACATAATGTACAGGTACACCTATTGTACAGGTAAACATAATGTACAGGTAAAGTTAATGTATAGGTAAACATAATGTACAGGTACACCTATTGTACAGGTAAGCCATAATGTACAGGAAAACTTAATGTACAGGTAAACATAATGTACAGGTACACCTATTGTACAGGTAAACATAATGTACAGGTAAAGTTAATGTATAGGTAAACATAATGTACAGGTACACCTATTGTACAGGTAAGCCATAATGTACAGGTAAACATAATGTACAGGTAAGCCAAAATGTACAGGTAAACTTAATGTACAGGTAAACATAATGTACAGGTAAACTTAATGTACAGGTAAACATAATATACAGATAAACATAATGTACAGGTAAATATAATGTACAGGTAAACTTATTACACATGTAAACTTAATGTACAGGTAAACTTAATGTACAGGTAAACATAATGTACAGGTAAACTAATTGTACAGATAAACTAAATGTACAGGTAAACATAATACACAGGTAAACTTAATACACAAGTAAACTTAACACACAGATACATTCATAATATGTTGATTGCTTGATTGACTTGATGTTTTAGTCTAATTGACGGAATGATTTTCTACCAATCGTTTCATTGTTTGTTGTCAGGAGAAGGAAAGCATGTTGCGTGTGATGAAGGTTGTCGACAAAGCCAATGGCTATCTGTTTGGTGACCTTGAGGAGCGTAACCTCCAGTCACTCATGTCCTGTGCGATTGGGGCAGAGTTTGAATACGAAAAGATCAAAGACGTTCGTGAGAAATACATGGACATGTCTAACGAGCCACCGGACGTATCAGATGAAGAAATGGCACCGTCATAACTTATTTCATGTCTTTATCCTCGACTTAACATTGTCTACTGATGTATTCAGTATAATTCTATAGCTCGGACGTTAATCGTTATAACTGTTAAATCGGTACGATTTTCAGCTTTAATGATAAATATGCCTTGTAAGGTAGGGCAACTGATAATGAACAGTTTGTTAATTTTATGATATTTTTTAAAGGTTTTGAAGGTTTGAAAAGATTTACCTGTACTGTCAACAGATACAGATGCTGAAATGTTTGGTGTACATTTGTAAACAACATACAAACACTACATTGTTAGTGTTGGATTTTCACAATGTGTGCGACAGATTACTATAGTGTGAACATTCTATTGAAGAAATAAAAATTACTTGGTATGTCAGTGTTGTGGTGAATTCAATATACTGTGTCAGAGGCTATCACACATTCTACAAAATATTTTTAATATAAAATTGTTTATTTTCTTTATTTGCATCAAAATTTTTGCTGAATAAAGTAAAACTACCAAGTTTTAAATGATTTTCATGGCATTCATTTGTTTGCAGATCATGGTTAATTTTATGAAAGTAAGTAAAGTTTAAAGAAAAAAAAACTATGTCCTCAGACCCTTCCTCATCTGCTTTGAAATTCAAATTAAAACCCATCATCTTGTATATATTTCCTGGTTAAATAAATAAAATGTCCCTTCTTAATTAAAACCCTTCATCTTGTATATATTTGCTGCTTAAATAAATAAAATGTCCCTGTTATTTTTTCAGAGAAGAATGTGTGGGAAAAAAGCATCACAAACAAACCTTATTCCTGTAATATACATTAAAATACAAATATTTAATTATAAAATTAAAGCACATTAATGTGAAACAAATACTAAGAACCATGATAAATCTTTGTTTTCCACGTTTTGAAGCAGTTTATATGAAAATGAATAATGATTGGTTCAAAAAAGAAAATCCCATACCGTCATCAGTTTTTATTAATTTCTTTATTAATTTTTTTTTTCACCAATAAAATTACTCGCTCCCTCGTCCTTTTTAGAAAAAAATGCACGGTGTGCAAGAATCAATTTTAGCTAGCAACGTTTCCTATAGTTTAGGAGTTACGCCCCTTTGTACAGTAAACCTGCAGATGTTACTGCAGACCAAATAGTATTTGTGAAGGCTAAAAATAACTCTGGTCCAACTGGTGCCGTGATTGAAATGGTCATTGCTCAGTAAAATCGACAATACATCTGTCACTATACAAAGTAGCTAAATTGTCCATTTTAGTATGAAAACTTGGAATGAAGTCTTTTCCTCTATCAGAAACGTGTATTAGTTACGTTTCTTCTTCTATCTAGCAGTCTACAATAAAAGCTCACGTTGTCACGGGGGTTAGATTGGTTGCCTTTCCCCTTTTAAGAGGGATGTTCATCTTAACTTTGGTAAAATATCTGTAAATTAACGTTAAAAACTAAATGTACGCAATACCTGACGGTACATAACATTGTATAGCTGTAGCCTGACGGTACATGTATCGTTGTATCAGGCGTTAATACTACTAAAATTAGCCTAATTACTTATAGTCAGGTAGAAATAAACATAACAGTTAATTATAACGTGAATTCTAATTATTGTTTCGTATGGTTATCAATAAAATCATTTATTTCAATGAATCATGTCTGCCGATGTTCAGAATTTCAGAAATATTCGTAACTATACTACAGTGTAGTATGTATATCAATCCTCGGACCTGTCAGTCGTCTGCATGAATTTGAATCGGAAAGGTAAAAACCTATAAGATATAGAAGGAGAAAAAAAGATTTTAAAAGCAAAATTATATACGAAAATTAAGAAATATACACACACAAAAAAAAGAAGAAAAAAAAAGCTTTTATAGAAGTAACAAAGCTACCAGTAACGTTTATTCCAATTATTTAAATCAGAGACCTATATACTACATTAATATAGATCTCTGCTTAAATGCGCATCTATTATTTTCCAGAGTTGAGAAGGGTTGCGTTCAACTGGATTTGATTGCAAAGACAGATAATTATACATCCAAACGTTTGTAATTGGGTTGTACTTTTGCTATTACGTAATATCAAATTTTCATATTATCTAGCTTTCAATATGCGTTAAGACAGGTTTGAAATCAAAACAACACAAAAAAAAAAAAATCCTACGACATCGCGTTCCTTCATTTCTTAACTTATAACGACTGATTCAAATATAAAGAAAAAGAAGAAGAAAGAAAGAAAAAATTCTCTTCCGAAATAAAGACAAGATTGTCTTTGTCCATCACACATTTATACATTTATGCAATGAATAAAAAAGAAGAAAGAAAGAGAGAGAAAAAGCTCTTCCGAAAAAAAAAAAGACAAGATTTGTTTTGTCCATCACACATACACACACAATGTAATACACACGGGTTGAAAATTTAAATTTCTTACAAGAAAGGAGATACAAAAAAAAAGTATAAATATTATCGTCCGAAGGAGGGAACATTTGGTTTGGTTTGATTGTAAGATTGAACGACATGAAATAATGAAGATTGGGGAGAGAATGCCGTATTACGTAATTTTCGTTTCTCTGTCACAAACTCAGACCATGGTGATAGTGGTGTGTGTCGGATCGCAAGTATCTTGAACCGGGATCAGCAAATGGCTCATTTTCATTTGTTCATCTCTCAGGCTTATATTTTTTGCACTCATTATCAATAAATGCTAAAACGATTAATTTTCGGTGCTGAATATTAACAAGAAATTCAATAGGAACTCATATTCCGGATGTACGTGTCAACCGAAACAATTATCCGGTCGCTCATACACGTAGACAAATCACAGGGATCTGACACGAATTCCCTATCCGATACGTGTATAATATGTTATATATTTATCGTTGGTTGATAATTTGTGCCAAGTCCCTGTGGACAAAATTGACATTCGTATCTAACATTAAACAATTACTTTTTCTCGTACATCAACTACTGGCAGTACTGACTATACCGGAAAGGCACATTCTGTTTGAAATATACATGTATGTGCAATGTATATAATGACTTTAACAAAATGAGCATAACGTGAAATTATGAACATTGATGATTATTATCATTTTGTTTCATTTAACCGGCAAAAATGTATTTATGTATTTATGGGTATATTCTGGTAACCGGATAAAGATATCCTGTTTGTGATGGTGCATACAGTAACCGGATACAGGTCCCCTGTGTGTGGTTGTTATACAGTAACCGGATACAGGTCCCCTGTGTGTGGTTGTTATACAGTAACCGGATACAGGTCCTCTGTGTGTGGTTGGTATACAGTAACCGGATACAGGTCCCCTGTGTGTGGTTGGTATACAGTAACCGGATAAAGATATCCTATGTCTGATGGGATATACAGTAACCAGATACAGGTCCCCTGTGTGTGGTTGGTATACGGTAACCGGATAAAGATATCCTATGTCTGGTGGGATATACAGTAACCGGATACAGGTCCCCTGTGTGTGGTTGGTATACGGTAACCGGATAAAGATATCCTATGTCTTGTGGGATATACAGTAACCGGATACAGGTCCCCTGTGTGTGGTTGGTATATGGTAACCGGATACAGGTATCCTTTGTGTGGTTGGTATACGGTAACCAGATACAGGTATCCTTTGTGTGTTTGGTTATACAGTAACCGGATATAGGTATCCTGTGTGTGGTTAGGTACACGGTAACCGGATACAGGTATCGTGTGTGGTGGGTATACGGTAACCAGATACAGGTATCCTGTGTGTGGTTGGTTATACAGTAACCGGATATAGGTGTCCTGTGTGTGGTTGGTATATGGTAACCGGATACAGGTATCATGTGTGTGGTGAGTATACGGTAACCAGATACAGGTATCCTGTGTGTGGTTGGTTATACAGTAACCGGATACAGGTATCCTTTGTGTGTTTGGTATATGGTAACCGGATACAGGTATCATGTGTGTGGTGGGTATACGGTAACCAGATACAGGTATCCTGTGTATGGTTGGTTATACAGTAACCGGATACGTGTATCCTGTGTGTGGTTAGGTACACGGTAACCGGATACATGTATCCTGTGTGTGGTTAGATACACGGTAACCGGATACAGATATCCTGCGTTTGTGGTGGGTTATAACCAGATACAGATATCCTGTATGTGGTGGGATATATGGTGATAGGATACAGATATCTTTTGTGTGGTTGGATAAACGGTAACCGGATAAAGAGATCCTGTTTGGGTGGGTATACGGTAACCGGATATAATCACTTATTACAATTTCCCCGTGAGTAAGCCTATAGGTAAAGCTGTCTTGCAGTGCAGATTTTAGCTATGAGACGATTCCTCTAAATACCGTGTGTTTGATGGGGTGCAGTATCCGGTGAGGTCACGAGCCAGGGATCGGGCCCCGTGTCCTGTTGTTTCCGATCCCCCTCGCCATTTATCACGGACTCTGTGATAGGCGACCATCATTGCACAGGACCGGGTCGGTGACGAGCCAATTTCTTCCACACGCGAGTGTACAAGTGAACTGCATAAACTAACAATTTCCCCAAATTTGGGATCTCATCAATGGCATTGCACACAAAAGTGATTTAAGCATTTGTGATATGGTTGTAATGTGGAATTGTCATGAAACAATATGGGAAGCCATCCGGCGGGAGCTGCCCGTTCTGCTCCTCTCTCCATTGTTCATTTCGTCCGATGATTTACATAATTTTTCACTTGACATCTGATGTATCGAGGCAATTATCAAGAAATTTGCGGCTCAGAGCCGACTCCCGAGGGTCTGTTGATCGTTATGGCACATCAGTATGGGCCCTAGATAGTCCGCCACGTCCTACAATGGCCGACCGTGATAAAATAATATCTTACGATGAAAGTTGTATCTGTCGGCCTTGGCGAAATCCATTACGTGAGCCAGCAGAAACCGGATCGCCATTATTCCTTCACACCTCCCCCCGCTTACAAAACTCGCGTTATAATGCCGATTTTTCACCATCAGATCATACCGACATTTTATTTCCAATAGTTTCCGCCGATCGTTGTCACTGAAATATCAATGACTACCACCGACTTTGATTCAGAGAGTTGCATTCCCGTTCACACCTCGTCCCATCCGCAAAATAAGTCGGTCGTTTTTTAATCTCCTTCTCCAGATCTTTGTCAATATTTAATAGCGATTTTAAGTGTGTTTCGCTAGTGCCGTCTTTGATCAAATTGTCCACATAAAGACGAATTGTTATCCGCTGTATTTCTACTGGCCTTAATGTTATCTGCCAATAGCCTTGATTTTGATTACGTAAAATACTAAATTGCTTCCTTATAAAGTCGTCCTTTATTAAACAAGATTTTCTCGATATTCGCTTTTATGCGCAATACGGTACTTCTCCAATAACTAGCAACCGCTTTACGCTCTGTCAACTCTTCAAATGTTCCAGATCCTCATTAAATTTACTTCAATAATATACACGTTTTATTGCTAGAGTGACTTGTATCTGTAGTATATCTATGTGTACTACTTGTGTAGTATTTGCCCGGCGATGAATCATTCAGAGTCAGTATACGGCGATGTAAGAGTTGTCTCCCATCGGTCGTCTCTTACGTCAGATGACCTTCAACTTCCATTCCCGCGGTCCGTATGCGGTTACAGCGTGTCATAAGATGACTTTTTTGTCATCGCTCTAGCGACTTCGATTTCAAACGGATTTTGATCAATATGCCGCAAACGAGTTCGTGTTTCAGATTGTCAAGGTCAAGGTCATAGTTACTATTTAAAGAATATCATTGTTTTCGCGACTTCGTTTTGAAATAGTTTGATCAAACTTTGCATTGGTAACGTATACAAATATCCCGACCGAGTTGGTGTTAGCACGTGAGGGCAAAATACAACTTCGACATTATAGACGTTTTAACCATTCACAGCCGTCGTTTGACCACGTCGACACTACCGGTATTTTAACCATTCACAGCCGTCGTTGGACCACGTCAACACTACCGGTATTTTAACCTTCACAGCCGTCGTTGGACCACGTCGACACCACGTCGACACTACCGGTATTTTAACCTTTCACAGCCGTCGTTTGACCACGTCAACACTACCGGTATTTTAACCTTTCACAGCCGTCGTTGGACCACGTCGACACTACCGGTATTTTAACCTTCACAGCCGTCGTTGGACCACGTCGACACTACCGGTATTTTAACCTTTCACAGCCGTCGTTGGACCACGTCGACACTGCCGGTATTTTAACCATTCACCGCCGTCGTTTGACCACGTCAACACTACCGGTATTTTAACCTTTCACAGCCGTCGTTGGACCACGTCAACACTACCGGTATTTTAACCTTTCACAGCCGTCGTTTGACCACGTCAACACTACCGGTATTTTAACCTTCACAGCCGTCGTTGGACCACGTCGACACCACGTCGACACTACCGGTATTTTAACCTTCACAGCCGTCGTTGGACCACGTCGACACTACCGGTATTTTAAGCTTTCACAGCCGTCGTTGGACCACGTCGACACCACGTCGACACTACCGGTATTTTAACCATTCAGAGCCGTCGTTGGACCACGTCAACACTACCGGTATTTTAACCTTCACAACCGTCGTTGGACCACGTCGACACTACCGGTATTTTAACCTTCACAGCCGTCGTTGGACCACGTCAACACTACCGGTATTTTAAGCTTTCACCGCGTCGTTTGACCACGTCAACACTCCCGGTATTTTAACCATTCACCGCCGTCGTTTGACCACGTCAACACTATCGGTATTTTAACCTTCACAGCCGTCGTTGGACCACGTCGACACTACCGGTATTTTAACCATTCACAGCCGTCGTTGGACCACCTACCGGTATTTTAACCTTTCACAGCCGTCGTTGGACCACGTCGACACTACCGGTATTTTAACCTTAACAGCCGTCGTTGGACCACGTCGACACTACCGGTATTTTAACCTTAACAGCCGTCGTTGGACCACGTCGACTCTGCTTTCGCCTCCGTCGTTGGACCACGTCGACACTGCTTTCGCCTCCGTCGTTTGAGCACGTCGAGAATATCGGTATGTTATCGTAGAGCCATATATAATGTGATCTATAATCAGTTATTACTTATGTGACCTACATACTGTTCAGTTACCATCAGTCTGGTTTTATCCTTCAATTTTATTCCATTGCTTGACCAGTCACCGATTGCGTGACCGTAACCTATTTTACATGTTTTATTGAATAACATCGCCACAATATTTTCTGGCATGCACATCCTCTGATTCTGATGGATATAACTGAATATTCATAAAACATTACATGTCTATACTCGATATATACATTCCATTCATTTATTTTTATAATTGGACAAAGTCGCCGATGAAGTATTACCAAACATAAACGAATTACAAGAAATACAAACTCGGTTAATTTAACTTTTTTTATTATTTTAATTTGGATTCCTTATGATATTTCAATCTTCGGCACGTGCTTTGATTATAAGTCGGAGTCATCTCGTGTCCACTTTTGACCCCTGACCTCGGCTGTCGCCACCGCCGGGAGCGACCGTGTTCTCTGAAACAGATCCGTGTCCGTATTCCGGGAACTTACTCGCTCTGGACGGCGAACACGCAAAAACAGAATTTCCACTTAATCGGTAATTTCTCACTTTACTTTAATCGGAGGCCTGTCTGAATGAAATGATTCTGACTTCTCATGCACGGAGCTATTTTGTTATACCGATGGGAAACATAACAGAATAATCAATTTCAGAGAGAAATCAGATTCGTTTATTTATGCAGTTTTTCACTCGATTGTGTCCGTACGGTATCGTCAGTGCGTCCTCTTATCTCTCGCTCATTTCTGATACAGGCCGCGCGCGCGAGAGTGTCGTCTGCCCATCTCCCGCCCTCCAAACATCCCGTTTTGATGTCATTCCTCGTTACGAGTTTATTTATAACCATAAATATCGTGGAAAAGACTGCCAATTGTCGTAATGAATTGATTGATTCATAAAAATAATTGAGATCATCAAGAATAATTACCATCGTTTGTATAATCATGTTTATCTTAATTTCCCTCTATTTAATGCATTTGATATTCGCCATTAAAATTCTTGCTTCCAAACTTTCGATAACTGACGACATAACACTATATATTTATGGATGTAATTCTCCAAGGTATTGCCTCTAATGAAAGCCGTTTCACACATCCTCTTATCATGACCGTACCGCGGAGGGATTCGATCTAGGATGACGTCACACCCGACATTATTCCTGACTGACGACGCTGACTGACAGCGCGTGTAAGAGAATGTCGTAACTTACCAGCAATAGAGGAAGATTAGGGGTCGGTTATCGAAAACTGTCTAAATATCCAAACACTATTCCGGTTATCATAGAATGTCTGAACATAATAATACGAAAATCAAATCAATACTTGCCATTTGGCTGTATTTGACTAATGCAGTTTTGACAGTTAATTTTTGGTTGTATCGTTATTTCCCCATGTTCATGGAATTCGACTCAGCATTTAGATTAACGACTCCGATTAATAAAAAAAATTGGCAACATAATCAAACTGTATCATCAACTTAAACTGTATTTCGAAATGATAGTCTGTCTTGAACTGCTACTAAGAGATTTCCCCATCAAGCACTTTTCTGCGTTATGGCGTTTCCATGTAACAAGGTTTCCATCTCATAAAGTTTCAATCACTAACAAAAACTCCTAGTCGAATCTTCTAATTCATCTTTTAGTACATACTGAACTACGCTTACGAGGAGGTTTTTATACTATAAGTACCAATGTAGTAATTTGCAATTCTGGGGGACATAATGTCCTTGTCTGTCAGCAAGTTACGGCGAGTATACAACCGAGCTCTTTTGAATAGCAATATAGTTTCTTTTGTTCCAAATATAAGTGTGATGGCATTGTTTATTTGCAAAACTTCACAGATGACCTAGGCGCTGCTATCTTTCTATGGCGTCTGATGTTGGTACTGCGCACCCGAAACAATCACATGAAAATCATACCTGGCTGTTTGTTCCCCAAGACACCCTTCCTCAAATGACACTGGCTGTGTGTGTTCCACAAAGACACCCGTCCACAAATGACCCTGGCTGTTTGTGTTCCCCCAAGGCACCCGTCCTCAAATGACCCTGACTGTTTTTGTTCCAACAAGACAACCGTCCACATGTGGCCCTGACTGTTTGTTATCCGAGACACCAGTTCTCGTGTGACCCTGGCTGTGTGTGTTCCCCCAAGACACCCGTCCTGAAATAACCCTGGCTGTGTGTGTTCCCCCAAGACACCCGTCCTCAAATGACCCTGGCTGTGTGTGTTCCCCCAAGACACCCGTCCGCAAATGACCCTGGCTGTTTGTGTCCCCAAGACACCCTTCCTCAAATGACACTGGCTGTGTGTGTTCCCCCAAGACACCCGTCCACAAATGACCCTGGCTGTTTGTGTTCCCCCAAGGCACCCTTCCTCAAATGACCCTGGCTGTGTGTGTTCCCCAAGACACCCGACCTCAAATGACCCTGACTGTTTGTGTTCCCCAAGACACCCGTCCTCAAATGACCCTGGCTGTGTGTGTTCCCCAAGACACCCGACCTCAAATGACCCTGACTGTTTGTGTTCCTCCAAAACACCCGTCCTCAAATGACCCTGACTGTTTGTGTTCCCCCAAGACACCCGTCCTCCAATGACATAACTGTTAGTGTCCCCTTATACACCCGTCCTCATGTGACACTGTTTGTGTTCCCCCAAGACACCCGTCCGCAAATGACACTGACTGTTTGTGTTCCCCCAAGACACCCGTCCTCCAATGACATAACTGTTAGTGTCCCCTTATACACCCGTCCTCATGTGACACTGTTTGTGTTCCCCCAAGACACCCGTCCACAAATGACCCTGACTGTTTGTGTTCCCCCAAGATACCCGTCCGCAAATGACCCTGGCTGTATGTGTCCCCAAGACATCCGTCGTCACAATACAACTTAATGACATAGGACACACACCGCCTAATTATATAAGTGAATGACCATTATCGTCGGACCATTCCCGGTATATGTCAACAAAATTCAACTGGTGGATCTTGAGACGTTCGGAACATGTTTAAAACGATCGCGCATTCATGACGTCTTGAATATGCTGTCTCTTGACTTCAAATGCCATCTTTGGCTTCAAATACCATCTCAGGATTATTCCAGATAAGGTTTTGATAACTGATAAATTCCAGAAGTAGCGAATGAGATATCATAAAAGTCAGTCGATAGTTTACGCACGGCGCACGTAGAAGGCGCACGGCTGAAGGCGCACGACATAAGGCGCACGACGGACGAGACACGACATCAATAGGTCATGAGTTTAGACTGTAGTATGGAGGGTACTTGTTTTCTCTTTCCGTTTGTCACGATCCCGGAAGTGCGTGTGTTTTGCTATGTCGAGTCTTCCTCTCCCTTCCCGCTTTGCTTTAGAGTTTTCATACCACTGTACGCATGCGCGCCAGCATATCACTCGATGCCGCCACATGCGTATTACCAACCTTTTTTTCTTATTTACACCTATTTGTCTATCTGATATAGTGAAAGGCTGAAATGTAAAGGCATACGCGAACATGAAACATCACTATTCATGTCATGTCCAGATAATTACACAAAAGACTGATGGAATTATTTGTCTGATTATTGCCTTTGTTTCTCGATGCTTGCGTTTTTCCCCCGAGTTTATTAGAATTCTGTACTGATGGACCGCGCGGAACTGATATGTACTTGTCAACGCCCTGGCGGTCCTTCGGTTCGCGTGCCCTTTGACCTCTTGGGTATCCATTGTTGACTATAAGACATCCATCATTTTGTATTCAATTCTCAATTTATTTATCGTTGTAATTTTGACCAACTACGTTCTTTTTGATCCAATTTGTCAAAATTGCAGTAAAAAACAATTGAATTTTTACACATTTCTAATCTATTTTTAGTAACAATTCCCAAACATTCACGTCTCCCGATATTGATCGTTCATATGGAGCATTTCGATGTAAGTTAATAACCGTGAAACCTTTGCTGGTAATTATTTGAATTTTTATTTGGACATTTCAATATTGAGTACCCATACCTAAGGCTGTGAACCCAGAGTCATACAGGTATGTACTCGTTGGTCCAGCCAGACGAATGCGCGCGCACGCACACCGCCATCATGTGGTCAGTTCATCTGCAAATTACAGGGACAATGTACTTGAACGGGTTACCTAGAGACGCCAGAACTATAGAGATGGCTCCAGAGCCGTCGTCAAACCAGAGAAAATAGCTGTCTTTGAGTTTTGTTCGTGTTTAATGTTCACGAATCATAAAATCAATTAATTCTAACAGCAAAAGTCTTCGACTACAACGTCTATATCCCGAATTATCACGGAAATCGTAATAAATGGTGCAGAAAAAAATTATCTCTTTATAAATTCACCAAACAGACGTAAATAAGCAATCTAGAATTTCCACACTACGAAACTGTCGCATTGACGGAAGTGAATTACATAGAAAGTCGACAGAACTCGAGTTAGAGAGATGATCGTCTGTACAAATCAGTGCGGAGAAAGTCGACTCTATAGAACTCGAGTTATAGAGGGTATCGTCTCCACCAATCAGTGTGGAGAAAGTCGTCTCAACGGAACTCGAGTTATAGAGGGTATCGTCTCCACCAATCAGAACGGAGAAAGTCGACTCAATGGAACTCGAGTTATTGAGTACATCGTCTCCAATCAGTACAGAGAAAGTCGACTCAACAGAACTCGAGAAATTGATGTCATCGTCTCCTCCAGACTAAGATTTTACATCAGCCCTGTTTTACACACCCCTCCCCCCTCTCCCCCTTAAATGGTTTACATAAAAACAGTATGTCCTACTAATAATTATGGCTATAATTTCAGTTCACTGACCGTATTACGAATTATTTATGATGTGGTTGTATATCACCTTAATAACTTTAACATATCAGGACCACGCGTCAATTTTCACAACTTGTTACTAGGACATGAAATCAGAATGAGACAAATTTAATTAAGTTTCCCTACATTCGATATATGAATTGTGTACAGTTTTATCTGCAATCCAGCTATTCTCAATACTTTTATGGAAACTGGCGTCTTTGTACATCGTGTGACAAGCTCCCAGCAGGCTATGCTGCACTCCTCGACAGTAAAATGACTCATGACTATTTCTGAAACTCAAATGACTAATACAAATTAAAATACATTGTATAATACTTAAACAATATGAAAACAGTGATTCACACAACAATTAACCTGCCATTGTATTATAATTATCATTGTATGTTTATCCCTAGTCATTTCACGTGTGAAGATACCAAAAATTCCTGGGTAGCTTCTTTAGGGTTTCCTTTTCAATACTGACAATGCTACTGAAAAGGGTCTGATCAAGGATAGGATTAGTCATTGGTGATCCCTCTATTGACAGTAACGTGAAAACTACACTGGCAAAATAGAAACAAAGTCACTCAAAACCGCACAAAAAGACAACTTTTAAAAGTGTTTGTAATTCTTTATTGTCTTTCCAACACGCCATTTAAAGTTTTCACCTGTAAAATATATCACAGGTGACATCGCTTCTGCTTCATTAGACAGGTGTTGTGTCCGGGCATTGATAGCTAAAGAATTGCATGTTCCATACCATTAGATATTGTGGTTTTAAAGATATAAAGAGAAAGTCGGGACCTGCCTGGGCGACACACCGAAGCGGCCTTGGCTTTAGTAAAACGATCTTATAAAACAGAAAAATTACCAAATTATTGATTTAGTCATCGATAGCGTTTTTGGATACATTATTCAGAACATAATTGCAGATGTCATTTTTAAACATTTATATGAACCAAAATCAAACAATTATCGACTGGGTATATGGATAGTTTTCGATAAAAATCTACAAAATTCTTTTTAAACTTTGATTATAAGGTCTTATTTTATGACCTCTGATGATTTCCGATAAGGTTTAAAGGTATCATTTTAACGAATTCTTAGAATTAAAATACAAATTAAAGTACATTTAAATAACTTTATCGAATTCGAATTATTCTGAATGATATATAATATTAAAATTACAGGGGATTTCACGGGATTTTGAGTTTCAATGTTGACAAATGAGACATTATCAGTTTGGTCAAAGGAAACGGACGGAACGCTTGCGTGATAAGTTCCGGGTCGACAGCAACTTAAAAGTAGATCGGAGCGGATATGTAATAGTGTGTCAAAATTAGAATTCAATACAGGGTCATTTTGTGGCTTATGGAAGTGTTTGATTCGGTGTTAAATTGGTCGACATTAACCCCGATCAGCTTCATTGCGTTCCCCGTTAATGCGTCGGTTAAACCCCGGACAGTAGACCGTTCCCAGGTCAAGCTATGTCGGAGAATTTCGTCACACGCCTTTCCGCTGAAACACGTGCTATATGCAATTGCATGTCACAATATTTCCTGTCAATACTATTCATTTACAATGGGATACCATTGACTTGTGACACCAACATCCTCTTAAAACATATAGATAAATAAATTGTATGGGCGAGGGGTGAAGGTGATGCTACAAACGAATGATGCACGAAAATATCTTCCTTTTGTGAAGGAAACGCAGAGGTTCCGTGGATTTTTCGAATGAAAAATTCAATTCCATCTTACATAGAAATTTACTTGAACCCGGTTATATTCAAACCACGCTCGACCCCGAAAATGCCGAGACAAGTTGCAGAAATGCCGTAATAGTAGATTGCACGAAACGTTATCATCTGTTGGAATTTTTTGGAGTCGTTGTTCTTATTAAGTCTAGGGTCTTCCACAAGGCGAGTTCCTCAGGCCGAATGTGATAAAACCCCACTAATTATATAAGAGAGAAATTAAATTCCGATTAAAATTTTACGACTTAAATCAGAAAAAAGAACTCGTCCAAGGAGATCATTGAAGGACGCGCCATTCACTGTCCCAAAGTAAGACTGATCTTTCCTGATAAACACTACTGACAGATATAAAGGTCCGATTTGACGGTATATAATTTTATCATTAAATGCGATGTCTCCGCGTTTCAATCGTATAATATATTATATATAATTTGGTGTTGTAGGCGTTCCGGAAAGTAATTAACCGTACAATTAGAAAATTAGAAGTCAAAGTGTCCTCAGTAACCTGTATGTAATATCCTTCTAAAATAACCTACATTAAAAAAATAAAAAAATAACCACTGTTTTGTTGAGAGCATGTCAATGTGCTACATGTACATATGAAAAAAATAAAAAAAACAAAACAATGCTAAATTCATCAAAAGATATTTGGTGTGTATAATAACTTTTAATTTGGCCAGCGGAGATCGGCTTCATGGTTTAGAAGTATACTTTATAGTACTTGGGAGTTACAAGTTACTTGGGGAACGCAAATGTGCGAGTTCTTAACTTATAGTTAAGAAAAAGTGCTTGAACGTATGACACATGTCACAAGAATGAGCGAACGTACTAATGGACGAGTAAAACAAAGACAATGCATGCAAATTCCTGTACAGAGCCTTCCGTAGTTCGGAGTCGCCATGTTGACAGCGGTTTAATCTCGCGTGTGGCCAGTAAATCCATGGTTGTATTATCTCAAAAACGGAAGGATGGGTACAAAAGACAGGGCAATTTCCTTATTTTTATTTTTTTATCAAAGCAAAATCTGATCTTACAACCTCGTACTTGAAAAATTAAACAAATTAAACGCCTTTAACTATTGGTACCTTGTAGTTATCTACTTAATTGGCGGCCCGTGCTCACAACCTCTTTATATCTTCGGTAATTGTAAATTGACCGAGCGTAATTCCACTGTAAAATAGTTCAACATTAAATCTGATTAATTCGTGGCCGTCTCCGGCTGTCGTTTGTGACTGAGCACGCCGTCGGGAGGGACAAAGGAGGGGCAGCCAATCAGAGAGCACCGCCTCTACATAAATATGTATTAAAATAACTTGACGACAAACTTTCCAGCGTTTTCTCAGCTCTTGGTGCTCCTCATGGAAAGTTGATATATTCAACTCTATACATGGACACGAACTTTTTTCTTACTATATAGAGGATATTGAATGGTTTCCCGTTTAATATAACATATATTTCACGAGTATGACAGAATATCGATATTTTTAATGCAAAATCTTGTATTTTCACTGCTAAAGTTTTATTAGTTTGATAAATTTCTTTATATCACTGGCAAAAATGCAATAAATATATATATATATTTTTTTTTCAGTACAGTATACAATTGACAAAAAATGCTCCCTTTTCGCATTATTTACCTATATCACGTCAAAGAGTAGAAAAATCTAAGATATAATTTTATACTGCAAAAAGATACCAGAATCTTCTTTAAAACTATTCCCACATAAGCTAATAATCTGTCCTAGGTAGCAAGAAATCCATACACACATACATCCTGTATATAAATGTGTATACCACATATACTACACATGTATACATATGAACACGGCCTTACACATTAGTACATCAATGGAATATTCAGTTTCCTCGCGATAATTGGTCATCTGTTTTAGAACGTTACATAAATCTTATACGTTTATTTGGAATTTATATAAATACGTTTAAATATCGTGACGTTTAAAATCTCCGACAGAAAACATAAATCGTATTTTTCATATATATTAATTAACATATTTTCAGATTTTGCAGGCAAATTAACTGTCGTTAGAGTCAAGTTTTAATATACCATGTATAGAATGATACACGCGAGAATCAGTTAAGTCATTTTTCTCATTGTCACTTATTGATTAAAAGAAACAAAATGACAGATGTCCATATGAAATGAATATTGAATCGTAGACAATATAAAGAATAGATTGTAATACATGTATAATGTTTGGCAAGTTGCAATTATCAAAACTTCTCGAATTCTTAATTGATAAAGGGAATATTGAGATGGGGGTATGTACAGATACACCTGTATGGAGGGGCAAGTTGTTTAATATTTTATCCAAAAAAATAAAGCGTCTTTAAAATCATTATGAATACATCCCACCCAGTTTCAAAATAAATAGATTCTGGCATTCGAAGGCATCTCCGTGAAAGTGAACAGTCCAATAAACTTAAAAAAAACAAAAACTTTATCCCCATGAGAATGACCTCACCAGAGCGTGGTACCTGTCTCTAGTCAGGGTGGAAGACAGGATTTATGAATTTAAGTTCAGTTTTAGATGACATACGTAATTTCGGGACACTGTACGAATGCCAATCTCGGTCGCGGAGATGCTTTGCAGTTACAATCAGTACCAAATTAAAAAAAATTCTGTTTATTGATTTTTGTTACTTTTTTACTTTAAACATATTTTATTTACACATATTTGCAAATAGGATTTGGCACAAGTTATTACAACTTATGATTTTTGTTAATGAATGATATCATTCAAATGACCTGGCTATTTTCTAACTGAACAGGAAAATGTATGGGCAGTTTATTTCGATGGATGTGATAATATTTTCCCCTTATATGCTAATATGATATTTACTTTAGTTTTGTTTATCAATCGATGATACATAAATCATGCAATATCGACGCCCAATTGTTATCCGGAAGTCTTCATAGCCCGCCTCTTTCCGGAAGTTTACGATGCTATGTGTAGAACCGGAACTGGCCACTCGCATACCCGTGTTGCTAATTACAGTAATATCACTTTCTACTTAACACTTAGAAGCAATGTGGCTTCACCTAGCGGCAAATTAGCAACCACGACCAGAAGTCAAGTCGCCGGTAGGTGTCGCTAGTTGACCGTGACGTAAAGGTCCGATTAAATAAACTCCAGGTTTCTCCGGTAAGTACAGGAAAGTCATCGAGTACAAAAATGTGTAGACAAATACGTATGGTTAATTTGTCCTAATCCCCAAAGAACATCGTACTTAAAAATGATGTTTTCATTAGACGGCGAAATGGATCGCAATAATTGATTTCGGACACTTCCGGTTGTCCCAAACACAAGGACACAGGACTTGAAAGGCCAGTGAGGCTATAGTGCTTAAGCCAAAAACTGATGATAAGGAACCAGATGAAGAAAACTAATATGCTCCTAATTGAATTTACGATTGATGCCAAAATGAACACGGGAAGGAAGCTTGTAAACAAAAACATATACGTTTTCTTAGTTATATGAATATTTCACCGCTGTAAATAATCATGTACGCCTACGTGTAATATGTCTGAAAGAATGGCGAGATTGATGTGTGGTTTTTCTTGATATTAATAAGATAACGTCATCGACACTTCGATGCTTGGGGATGTTTGGTAGACGGCGAAAAGACGGCAGCTACGAGCATCCCGTGCCTAGAGGGCGCCTTGAGTGCCTGCCAGGACATCGATATGCGATACGAGCTCTACGGCAATAAAAATATCAATAGCGATGGGCGTCCAATTGTGTCTAATGCAAAAATAATAAAAATCAATTATCTAGGAGAAATAAACAAGATAAATGTGGTGTTGATAAATTCTTTATTTCCGATTGCCGCTACATCTACCCCCATCAACAAAGTAGTGCCTACTTCTGTGGACGGTTCTAATCAGCCTCCCTCTCCACGACAGATACATCAGATACTTAATACAGCACATCAAGGCACAGTTAATCGGGGTCACACGAGTGGAGGGGAAAAAAACCCGGGCCCCATCAGCCGGAGTTGGTTATAACGTCTACCGATCACAACGCGGTCTCCCATCTCCCGAGTCAGCGGTGCGGATCGTTCTAGTCCCTTTTGGCGATCACCCACTCGGAGTAACAACACCTTGTCAGGTGTGCGATTAAATTTCACTTAAATTACAGATAGTAAATTTTCTTTGCTAATTTAAAGACATCAATGATTCGGGTGCCCATGCTCCCCCTCGCTAAGTAGTCGGGGCTCGGTTTCCCCGCTCATTAAATGTTATTGAAGCCAATTCACTGGAAATTGGACTTTAATGTCAGACACGATCGTCATTCTCTTGTTCGATGATATCTCGGCGAACAATGACGACGGAGAATAACAGATTTGATGCCAAGCCGTATCTGAGGATACTCGGGGGAGATGGGCCTGGAGATAAGGGGAGGTAAATTGCGGGGCGACACGCAATATGGCGGACCCGAGACCCGGGGACACGTACTTAACGCCGTCACTTGCGGGCCCATCATCTGACAGTCCGATATACAAATAATACGGATATGATTCTGAACAATATGGATGAATTAAAATTTAAAAGTGATACATTTTAAAGACTAATTGTCACGTTAGCATTTATTAATGAATTGTCAGCGGTGGATATGAGGGGGGTTCGGTTAAACGTGACATGTGGCAGGGACACATTGTCCAGTAAAACTGATCTCCTCACAGATAGTGCCAGGCTAACAATAAAACGACAATTTTCTACACGAAATATCAACTTTATACTTAAATCATTATAACGGGTATGGTGGTCTAAAGGTGAAAGTTACGGGACTCGATTTTTTGACACTATCAAGATCACTTACATGTATCAAATTTAACGCTACTTCAATGTTCAATACCAACAATGCGTTTTCTTATCATTACCGTTTTGGATAAACTTCTTTTTTTTTTGAAATCAATACTTTAAAACTTCTTTTTTTATCTTCTTTTTTTTTTTAAATTAAATTGAATAAGAAAAAGACAATATTATGGCTTTAATATTTCTCTTTCTTACGTTTATAGCATGTAATACAAGCTAATATACATTTTTTTTCTTGCTTCAATATTACCAAGGCGACCAGTGAGTTAATGCCGTCAGAGATGTCACAATGCTTCACCACTGACGGTGACGTCACGACGATGGCAATATTGCAGCATGCTGGTCGGTCGAGAAATGGTTGAATGTCTGATAATATCAAATTACGCAAACAAAACTACATAAAAGCGTTATTGTTTCAGAGGATATCATGAATGATTTGGATATTCAATCCTCGGGGTCACAAACTTTTGTCAATCTAATTATGAATCCTTCAGTTGGATATTTCTCTCCTACATTCCCATATACGACGTTGTATGAATAGGAAATAGTAAAGCATTAAGTTTGTGGTTATAGTTATGCCTTGAAAGTTGGGTGGTCGGGTGGCACTGTGGTTACACACTTGCCTTTCACCTATGCGGCCTGGGTTAGATTCCCCGATCGGACATGAACAGGAATGAGGTCACCTGCCCGACCACGTGGGTCCCGGTTTCATCCCACAGTTAAGACCCCTCGCGCGCTTCCATACGTAGCTATAACTTGTTTCGTAATTGTTGCATTAATAATAGATAATTTGATATTGCCTAGAAAATCGCCAGTCTGTAAAAGTTTTATATAAGAATAATCCCGGATTTTAACCTGTCCATAACGACCATCAGTGTGTTTCTCCCCTTTGTGGTCTTTATACACAGGCTCGACTGTACTTACTTACAATGTTGTATACGTCAACTTGGCCAACTGTATACAAGACCATAAGTGTATGATATGGACCAGTGTGCCTCTAAAGTCCGCGGCCTCACTAATGACCTGGCCCTGAATTCGACCACAACAAGTGTTTCTTTAATATCGTTAATAGGGCTAATTATCTAAATCGTTGGTGAATTATTACGTTTTCCATCCAACCCTACACTACTCCGTCACCGCACGTGAGATTGGCGGGAAGGGTTAGATTAAAAGTGCCCTTTCTGGCCTGTACGTGTTGGAAATAGGCCACATAAAATGGACAAAAAATTACCAAACAAAAGAAAGAAGACATTATTGAGAAAACGACGCAATTATATAGAGAACAACCCAGGGAACAAGAGTAGTATCTTCTGATTAATACCGAGCAGCTCCGCCTGGTGGACAGAACGTGTAGGTCGAGCAGGTGTGGACGCGCCACTTATACTACCATATGTCTTCATCAGCGCACCACTAACGCCACTCGGCGGTCATTGTGGGGGACCAATATATTGTAGCCAATCTATCGGTGGCCATATTAGGAGATATAGCGAGCCAACAGTGTGTCAATAATATAAATCTAATTGTGTGGAATTACGGCAAATAATGGAATTACGGAAACGCTAGTTTATATCGGCGGCGACATTCCCATATAGCATAGCTGACTTTCGATACTTCTATAAAGGGCCAGACGGCGACAGGCTGTACTGAAATTCCTATGATAAAGGTGTGCCACTTCTCAACATCGCAGTGGCGCCCTGGAGCAACAGCACGCATTCATTTTAGTTCTTGAAAGTCAAATATCCTATGAAAAATGCACTTGTATCTGTCCTGCATTTCTATTTTTTAAGTATAGTAGCAAATTAATAAAAAAAAAAAATATATATATATATGAATTTAAGACGATTGTGCCGTCATAGCAAGGCCAGAAATACACCCTATAAACAGTAAACACGAGAACTGTTCTTTGATTGGGAAATCCGGCTAGACGCGCCGGAACCTTAATACCTAAACTATTATATAGTATACGTCCAACAGTAAACGTGTCCTTCAGCTTAACAATAGCAAGCATGTCAGATGTACTATCAAACCAGTCGTCCCGCACGGCCATTTGTACCGGAAGTTCAATATTAATATCTATATATCTCCAAAAGTCGCATGTACTGAAAGTCGATTGTATGACATTGTCACATGTACCGGAAGTCGAAATAGTCATATGCACCGGATGTCAATATATAAATATTTATATCTGGCAATGTCGCATATAACGGAGTCGAGATTAGTATACAAATATTTTGCAATATGACATGTACTCGAAGTCGATATTTGAATATTAATATCAGGCACTGTCGCATATAACGGAAGTCGGTATTGGTATACAAATATCTTGCAATGTGACATGTACCGGAAGTCGATATTGATATACAAATATCTGGCCCTGTCACATGTACCGGAAGTTGATATTTAAATAATAATATTAGACACTGTCGAATATACCGGAACTCGGTATTCGTATATCATTTTTGGCATAGTCATAATTATGTGAATTAAGAGCTATACAGGTCCAGCATTGTCATTCGTAACTACTCGGCCGATTCCGTACCTTCCATCTAATGACCGTAGAGAATCGGCCGAGGTGTTCCGAGTCCAGCATTGTCACATGTACCGTTTTTCGACACAATTATGGATGCAACCTATTTTTAACTACATATTCATCAAATACCAGTTTGAAATCTGATAACGTTGTTACATGTACTTTCCAGTTTCCTTGTGGAAGTTTTTATATTCATTTACATTCAAAGATTGCATCCGTCAATAGTATAAAGATTTTCCCAGATTGAATTGTGTCTACTGTCCGGCGTCCGTATATGCAGTATAGTCGGCTACGTTTGACAAAAGTCTAAAGGAAGGTGCAAAGAACACCATACCCATTGCTCAGCACGAGTGTGGTCATTTTCCTTATTTCCGATTCTGCTCCGATATCAAGTCTGGTCATTTCGTCTCCAGGTTTGGTCACATAAATGTTTTGGGGTCGTTGACTCGAGTTCCACGCAGTACCAGCACCATAATGACTGGGGCGGGTTGACTCCACGGCTTGTCCCTAGTACAAACATCATTCGTCACAAACTACACGGGACGTTTCGGCTCCAGCTCGTGTGTTCCACGGAGCGGATCAGGGATCGTCTGTCAGTCTCTACCAACGGCTCGTGCCAACATGGTAGACTCTTTCAACATAGCAACAAATCTCTCATCATTCGGCAATAACAGCTGATGATAAGCTAATTGAAACACCCTCCGATCCGTCGTATCTGACGTTAGCAGATTGATGGGTCTGGCGAGGCATGGCGGCAGTCTGCGTACGGAGGGGTAATGTCACAGCATCAGATACGGCGGGTATCTTCTATACACAATTAATTTACAGAAATTGTCGAGATCATATCGCTGTTTCCCTTGTCAGTTATGTTTGTATAAACCACAATCATCTCTTTACCGAGAGACAGGCGATCGAACAGAGCGTTACTACATGTATAATCCCCGGCATTAGCAGCTTGCTGTAGAGGGCGTGCTATGTACGCCCGGCCACACCCCACTGTATGTCTGAGAAGACATTTCAGGTGCGGTAATTGGTCAAACATATGAATAGTTTTCAATCGAGAGGCTGCTGGGCAAGGCTCTGGCCAAAGTGCCTTTAACGTGTCATTTATCACGTGACTACACTGCACGTGTAAAACAGTAAATACAACTAGGTCCTATGACATACTTTGTGTGTATTACTATCACTGTGTCGTCATAATAGATAATACGTCATCATGCATTCTAGTCCGACAGAACCGAGATATTACAAAGAAAAAAAACTTTTAAAAGTAGCAATTTAGTTTCGCTTTTTTAAACCGGAACCGAAGGGGTGATGAATACGACACCGGAACTGAGAGGGTGATTAATATCTGACACCGGAACTGATGTCCAGGTGATGAATATCTGACACCGGAACTGATGTCCAGGTGATGAATATCTGACACCGGAACTGAAGTCCAGGTGATGAATATCTGGCACCGGAACTGATGTCCAGGTGATGAATATCTGACACCGGAACTGATGTCCAGGTGATGAATATCTGACATATTGTCCGAGGTTCCATGGTAGGCGATGCTGAGTTAAAACTGTTCTCATGCTTTCAATAAATGTGTGTGCCCGAGATACATGTATTTTATTTCAATAACCAAAAATATTTTCAACATACATGTAACTCAAATTTGAATTATATCGGACAAATTCTCCTCATATTGCTTTTGTCAATAATGACTGCGCTTCAGAACGTGTAGTATTATGGCTATCTACAGTAATTTGTAAATCAAAGCTTCCGAGGGCTTTATTGAGCTGACCAGAAATGTAACATCAACTCGGATCCTACACATCCATTTCACCGCGTGAAATTCCATAGAATTATTTATTCATTCAAGTAACTTACACAAAAAGTAAAAAAACAAAACAAAAAACAAAAAAAATTCGTATCATGTAATTCAAAAGTTGACGAAAAGTCGATATCAAGACGTGTCAATTTTTGTATACTCAAACATAAACCATATTATGCCCGATGTAAAGGAAAATGTTCAGATATAAATTAAGGTCATTCTTTTACTAATGTCATTGTACAACAATTAATTACGTAACTGACTTTTCCTAGAACTCCTATCAATTGTTGTGTTTTTCTCGATATTTATGTCGTAGTTTTAACGTACTTTTTAAAACATCTGTTATCACCGTCCTGGCTTTTCTAGGATTCATTAACTAAATGAAAGCCCATTAGAATCCTCTTAATGAAACTTTAATTAAGAATTTCTATATAATGCGATTTTACGCCCAAACTATTAATTTGTGCAGGAATTGATTAAACTCGTGTGAATTTGTTGCTAAAATTTGCCACAATTTCTCTAGGTATCCAGGTCGCGATGTTTTATAGATGTTTCCAGTCGTCATAGAAGCATTGTTATGCATTCAAGAGAGAGACAGGCAACCACATTGGTCTTCAACGGCAAGCACGTGAAAACATCAAGGTTTGCCTTGGGTTGCTAAGAACATGGTCCGTTTCCATTATTTTTGCTATTTTCAAGTTATCATGAATGAACGGATTCAATTGTATTTCGTTTCTCAACTGTGACGTCATTGACATTGCATGGCGATGGTAATATTACGGAAGGACGACTGTTGATCCACAGGGCCACGTCACTATCGTATCGTTTTGTAAACAAGGGTTACGAGTCGTAGGGTAGACATCTTAAGTGTTTACAAAACGATACGATAGTGACGTGGCCCTGTGGTTGATCATGCTGTTTCCCCTTAAAATATTGACATTTGATAACGACAATGAAACAATGGAATCCGCATAATTGAAATATTCATATCGGTGACGTTATAACACATGGACTTCAGGTGTGTTTGGCGGCAAAAGACCTAGTAAGGTATATAATTTATCAATGACCAAATTGTATGGGTACGGCAGGATATACGTATACATATTCGGAGACGATGGTACAGCTAAGGTCTAAATAACACAGTATGCTAAGTCTGAGCATTTTACCAATCTGCTCAATAAAAAGAAATTAAACGAAACATGCATGGCGTCGATCATTTTCTTCTTCTTTATGGTAATTCTACGGCCAATATTAGTAATACCAAGAAAACCGACAAGTAACCCTTAACAGAGACCTATATACTAGTATATAGGTCTCTGCCCTTAATAAAAAACGGGACTATTGGTGGGGGTAGAGAATGCTATTTGTACCACTTCAGAAAATGTGATTGCCGTAAGGCCAATTGCCCACAATTCACGTTGAAATATATTGCAGGTCGGAAAGCCGACAAGAGATGGCAAAGGACGAGACGAAGCAGTGCCGTGTCCTGGACAAGTGATTGCGACTGACAAGACCGACATCAACATACTTACAAGGGGTAGGTTGGTGACTTTCATTCTCAGGGTTAGTTTGTACAATGTAACTAACGTTTTCTGGATCACCAAAAGTTTTTGGTCAAAACGTAACGGATTGGAAAGGTGGAAACATTCTACCTGGCTCTCCATTTGACAAGTTAAAGAGGTTCTTAATCATTAGCAGACCCTACCCGACTCTTCATCTGACAAGTTTGGGGAGTTCTTCATCACAATCAGGCCCTACCCGACTCTTCATCTTACAAGTTTGAGTTCTTCATCACAATCAGGCCCTACCCGACTCTTCATCTGACAAGTTTGGGGAGTTCTTCATCATAAGCAGACCCTAACCGACTCTTCATCTTACAAGTTTGAGTTCTTCATCATAATCAGGCCCTACCCGACTCTTCATCTTACAAGTTTGAGGAGTTCTTCATCACAATCAGACCCTAACCGACTCTTCATCTTACAAGTTTGAGGAGTTCTTCGTCACAATCAGGCCCTACCCGACTCTTCATCTTACAAGTTTGAGGAGTTCTTCATCACAATCAGGCCCTACCCGACTCTTCATCTTACAAGTTTGAGTTCTTCATCACAATTAGACCCTACCCGACTCTTCATCTTACAAGTTTGAGGAGTTCTTCATCACAATCAGACCCTACCCGACTCTTCATCTTACAAGTTTGAGGAGTTCTTCATCACAATCAGGCCCTACCCGACTCTTCATCTGACAAGTTTGAGGAGGTTCTTCATCACAATCAGACCCTACCCGACTCTTCATCTTACAAGTTTGAGGAGTTCTTCATCACAATCAGGCCCTACCCGACTCTTCATCTTACAAGTTTGAGTTTTTCATCACAATCAGATCTACCCGACTCTTCATCTTACAAGTTTGAGGAGTTCTTCATCACAATCAGATCTACCCGACTCTTCATCTTACAAGTTTGAGTTCTTCATCACAATCAGACCCTACCCGACTCTTCATCTTACAAGTTTGAGTTCTTCATCACAATCAGACCCTACCCAACTCTTCATCTTACAAGTTTGAGGAGTTCTTCATCACAATCAGACCCTACCCGACTCTTCATCTGACAAGTTTGAGGAGGTTCTTCATCACAATCAGACCCTACCCGACTCTTCATCTGACAAGTTTTAGGAGATCTTCATCACAATCAGACCCTACCCGACTCTTCATCTTACAAGTTTGAGTTCTTCATCACAATCAGACCCTACCCGACTCTTCATCTTACAAGTTTGAGGAGGTTCTTCATCACAATCAGACCCTACCCAACTCTTCATCTTACAAGTTTGAGATCTTCATCACAATCAGATCTACCCGACTCTTCATCTTACAAGTTTGAGGAGATACTCATCACAATCAGGCCCTACCCGACTCTTCATCTTACAAGTTTGAGTTTTTCATCACAATCAGACCCTACCCGACTCTTCATCTTACAAGTTTGAGTTCTTCATCACAATCAGACCCTACCCAACTCTTCATCTTACAAGTTTGAGGAGATCTTCAACACAATGAGGCCCTACCCGACTCTTCATCTTACAAGTTTGAGTTTTTCATCACAATCAGACCCTACCCGACTCTTCATCTTACAAGTTTGAGGAGTTCTTCATCACAATCAGATCTACCCGACTCTTCATCTTACAAGTTTGAGGAGTTCTTCATCACAATCAGGCCCTACCCGACTCTTCATCTTACAAGTTTGAGTTTTTCATCACAATCAGATCTACCCGACTCTTCATCTTACAAGTTTGAGGAGTTCTTCATCACAATCAGATCTACCCGACTCTTCATCTTACAAGTTTGAGTTCTTCATCACAATCAGACCCTACCCGACTCTTCATCTTACAAGTTTGAGTTCTTCATCACAATCAGACCCTACCCAACTCTTCATCTTACAAGTTTGAGGAGTTCTTCATCACAATCAGATCTACCCGACTCTTCATCTTACAAGTTTGAGTTCTTCATCACAATCAGACCCTACCCGACTCTTCATCTTACAAGTTTGAGTTCTTCATCACAATCAGACCCTACCCAACTCTTCATCTTACAAGTTTGAGGAGTTCTTCATCACAATCAGACCCTACCCGACTCTTCATCTGACAAGTTTGAAGGGTTTTTCTTCATCACAATCAGACCCTACCCGTCTCTTCATCTTACAAGTTTGAGGAGTTCTTCATCACAATCAGACCCTACCCGACTCTTCATCTGACAAGTTTTTTTCTCTATCAGATCACATCATTGGTTATATATCTGTATACTTCATAAATAACGGAAATGCCTTGCAAATCCTATATTAAGACAATTATGAAAGGCTTTGGAATAGATATTATAAAAGACTAACAACAACTAATTATAGTTTTCTGTTCATTTATTTTTCACATATTTATACTGGTCACACAATTGGTCAAATATCCTCACACACTTTCTCCCTCCAACCACGAAAAACACACAGGCAGTACACTTCATCTCTCTCCATCTCAACACGAGAGATGTGACCAATCTCTCCAAACACATTTCATCTCTCTCCATCTCAACACGAGAGATGTGACCAATCTCTCTAAAACACATGTCTTTCTCCCTCTCAACAGACACATCATCTTTCTCCCTCTCAACAGACACACAGTCCATCTCTCTCAACCAAAGCACATACCAAAATGATACCAATGCCATACAAGACTACTATCCCACCACTCATAAGCACCATCATTTTAAGTCCTTTTTTTAAATACTTGTTATCACATGTACTTGCACTAAACAGTCTTAAATTTAAAGACATGCTATCTGAAGAATCTGTCACTCGGACAGATCATTGTGGTGCTAGTATAGAATATATCAGACTTTTGAATGCAAAGTTAGGAAAAATTAAATACAAAATTTCCATGGGGACGATGCATTCAAACCCTTAAGATAAAACATTTTGAAATATACCTGATCTTTATATTAATCTCAGAATGTTTTGAGTTCCACACAAGAGTTTAATATAAGGATTATCCAGATAGTACAGACTTTGTGACATTAGTGGAACACATGATGCTGTGGCAATTTCCATGAAGACTGACGCAACATATTACCAATTATTGCACAGCAATCACTACTTTAAGAGTTGAAGCACATTTTGTTGTAAACACCAGCTGATGACAAGTTCACTGTACTTTCATTTCTCAGGTTGACACTGATTGGGCAGTTAATGATGGTGTCATCTTATCAACAGCCAGGCTTCCTAGCTCTATCGTCTGATTGGTCTGTTGTGATGTGGCTGCTGCAAACAGCGTGTCCATTGTCCCCATCACCTCGTAGAGTTGCTTCATCAGTGCCACTTCACGTTGTACAACAAGGTTAACACGCTTCAGGAGGGCACCAAGGTCGTGTGACTGGTCAATTAGTCCTTTGTGCATTTCTGTAAAAAAAAACAATAGAAATTTTATCAGTACATGTGGTTGGTTCTGTTCATTACTAGAACTACATTCAGTCTTTTGAGTAAAAATTTACAGTCTAGTAGTCATGTGACTGGCCTATAAAGGTCAAGGTCACATGAATATCTCTCAAGGTCATGTGTCCTGGCCCTTCAATCATGGTACTGGCCTATTTGTCGAAATTATATGACTTTGCTATTTGGCAAAGTCACATGACTAGTCTGTCAAGGTCAAGGTCACATGAATGGTCTATCTCTCAAGGTCATGTAATGTACTGGCCCTTCTGCCATGGTATTGGCCTATTTGTCAAAATCATATGACTGGGTTTTTGTGAAAGTCACATGACTGGCTTGGCAAAGTCACATGATTTTTAAACTCAATATAATTTCTGCCAAGGTCATGTGACTGGCCTCTCTGTCAAGGTCATGTGGTGTCTGGGCTAGCTGTCAAGGTCATATGGCGATGCGGTCTTACTGTGATACACATCTACTTTTCTATACCAAAAGTGAATAAACGTGCCCGATTCTTATGAGAAATGATATATTATAGCAATGGAAACTTGTAAGATATTACTTTAATATAAATGACCTCAAATCTTATCATTACTTGTATAAAGCAGATATACTAGCAATTTGTTAAGGTCTACATCAATAAAGTATTTAAACCTTCAAGGTCTACTTATAAAGCAGCTATACTAGCAATTTGTTAAGGTCTACATCAATAAAGTATTTAAACCTTCAAGGTCTACTTATAAAGCAGCTATACTAGCAATTTGTTAAGGTCTACATCAATAAAGTATTTAAACCTTCAAGGTCTACTTATAAAGCAGCTATACTAGCAATTTGTTAAGGTCTACATCAATAAAGTATTTAAACCTTCAAGGTCTACTTATAAAGCAGATATACTAGCAATTTGTTAAGGTCTACATCAATAAAGTATTTAAACCTTCAAGGTCTACTACATACATATACTAGTACTTACCGAGTAACAGTGCCATTATGTCAGTTAATGTATTCATATATCTGGGCTTGTGAATGTTTCTGAAATAAAACAAATATATACATTTTATATATAAATTTTGAATACCTAGTACTGAGGCATTACATAAATACCATTCACAAAGGATAAGCTACATTCAGACAGAACAGAAGTTCAGACCAAGAGATCTCAGCCAATCAGAAGTCATGAAATCTCGTTTTAGGATTCCAAAAAATTAAACATTAAAACAACATGTATTAAGAAAATATTACCAGTAGAATAAGAACTACAACAACTTCTGATGATTTGCTGTCATATATAATGGAATTTTAAAATTTTGTTTTATTTTACATTGTTCAAACAGTAATGAGAAACCGACTTCTCTATGAATCTGAGGAGATGGGAGAGGGATTTCTCATCCCTGCCTGCCAATGCCGATCGGATTCCTTCTCTTCTTATAAGCTCCTGGAGGACAGAGAGTGTAACATCCGGATTCGGATGTCGGACCGTCCACTGAAAAAATAAGGATGAAGAATAAATTGACACTGTTTTGGAAATACTATGTGATGTTGAAATTGTCTTTCTCCATAACACAATATGATGTCTTAAACACAAATAAATGAGTGTAGTCAAACGAAATTCCAGGAACTTTGTACCTTATATATCCGTTATGATATCAGAACATGTCCACTAGTACTTTGCCTTTTTCTCTATGTCAGAGTCTGTTTAGATGTGACATTGCCGGTGATTTACTCACATGCATAGCAGCATCCAGAGCCCTGCTGTACTCAAACTTCTTCAGGAACTTGTCGTATTTGGTAAGGTGGTCTTTCCTCTTGTGTTCTACATGGTGGTCATCCTATTGAACAGTAAACATGTACATTTACTTAATTCAACTCTTCTTTTGCAATTCATACTTTGCTGAAGAAATACTGAATGTTTTCAAATTAAGAAGGGTTTGCTTGATAATTTTTTTATCAACTTCATTGTTCAAAAGTTATTCCATTTCTTTTGGTAAGTGTTTAAGTCGCACTAGACCAGTACTTTAGACAATGACCTTGGCCTACTATCTCGGATATTAAACAGCAATATAATGACCTTGACCTACCTCCTCTGTTATCTAATTAGATTATAACAACTGTGACCTACATGAACATTATCCAATATTTTACAGAATTATAATGACCTTGATCTCAAATATTTCAGGAATATGACAACCTTGATCTACTTCTTCAAATATTTAACAAGAATATAATGGCCTTTACCTGCCTACCTTGATATACAACAGGATTATAACGACCTTGACCTACCTCCCGAGATATTCAACAGGATTATAACAACCTCGACCTCAGGTATTTAACAGGATTATAAACGACCTTGACCTACCTCCTGTGGAATATGGGTTTTTCCTTTCAGACCAAATCTGCTATTCTGGTTTTTCTTTTTCTTCTGTATCACTTCATCTTCTGGTTTCCTTTTCTGTATGGACACCAAACCTTCCGCTGTTCCTACTACCAGTAAGTTGTCATCAGGCTGAAAGGTCAAATAAAACAGGTCATAAGGTCACAGGCTGACAATATGTTTACAGCCAAAAATGGATTGTTTCCCCTTGTTAAAGAAAAATCTTAATTTTGTAGAAAATATACCTACCACATGGAACTAATATCTCCTGAGGTACAGATGTGCAGTAATATACCACTGGACTGTCTTGAAAATTTGTAATACCATACAATTGTAACATTAAATTGTTTATTAAAAAAAATCCATATTTTCTGCTGGATATTTTACTCTATCAAAAAAATTCTTAAAAATCACCAAATAAATATTTTTCAAAATGGTCGCATGTGATAATATCATATTTCAAGACTATTAAATTATGATACTTTTATAAACTTTTATATACTTACAGAGACGGCGACAGCTGTGAGGGTTCCAGGGTAATCCAGTGTATGTACAACTTGGTAAGAACTCAAGTCATAGATTTTCACATGTCTGCAATAGATAAATGTATTTGTTAATTTTCATGTTCAGAAAACATTCAGATTGTATTAAAGAACTAAGTAATAAGTAATGGTAATTTTGAATGAAAAGGAATACTGTTTTGGTGCTATGTGATATGAGTAGACACTTGGTGTCATGTGATATGATTAGACAGTTGGTGTCATGTGATATGAGGAGACACTTGGTGTCATGTGATACAGCAGACACTTTGTGTCATGTGATACAGCAGACACTTGGTGTCGTGTGATACAGCAGACACTTGGTGTCATGTGATACAGCAGACACTTGGTGTCATGTGATACAGCAGACACTTGGTGTCATGTGATACAGCAGACACTTGGTGTCATGTGATATGAGTAGACAGTTGGTGTCATGCGATATGAGGAGACATTTGGTGTCATGTGATACAGCAGACACTTGGTGTCATGTGATACAGCAGACACTTGGTGCCATGTGATACAGCAGACACTAGGTGTCATGTGATACAGCAGACACTTGGTGTCATGTGATACAGCAGACACTTGGTGCCATGTGATACAGCAGACACTTGGTGCCATGTGATACAGCAGACACTAGGTGTCATGTGATATGAGTAGACACTAGGTGTCATGTGATATGAGTAGACACTTGGTGCCATGTGATACAGCAGACACTTGGTGTCATGTGATATGAGTAGACACTTTGTGCCATGTGATATGATTAGACAATTTGTGTCATGTGATAAAAATAGACACTTGGTGTCATGTGATATGAGTAGACACTTGGTGTCATGTGATATGAGTAGACACTTGATGTCATGTGATATGTGTAGACAATTTGTGTCATGTGATATAAATAGACACTTGGTGTCCTGTGATATGAAAAGATACTTGGTGTCATGTGATATGAGTAGATACTTGGTGTCATATGATGAATAAACACTTGGTGTCATGTGATATGAGTAGACACTTGGTGTCATGTGATATGAGTAGACATTTGGTGTCATGTGATATGAGTAGACACTTGGTGTCATGTGATATGAGTAGACACTTGGTGCCATGTGATATGAGTAGACACTTTGTGTCGTGTGATATGAGTAGACAATTTGTGTCATGTGATATAAATAGACACTTGGTGTCCTCTGATGTGAAAAGACACTTGGTGTCATATGATATGAGTAGACACTTGGTGCCATGTGATATGAGAAGACACTTGGTGTCATGTGATATGAGTAGACACTTGGTTTATGTGATATAAGTAGATACTTGGTGTCATGTGATATGAGTAGACACTTGGTGTCGTGATTAATGTGGTCACTTGGTGTCATTTGATATGAGTAGACACTTGGTGTCATGTGATATGAGTAGACACTTGGTTTATGTGATATAAGCAGATACTTGGTGTCATATGATATGAGTAGACACTTGGTGTCATGTGATTAGTGTGGACACTTGGTGTCATTTGATATAAGCAGACAATAAATGCCGAGTGTTAACTGTAGGTATCTATCCTGACTTCCATATATGGCGGGAGTTTGACAGAACCCATCTTTACTGCGAGCACATCCCCGTAGCTGTGAGATAAGCGGAGCATTAAAGCTGATGGAAAAACTATTTTTTATCAAACTCTACTTGTCTAACAAAGATCAAACTAATACTATCGTAAATTCAATTCATATCCTGCAGTCTTAATGCAAATAAACACATTTAATGTAATAAAACTATATCTAATTTACACAAATGTAGAACATGGCATTATTCCTGAGCGGAATATCCAATAAAAGGAGAGTGTAGTGTTTGTTGAATATCATTTGTCAATAAATTAAAGCCAATCTCATTCCTACAATATAACACCTTCACCATCATACCGTGCATTTTCTTTCCTGAAAGCAAATTTAGTGTTCATCAAACCAGATTAGGGTGATTTTGCTGCAATTGTTTGCAGCAAACACTCCTCCAGAGGACATTCCGGGCCATTTCCATTATATAATCAAATTAAACAATAGTACTATTTAAAGCGAGTTAATAAACTCACAAGCGGAATCAACAGGGATTTCAAATAAATTGCATCATAAATTTTCCTCAAGAAATCGCAAAATAAAAAGTAATAATTCCACAAATGGAGTTAATAAATAGAAAATGTGTCAACACCGTCAATTAAATAGTTCATTAATATAAAATCGTACACTGTTGTTCTAAACTGGATGGTAATTTTTTTTTTTACATTTTTAGAATGACTAGTGCACATATGCATCAAACCATAGTCAAACAGTTTTGTATGTATGTAATTGATTAAGGCGGAGAAAAAAAAAAGACCGAAATATTTCTGTCTTTTGAATAATGCAGAAATGGGCAATTTATAAAAATGTAATTACCGTGAATGTGGTGCAGATGTGAGTACGATTTTATTTGGCAGACGTGTAATACATAACAGGACTGTGTACAGCAACATATAGCATTCTTGTGTCAGAAACAGTGGAGGTTTTTTCCTCTCTGTACCCTCCTTAGTTATCCATAAACCAAATAGCATGCAGTGTTACATGGGCAGAAAATGATACCTGGTGTATCACACTCGACCTCAACCGGGGATAAAATGATACCTAGAGCATCACACTCGACCCTGACAGGGGCCCAACCAGCTATGCCAAGACAAAACATGCAAGTATGCAGATGAGCGTGATGCATGTTAATACATTTGCCACCCTGCGACATTTTGGGGTGATTTATTACCGTTTGATTCAGTCTGACTTTATGTTTATCTGTAATTCAAGGTTTACATTAAAGTAATAATGCGATCAACACACAGGAATGTAAGGTAGACGCTGGGATCTACGATCCACGCATGCTGACATTAGCATGCCGCACAGCCAAAACCAACCGAATAACATGAACTTGCTTACATGCATTCATCTGACATTTATTAGATAGAAAACATTTGAATGTTTATTTCATTATATAATTGGAACCAGAATAAACATAGGGGTTTTACATCACTGGTTTCCTCCCTGGACCACCGTCAATGACATAGTCCTGCCACTAGGTGGCGTACCGGCTCTGTGGGGAGGAGTAATCACAAGGTTTACGATTATTGCTTGTCATATAGAAGTGCTATAAATCCTAATTATACATCTCTGTTGGGGCTCCGTTGACATACATTATTGTGAAATCACATGTAGTCAAGGGCAAGATTTAAGATTTTCTCAATTTATAAATCTGCCTCGCATTATTTCGACAGTGGAAACATCAATGTGCAATGGTGGATGTCACCTCTGCCAGAGCCCACGGTCCCATCATCCTCACTCCGACGGAAAGGAAATGACAAAATATTACTGAGAAATCCTCGTACCGTTAAATGAATTGACGAGATGAATACAGATCGAGGCACAACTCGGCAACCATTATCTCATTATAGTTCTGCTTTTTATGGTAGAAATTCTCAAAGGTAATTAAAGTAATTCTTTTACATTTGAATTACAACCCGAATTTATAGCTATCAGTTCAGTTCGTAGAGTGGGTCGTTGCCAACCATTCCTTTACACATCAACAATATTTGTCGTTTGATGTAATTAGCCATGTTGACAATGTGTACTGAACATTTTAAAAGTGCATCGTCCCATATTAGTTGTACAGGTGTTAATAAGTCAAGTATAGGCACACAACAGTGTATAGCTGCAAGCTGCCATGGAATACCACAGTGGAATATGTTGGTATTCCACATCACACGTCAGCCTATATTTAAGCATTGAACGGCTTTCAGTTGGCATTCATAGTCAATATGAATGCCAACTGAAAGCCGTTCAATGCTTATATTTACCATCTGCGATTTTTTATTTGTCGTGCGATTTTTTTTTGAAATTTTCAAATTCAAATTTCAGTTGGCAGTTCATAAGCTGGTGAACTCGCAACTGAATTGGTAGGGTTATATAGTGGCAGTGCCGTACAATGGTAAATATATATGCATGGTTGCTACGATGGAATACCACAGTGGAATATGTTGGTATTCCACATCACATGTCAGCGTATATATACATGGTTGCTACAGTGGAATACCACAGTGGAATATGTTGATATTCCACATAAATGTATCAAGCCACTATGATCGAATACAACAATGGAAAATGTTGATATATTCCACATCACACATCAGTGTAACCAGTATGATGGAATACGGCAGTGGAACATGTTGATATTCCACGTCAAATGTCACAGTGTAGCCACCATGATGAAATACAATTGTTAAACTATGGAATATTTTGATATTCAGCTAATTTATTTGTAACAGTTGTCTATTCAATATTCTGTTTCCAAATTTGTATTCAGTACATTGCACTGTGATAGTGTAAAGTATCCAGTTCTATGCTCTGTTTCCTAATTTGTCTTCAGTATGTACAGTGTACAGTATCCAGTTCTATGCTCTGTTCCCTAATTTGTCTTCAGTATGTACAGTGTACAGTATCCAGTTCTATGCTCTGTTTCCTAATTTGTCTTCAGTATGTACAGTGTACAGTATCCAGTTCTATGCTCTGTTCCCTAATTTGTCTTCAGTATGAACAGTGTACAGTATCCAGTTCTATGCTCTGTTCCCTAATTTGTCTTCAGTATGTACAGTGTACAGTATCCAGTTCTATGCTCTGTTCCCTAATTTGTCTTCAGTATGTACAGTGTACAGTATCCAGTTTTATGCTCTGTTCCCTAATTTGTCTTCAGTATGTACAGTGTACAGTATCCAGTTTTATGCTCTGTTTCCTAATTTGTCTTCATTATCATGTACAGTATTCAGTTCTATGCTATATTTCTTATTTGTCTGCAGTATGTACAGCGTACAGTATTCAGTTCTATGCTATATTTCTTATTTGTCTGCAGTATGTACAGTGTACAGTATCCAGTTCTATGCTCTGTTTCCTAATTTGTCTTCAGTATGTACAGTGTACAGTATCCAGTTCTATGCTCTGTTCCCTAATTTGTCTTCAGTATGTACAGTGTACAGTATCCAGTTCTATGCTCTGTTCCCTAATTTGTCTTCAGTATGTACAGTGTACAGTATCCAGTTTTATGCTCTGTTTCCTAATTTGTCTTCATTATCATGTACAGTATTCAGTTCTATGCTATATTTCTTATTTGTCTGCAGTATGTACAGTGTACAGTATCCAGTTCTATGCTCTGTTTCCTAAATTGTCTTCAGTATGTACAGTGTACAGTATCCAGTTCTACATTGCTCTGTTTCTTATTTGTCCTCAGTATATATAGTGTGTTTTATCTAGCTTTATGCTCTGTTTCATAACAATGTGTTAAGGTTTTGAATCCTTTGATCCCTCACAATCTCTGCCCTTTAGGTAAAATGTCTAAGTGGACTGAAGTATCAAACCTTGTATAAACTCCTTTTAAAAAATAGGTTTTAAATAACGTTTCTGAAGTTAGTACGCCCTGGACTGGTATCAAAATGGTTTTAATGGGGGGTAATCTCCCTTTGATAGACATCAAAGTCGACGTTGTTCCGGGTTTTAACATGTAAAACAGCATGCCAATAAAAAGTATTTGAAATATACTCATGGAAAAGTAATTCGGGGACATTTTCATGTCAATTTGGTAGAAGCAATGGATATAAAAAGGCATACATTTGGCTATGGCCTATCAACAAGTCATTAAGGAGATGACACAAATTTAGGTCCGGAATATAAAAGACAAACTCCAGTTTATCACTAACATCATCATCAAATGTAAAAACCATAAAATCGTTGGCAGGGAAGTATGCTGCACCCTCAATGAAGTAGCAATGCTTTCTTCTTGGTTCAATGTCTAATTTACATTTATAACTTTATATTCAAATCATACTAAAATTCCTCGTCGGTAATGGTTACTATATTAACTCTATTATACCTGTAGTTTAGTATGACAGACTGAATCAAATTACCTCTTCCCATATTAGCACTGTATATATGATAAAACAGCTCAGTTTCCTCAAGTCAGGACAAATTAGAGCACCATATACCACTGTACCAGTTATACCGACAATCAAACACAGATAACGATACTTCTCTGTACCAGAAACTTTGTGAAACAGGCCTTGATTTCACTATGATGACTATATTAATTGAGCTATAGATGCAAAGTAAAAAAAAAATCAGAATGTATCGGGAAAAATGAAATATTTTGGTTAATAATCATTGTAACTCGTAAAAGGAACCAACCTATGGACAAAATTAGGATTCCAAAACAATGATTGAGTGATGGACAGACAAAAATGAAAAACTACCAAAGTCTGGACAATGAAGAAAAGATGGAGAGTGAATGTTGTAGGATCATATGCACTCAACAAGAGGCCCATGGGCCTTAACCGTCATCTGACAAACATTTACAGCAGGGACACACCCCTCAATCCAGCATCATTACCAACAAGAGGCCCATGGGCCTTAACAGTCATCTGACAAACACTTACAGCAGGGACACACCCCTCAATCCAGCATCATTACCAACAAAAGGCCCATGGGCCTTAACCGTCATCTGACAAACATTTACAGCAGGGACACACCCCTCAATCCAGCATCATTACCAACAAGAGGCCCATGGGCCTTAACGGTCATCTGACAAACACTTACAGCAGGGACACACCCCTCAATCCAGCATCATTAGCAACAAGAGGCCCATGGGCCTTAACCGTCACCTGACAAACACTTACAGCAGGGACACACCCCTCAATCCAGCATCATTACCAACAAGAGGCCCATGGGCCTTAACGTCATCTGACAAACACTTACAGCATGGACACACCCCTCAATCCAGCATCATTACCAACAAGAGGCCCGAATAAATTAAAAGTAAATTAACAAGATTTTCTTATAAAATAAGCAGGCTGGATATTGCTAAAGCATATTGCTTAAGCAATTCATGTTCCCTGCCGCCCCCCTCATGGGCCTTAACTCTTTCCGTACTTTGCGTCCTTTCCGGATTCCGTACCGGAAGTAGTTATTAGCCTCGCCCCCAGAAGTTTAAACAAAATGGCAGACTACATGTGCGTTTTTGGTGTGTTGTTTTTTTTCATATAGAAACACAAAGGTTAGTGTGATCTTTGTACATAATTAAGAAATATTTAACTAAATAAGATCTAGATGTCAGATTGAACACTCTGAAACGTACTAGACAGTGATATCTAAAATGCAAATGTAGCAAGCCGCCATATTGTTTACATTTACAACACAGAGAAAATATCACCTATTGCTCTATCGGAAAAGCACGTAACCCAAACGAAATAAAAAAGGAATATGTCATCAAAAATGTTTGTTTCAAAAATTTTGACCACCTTATATTTGTCATTGCATCGGATGATTGTATATGTCGGGTGATAGTTTCAACAAATCAACACTTTAATAACGTCAACTAAGCCTGTCGACTATAGTCGACAGCGGGGAAGAGGGAGCACATTTTTATGTCGACTATAGTCGACAACGGTACTGAAAGAGTTAACGGTCATCTGATAAACACTTACAGCATGGACACACCCCTCAATCCAGCATCATTTCTTCCCCCATGTGTTTCATACTAAATATGGTTGTAATCAATTAAGGCATTAAGGAGGAGAAGTGTTTTAAAGCAATATTTAACCTAAGTGTTCTTTTTGGGGGCCACACCCTTTTAAATCCCCCAAGGGTCAGACCTGTCTCATTTATATAAATTATGATTGCCATTCCCTTATGATGATTCAAACCAAATTTGGTTGAAATCAATTAAGGCATTAAGGAGGAGTAGCATTTTAAAGCAAACTTTTGGCTAAGTTCCCCTTTTTGTGCCCTACCACTAAGGCCCCATGGGTCACACTAAGCCTTATTTATATAAAATATGATTTCTTCCTCGAATGATGTTTCACACCAAATTTGGATGTAACTCACCAACGGTTAAGGAGGAGGAGGGTTTTAAAGCAATAATTCACCAAATTTCTCTTTTTGGTGCCCCACCACTTGGGCCCTTTGGATCAGACCAGCCTCATTTATATAACATGAATGCCCTCCCCCAATAATATTTCACACAAAATTTGTAAGGAATCCGCTTTGGGGTTAAGGAGAATTAGCGTTTTGAATGTAAAAGTCAAACGGTGCATGGCGATGGACAGAGCATGATGACTATAGGTCATCCTGGGTCAGATGACCTTAGAACTCAAAAAACATCATGATGTGGCCAAATTAAGTGAGAGAATTAACTTGAAAAAACATAAATGATACATTTGTAGCCTCGGCCTTTGTTAGGATGTTGAAACAATAGAACTATCACTTCTTTTGGGACTGATAGTACAGAACCTGATCACGTATAATTTACAGAGTTTCAGGAGCACATGGAAGTCTGTGTGAAGTACCATGCAAATGTGTTACAGTCTGTTTGCATTAAAAATCTCCATACAGTTTCTTCATTTTACACAAACACAATATGGGTTTCCTATCGGCCTAACTGCAGTAGTGAAAATGGCTTTGCATGTGATTTTAAATATATGACAATACCATACCAATATTGACGGGAGTCTGAGAATCAAAGAGTTAAGATGAAGTATAATTAGGGGCAAGTATTTAACAGGGAAGGTATAAGCATCCAAACGCTACAATATACAGCATTCTCTTGTGAAAATTATAAAAATCGCATCTGCCAATCTGTAAAAAGTTGAGTGAGGTGTTGATAGACAGGCAGAACAATCAGCTGTGAATATCAAGTAACGACTTCATCACTCGCTCGGCTTGTCATCCTCTGAACCAGCCCAATAAAACGCTTCGTTTGATGTCGGCCAGCACCATCTTCAGATATACAACAGATATTTAAATTTTCAAAGCTTCGTAAAAAACGTGGGGGCACATGGAGCCGACAATCACATCAGCTGGAGAGGTAGATCAAGGGAGGATAATCTAACGGTTTATGTTACTATGAAAGCCGTAACATCGGCATTGCTTTCCACGATATCATGTACATCAGCTTCAGTCTCATAGCGTACCACCATCTCTATTAAAGGGTCATCTAACTTTGCATTTAATTATTTCTAACATCTTACAAGTGTACTATTGGGAAACAGACATGTACTTCTAACAACCAAGCCCACACACGAGCTCATTGGTCGACACATTGTCACATGATCAATTCAGTCAGTTTTATTGGCTAGTTAACAGTGATGTATCACCAAATGTGATTTTCTTTGAAAAAGCGGTTATTAACATTTAATAAGAAATTAAATATCCACTTTGAAAGCACGGAAACGAGAGGGAAAATGAAATTAAGGTCATACTGCTTAAAGGGAAAATGATGAGAACAAATTTATAGCTGTTGTTTTGATCTGTTAGATCTGGACCCAGTTGTTAAAAAGTGATTAGCTTAATCACTTGATTACTGAAAAGGGGCTGCAATAGCTCAGTTAGTTAGAGCACCGACCATGTAACTCAGACGAAGATCTGAGGTGCGTGGTTCGATTCTACCTAATGGTGTTAATTTTTGCTTCACAGGAAGCTGAGAAAGGGCCATTCTCTGATGTCGTGGTTGTGTCCATGGGCAAGACACTTTACTCTAATTGCTCTGAATGGCATGTGACGGGCCTACCATATGTTTTCCTGTGAGGTAGTCACCAACTACTACAAGGAGGCCTCACATCAATAAACCAATCAAACAAACAAGTGATAATCTCATTTCTCCTTCAAAACCTATGTGTGTGTATTCTTTAAAATAGGTAGGAGGGAAGAAACTGAAGAGTGCTATTGAGCTTCATAACGTTTTATCATGTTACTTTTACCAGAAATGATTTGATCAGGATTTTCAAAACATGTGAACTAAAATACTGATATAAACAAAATGCAATACTTTCAGTAAACCAAAATACAACTCTTTTATTTGTTTCTTTCTTCATTGTGATTATCGCCCTGCGAACAACCAAGGTCATTTCAAGCGGGGTCTCCTTGTAGTAGTTGGTGACTTCCACAATGAACACCACACAGGAGGCCTGTCACATGCCATCCAGAGAAATGAGGGCAAAAAGTGAACACAGTCACAACAGCACAGATCGTCAATAAATTAATTGCTATTAACAAATGTCTGTTTCATTATTATTTGATGTACTTTGGCCACAATGTCTTTAAAAAATTGCTATTGTATGTTTGCTGGATTAAACAAATGTCGACATTCTATCAGACATACCTCATTTCACACCAGTCCTACTGTGCAGTCCTAATCAAAGATTTCCCTTCTGATAGACTGACAGAATAGAGATTTAAACCCCACAAATGTTCATCTGTATCCATGACCTTGTTACAGAGACCCCAGTTGGCCTCCAACAGCACTTTGCTATATCATCTTGATACAGGACAGAATAAAAACAATCCTCGCATCCTTTTCAGACAGAAGTGAGTCTTAAGTTGTCTACCACCACAACCATTATATGAGCCATAAAACTTGTTTTTTGTTTGAGTCATCAAAGTTATTATTTGTCTGAGTCACTAAAGTTATTGTTTGTCTGAGTCATCAAAGTTATTGTTTGCTTGAGCCATAAGATTTGGTTTGATTCTTTCCAGATTTTTTAGTTTTTGTCTATGTCATCACAGATATTGTTTGAGGTATCACATATATTGTTTGAGGTATCACAGACATTGTTTGAGGTATCACACAGATATTGTTTGTGGTAACACACAGATATTGTTTGAGGTATCACAGATATTGTTTGAAGTATCACACAGATATTGTTTGTGGTATCACACGGATATTGTTTGTGGTATCACACGGATATTGTTTGAGGTATCACAGATATTGTTTGAAGTATCACACAGATATTGTTTGTGGTATCACACGGATATTGTTTGAGGTATCACACATATATTGTTTGTGGTATCACACAGATATTGTTTGAGGTATCACACAGATATTGTTTGAGGTATCACACAGATATTGTTTGTGGTATCACACAGATATTGTTTGAGGTATCACACAGACATTGTTTGAGGTATCACACAGATATTGTTTGTGGTATCACACAGATATTGTTTGAGGTATTACAGATATTGTTTGAGGTATCACACAGATATTGTTTGAGGTATCACACAAATATTGTTGGGGTATCACAAAGATATTGTTTGAGGTATCACATAGATATTGTTTGAAGTATCACAGATATTGTTTGAGGTATCACACAGATATTGTCACACACATTGTTTGAGGTATTACACAGATATTGTTTGTGGTATCACACAGATATTGTTTGAGGTATTACAGATATTGTTTGAGGTATCACACAGATATTGTTTGAGGTATCACACAGATATTGTTTGAGGTATCACAGATATTGTTTGAGGTATCACAGATATTGTTTGAGGTATCACACAGATATTGTTTGTGGTATCACACATATATTGTTTGTAGTATCACAGATATTGTTGGTGGTATCACAGATATTGTTTGAGGTATCACACAGATATTGTTTGAGGTATCACACTGATATTGTTTGAGATATCACACAGATATTGTTTGTGGTATCACACAGACATTGTTTGAGTTACCACACAGACATTGTTTGAGGTATCACAGATATTGTTTGAGGTATCACACAGATGTTGTTTGAGGTATCACACAGATATTGTTTGAGGCATCACACAGATATTGTTTGAGGTATCACACAGATATTGTTTGAGGCATCACACAGATATTGTTTGAGGTATCACACAGATATTGTTTGAGGCATCACACAGATATTGTTTGAGGTATCACATATATTGTTTGTGGTATCACACAGATATTGTTTGAGGTATCACAGATATTGTTTGAGGTATCACACAGATATTGTTTGAGGTATTACACTGATATTGTTTGTGGTATCACACAGATATTGTTTGTGGTATCACAGGTATTGTTTGTGGTATCACAGATATTGTTTGTGGTATCACACAGATATTGTTTGTGGTATCACACAGATATTGTTTGAGGTATCACACAGATATTGTTTGAAGTATCACACAGATATTGTTTGAGGTATCACACAGATATTGTTTGAGGCATCACACAGATATTGTTTGAGGTATCACACAGATATTGTTTGAGGTATCACATATATTGTTTGTGGTATCACACAGATATTGTTTGAGGCAGCACACAGATATTGTTTGAGGCATCACACAGATATTGTTTGAGGTATCACATATATTGTTTGAGGTATCACACAGATATTGTTTGAGGTATCACAGATATTGTTTGAGGTATCACATATATTGTTTGAGGTATCACAGATATTGTTTGAAGTATCACACAGATATTGTTTGAGGTATCACATATATTGTTTGAGGTATCACACAGATATTGTTTGAGGTATCACATATATTGTTTGAGGTATCACATATATTGTTTGAGGTATCACATATATTGTTTGAGGTATCACACAGATATTGTTTGAGGTATCACAGATATTGTTTGAAGTATCACACAGATATTGTTTGAGGTATCACAGATATTGTTTGTGGTATCACACAGATATTGTTTGAGATATCACACAGATATTGTTTGAGGTATCACACAGATATTGTTTGAGGTATCACATATATTGTTTGAGGTATCACACAGATATTGTTTGAGGTATCACAGATATTGTTTGAAGTATCACACAGATATTGTTTGAGGTATCACAGATATTGTTTGTGGTATCACACAGATATTGTTTGAGGTATCACAAGATATTGTTTGTGGTATCACACAGATATTGTTTGAGGTATCACAGATATTGTTTGTGGTATCACAGATATTGTTTGTGGTATCACAGATATTGTTTGAGTTACCACACAGATATTGTTTGAGGCATCACAGATATTGTTTGTGGTATCACACAGATATTGTTTGAGGTATCACAGATATTGTTTGAGTTATCACACAGATATTGTTTGAGGTATCACACAGATATTGTTTGAAGTATCACAGATATTGTTTGAGGTATCACACAGATATTGTTTGAGGTATTACACAGATATTGTTTGAAGTATCACAGATATTGTTTGTGGCATCACACGGATATTGTTTGAAGTATCACACAGATATTGTTTGAGGTATCACACAGATATTGTTTGTGGTATCACAGGTATTGTTTGAGGTATCACACAGATATTGTTTGTGGTATCACACAGATATTGTTTGAGGTATCACACAGGTATTGTTTGAGGTATCACAGATATTGTTTGAGTTATCACACAGATATTGTTTGAGTTACCACACAGATATTGTTTGAGTTACCACACAGATATTGTGTGAATCATCACACTGACAGGAGTCGTTGGTAGTTACTTATACCTACCTGTCGGGGGACGCTGACAGGAGACGTTGGTAGTTACTTATACGTACCTGTCGAGGGACGCTGACAGAAGTCGTTGGTAGTTACTTATACGTACCTTTCAGGGGGCCCTGACAGGAGACGTTGGTAGTTACTTATACGTACCTGTCGAGGGACGCTTACAGAAGTCGTTGGTAGTTATTTATACGTACCTGTCGAGGGACACCCACAGGAGACGTTGGTAGTTTCTTATACGTACCTGTCGAGAGACGCTGACAGGAGACGTTGGTAGTTACTACAAAAGGCCAGGGACATGACCTGTTTATGATGGTTACAAAGTGTTGTCAGTAGCCGGCCACCAGACAGAGCATCCCAAACCTTGACAACATTTCCACCTGTAATGACAAAATCATCATCATCATCATCATCATCATCATCATCATCATCAATATACCATTAAAATCATCATCATCATCATCATCATCAACATCATCATCATCATCATCATTCATACACCATCATTAGCATCATCAATATACCATTAAAATCATCATCATCATCATCATTAACACACCATTAAAATCATCATCATCAATATACCATTAAAATCATCATCATTAATCATTATCATCATTAACACACCATTAAAATCAACATCATCATTGTATAATATACTATTACATGTATCATCATAAAAATCAAATGATTTTTTTTTTTTAAATCAGCTGTTGTAACGATAAACACCCTGATACAGATAAAGGTTCGTGTAACAGCAGTCATACACAAGGATTTTTATTATGGACCATTTTCTATATTTTTTCAAGTCTTACTACTTAAAATACAATTTTTGAATAAAATGAGCCAATTTAAATGACAGCACATAATGGTACAATTCATGTAACAATCAGTTCAACAGGTTTAAAATATGAAAATGTCCACAATCTGATATATATAAAGTCCCTATGTCTTTTCTATGAATGGTAAATTCGCCAGATCAAGTTGTTAAATCACTAGAACTGTGTAATTATTCCAACTGACTATTCATATATAAAATATACATTTCATAACCTGTGTTTTATGTGAGGTTTGTTGACTGATAGTATTTACATATATAATCAGACATTTTATCAAAACACAAAAAGTGAGTATTTTACTAAAACAATGAGTATAATGCTGGTTTGTTCTCACCAACCTCCACATGTAACCAGTAGAGGTTTCCCCCCTTACCCTAGCCAGCCTGATGTGTATAGCCCATAGATCCTGTGTGAGAGTATTGGGCTTAAGCTGTCGGATATGTACATTCGCTCCATTATTGTCAATCATCAGGCTGTTTGGTGATCGGTGTTCCCCTATCCTAAGTTCTCCCCAAATATTTTCCATTAAGTGTTGTCATTTTTATCACATGATTTTACAAAACCTTTCCACATCAGTCTTTATTCAAAGGGATTAAATGATCGCAACGGAAATCAACATGTCATCCCAGCTTCCTTGATGAATTTTTTTATTCACTCAAATGCCAAATGCTATCACTAATTGTCTTTGTCAATTAACTTTTTCCTCCTTAAAATCGAGTATATGAGCAATATGTAAAATGTTAATTTTAGTAAATCAGTTCCATATGAGTAATGTGTTACCTAACTCCACTGTATGGTAGACCATTATAGGGGGTCTCCCTGGGAGATGTATGGTCGACTATAATCGGGGCCTTCCTGGGAGATGTATGGTAGACTATTATAGGGGTCTCCCTGGGAGATGTATGACAGACTATAATCGAGGCCTCCCTAGGAGATGTATGGTAGACCATTATAGGGGTCTCCCTGGGAGATGTATGACAGACTATAATCGGGGATCGGGGGCCTTCCTGGGAGATGTATGGCCGACTATAATCGGGGGCCTCCCTGGGAGATGTATGCCAGACTATAATCGTGGCCTTCCTGGGAGATGTATGACAGACTATAATCGTGGCCTTCCTGGGAGATGTATGACAGACTATAATCGTGGCCTTCCTGGGAGATGTATGACTGACTATAATCGTGGCCTTCCTGGGAGATGTATGACTGACTATAATCGGGGCCTTCCTGGGAGATGTATGACTGACTATAATCGGGGCCTTCCTGGGAGATGTATGACAGACTATAATTGGGGCCTCCCTGGGAGATACATGACAGACAATAATCGTGGCCTCCCTGGGAGATGTATGACAGACAATAATCGGGGGCCTCCCTGGGAGATGTATGACTGACTATAATCGAGGGCCTCCCTGGGAGATGTATGACAGACTATAATTGGGGCCTCCCTGGGATATGTATGACCGACTATAATCGGGGTCTCCCTGGGAGATGTATGACAGACTATAATTGGGGCCTCCCTGGGAGATGTATGACAGAGTCAAATTGAAGGCCTCCCTGGGAGATGTATGACAGACAATAATCGGGGGCCTCCCTCGGAGATGTATGACCGACTATAATCGGGGTCTCCCTGGGAGATGTATGACAGACTATAATTGGGGCCTCCCTGGGAGATGTATGACAGAGTCAAATTGAAGGCCTCCCTGGGAGATGTATGACTGACTATAATTGGGGGCCTCCCTGGGAGATGTATGACTGACTATAATTGGGGGCCTCCCTTGGAGATGTATGACTGACAATAATCGGGGCCTCCCTGGGAGATGTATGGCCGACTATAATCGGGGGGCCTCCCTGGGAGATGTATGACAGACTATAATCGAAGGCCTCCCTGGGAGATGTATGTAAGAGACTTTATTTGGAGGCCTCAAGGGAGTATGGCAGAGCTATAAGGAATGTGTAAAGTCCTATTACAGAATGTGTGAAGAAATTCTGTCTGCACTATCATTAACTTTTCATTGGTCAATCTATATTCTATAATCATTAACCATTCATTGATTTCAAGGTGTTTCCTTTTCTATAGGGACCTCAGAACCAATTTAAAAATAGAACATGGGTTTTTCCCCATTTGGAATGCATCGGGGCCTACTGATCGGATATCAGGTGAGAGAAGTTAGAGAAGGTTCCAAAGTTTTAGGTGTGGGCTGGGCAATACATGTAGATGTAAAATATATAGAAAAAAAGTTTTTTTTTTTCCTAGCCTGTTTTTGTCAGGGGGAGTTAATTAAGTGTGTATTTTGTTGTAAATTTAGGTGAAGTTTTGGTGCTGAATTCAATACAAGATGGTGGCCCCATATAAAAAAAAGTTCAAATTGGTAGAATTTTTAAACATTCTATTTACAGGTTTCCGAGATGACATTCTTCAAAATTATGGCTAGTGAACCAGTGTTGAAAACTCCATTTAAGCAGGACAGTGGTAAATGTTAACACTATCGTCTATGGGAAATCATTTGGTTCCGTGGTCCCTATATGTTATGTGCTGTTGTATACGCCATGCTGTAATTTGTGTATTTCATGTACAATGTTTTTGTGACTGATAGGCGGTACAGCCAAAAGTTATAAAAGAATTAATACCAAATAATGGCTTTCTGAATACAATTTGATTACATATTATGACAATGCTTTGATTGTTTATCTAGGAATACAAGGTAATTATCATCCAAACAAAAGGCTCACATGTACACTAAACTATATAGCACATGGCCTGTACTTTTGTAACTTTTTTCAAATTTAACGTATTTAGGACTTTTGCTAACTTGGAGTGTAAAACTTTACTGTTGTTGTAAAACTGAGCTGTATAAATCATCATTGGTAGATCTAGAGATACACTACTCCGAAGTCAAGCAATGAGTGGGAGTTAAATAATGGGTATCCATAACAAACTATGTAAAGTTATGTGGCCTTCTGGAGGAAAATAACCAGAATCCATGGAAAAGTACATATTAAAGTAGTGCTTCCACAATATAATTCCTATATAAATATGTTAATATTTTAATAATCTTTTTTATAAATATAAATTGGTCAAAACCTGAATTAACTATCTTGAATTAGCATATATACATTCCTTTAATTCCAATAAATAGGATCTTATTAATACTGTAGACAATTTCAAGAACAAACATTTCGTCACATCTTGACGAACACCTCAACAAACACCGATACATTGTCTAACCATGTGGCATAACATCCAAGTTCACGACCCTAATAATTTACATACACAGACAGGTGCTTTATCATCATTACCTATCGACCCCATTTTAACAGTATAAAAAAGTTTTACAAAATCATTCAAATACACTTAATTACTACCAGGCATAGCAATTGTGGATCACATTACAAATTACTCCAGTGGATTTTTTTCTCTCTCTCTTTTTAAAGCTGAATTCTAAAGACCACAGAATTATTAGTAATTTGTGAGTGTACTCTGTATTGTCAAATATCAACCCTTAATCTTAAAATATTGTTCCTTTTATCTAATTGAGCTGAAGGAAGGATGAATCATAGCATATGTTCATATGTTAAAGTACAACACAGCAATGTTCTTTTATATTGCTATAAATAGCATCATACCTTTCAATAATTGTTACTTTGATAATCAACCACAAAGTTCCAGTGTATCACGCAGTTTCTTATAAGAACATTCAGAAGGTTACCGTTACACTATTTTTTACATTAAATCATCCCATTCCAACGCTCCTGTGTGATATCATTTTCAAGAAAATCTGACAGTTAAATACTTTCATTCCTTTGGATATTTGTTACAAGTATTTATAAATATAACTGGTCCTTTTTCAGAGGTAAAACTTCACCTTAACTTAAATATATATATATTACAGGTAAATCTTAATCTGGTCCTGTTTTACAGGTAATTAAACCTTTATCTGGTCCTTATTTACAGGCAAAACTTTATCTGATCCTATATAATACAGGTAAGACTTAATCTGGTCCTATTTTACAGGTAAAATTTGACCTGGTCCTATTTTACAGGTAAGTCTTTGACCTGGTCCTATTTACAGGTAAGCCTTTACCTGGTCCTATTTTACAGGTAAAATTTGACCTGGTCCTATTTTACAGGTAAAAGTTGACCTAGTCCTATTTTACAGGTAAAACTTTATCTGGTCCTATTTTACAGACAAATTACTTATATGTATGCTTTCTACCATTTTAATGGTACCACTCTGTAACAATTTTGCTCTATTTTCAAATCCACCTATTTATACAGCCTAACCTTCATTAATAAAATTATATAACAGGATCATTCTCAATACTAAAAAAGAACTTATCTAACTCCTTTACAATATTTGATTTCAACACTCACTTATATCAAAACTTGTACAGCTCCTTACAATAATACTTATTTTAAAACTTGTACAGCTCCTTACAATAATACTTATTTTAAAACTTGTACAGCTCCTTACAATAATACTTATTTTAAAACTTGTACAGCTCCTTACAATAATACTTATATCAAAACTTGTACAGCTCCTTACAATAATACTTATTTTAAAACTTGTACAGCTCCTTACAATAATACTTATATCAAAACTTGTACAGCTCCTTACAATAATACTTATTTTAAAACTTGTACAGCTCCTTACAATAATACTTATATCAAAACTTGTACAGCTCCTTACAATAATACTTATATCAAAACTTGTACAGCTCCTTACAATAATACTTATATCAAAACTTGTACAGCTCCTTACAATAATACTTATATCAAAACTTGTACAGCTCCTTACAATAATACTTATATCAAAACTTGTACAGCTCCTTACAATAATACTTATATCAAAACTTGTACAGCTCCTTACAATAATACTTATATCAAAACTTGTACAGCTCCTTACAATAATACTTATATCAAAACTTGCACAGCTCCTTACAATAATACTTATATCAAAACTTGCACAGCTCCTTACAATAATACTTATTTTAAAACTTGTACAGCTCCTTACAATAATACTTATATCAAAACTTGTACAGCTCCTTACAATAATACTTATATCAAAACTTGTACAGCTCCTTACAATAATACTTATATCAAAACTTGCACAGCTCCTTACAATAATACTTATATCAAAACTTGCACAGCTCCTTACAATAATACTTATTTTAAAACTTGTACAGCTCCTTACAATAATACTTATTTTAAAACTTGTACAGCTCCTTACAATAATACTTATTTTAAAACTTGTACAGCTCCTTACAATAATACTTATTTTAAAACTTGTACAGTTTCTTTCAACAATTTTTATTCAACATTTATACAACTCCTTACAGCTATGGTAGCTATAGTAAAGACGAGTACAAATGCTTTCATATCATTGATGGTTGAAAAGTTATTGCCAAAAAAGGAGAAAACCTTGGGGTCAAGGTTGCAATGATCTGATGACAGAACACTGCACTTCAACTGTAGGTGATAAACGCTTAAAATTCCTTTAATGGTTTAAAAGTTATTGCCTGGACAAGAAATTATTGGGAAAATTTGCACTTATTGACCTTTTACATTGAGGTAAAGGTCATTGCCATTGTGACCTTATGGCAGTGCACTGCAAGAGTAAACTGCAGGTTTCATCAATATAACTTCAACAGTTTAGAAGTTATGACCCAGACAAGATATTAAACCAGGAGACCAATTATGTCTCCTTTCATTCGAAATGGTCCAGGATGCTCTCTAAAACACAACCATAGCAGTATGGGCGATTGCTTTTTGACGAAATTCTTATTTCAGTGACCATGACCTTTGACTGATCATAGATATATTGAAACATGTGTAAGACTACATATGTCTTTAATGTAAACACAACTTTTAAGTTAAATTTGACAACAAGTACAATTTTAATTATGATGATGAGAAAGAGTATGAAATAAAGGTTAATTTTTGGTAAGTGACCTTGACCTTCGAATGATCATTGTGATAATCAAACTTGTCCAATGGGAACATTCAGCATTTAAATCTGCCATTCAGTACAGTCACTACACAGATGACAAACTAATTCTCCACACTGTACTACAATTGTAACAGCATATACATCTCAGTAAAACACAAGAGTTATGTCCCTTCGTATGGAATCACTTAATTAGCCAATGATATCACTGTGTAGTTATGTTTGATTATGGAGTGGAAACCATTGTCTAATCAGAAAGGAGTACATGCATGCTGATTGGTTTTACAGATTCTATAAAAGTTTGAAATCTCCCGCAGACTTTGTAAATGGTACTGGTTTTAACCAAAACCACACACGAGGACTATTGAGCCTTAATGGTCACAAGCATTCATATATACCGTATACCTATACATATCAAATTTGGTGCCCCTAGGAGTCAGACAGTACCAATATGTGCATAACATCAAACTTCCAGCTGAAAAGATGCCCAAAAATATTATTTTCTTAAATAAACTATAGTAAATGTTATCCCCTCCAAAAGTGAAAACGTGTAACCCCATGTGTGCAGGGTAAAGAAATTCACAAGTTGGTAAAGCACCTTAAGAACCTTCTAACTACAACAAGAGATCCCAGAGGGATCTTGGCGCCCACCATTGAATGATCTTTATAGGTTCCATGTCAGATTGATCTTTTCTCTACTTTTCCCTTCCTCTAAGTCTTACTAATCTGTGTAAATTCAGAAACAGCCCTCTAGTACTTTGCAAACAATTTAAGATTTAGCGATAATGGCTGTCTGTTGTTTTCGGATTGGTCCGAAAATGCAACACCAGGGACCAAGGGGAGCCTACATATGAAATTCGAGAAAGATCCCTTCAGTACCTTCTGTAAAATAGCGATAACAAACTTCAATTGTCAAAATACAAGATGGCTGCCTGTCGGGCAGGTTGTTTTCTGACTGGTCTCAAAATCCAATATGCATAACTAGGCACAGAGGGCAATCCACAAATGAAATTTCAGAAAGATCCCTTCAGCAATTTCTGATAAATAGCGACAACAAACTTGAATTGTCAAAATCCAAGATGGCTGCCTGTCGGCCATGTTGTTTTCCGATTGGTCTCAAAATGTAATATGCATAACTAGGCACCAAGGGGAACCTATATATGAAATTTGAGAAAGATCCCTTCAGTACTTTCTGAGAAATAGCGATAACAAACTTCAATTGTCAAAATCCAGATGGCTGCCTGTCGGCCATGTTGTTTTCCGATAGGTCTCAAAATGTAATATGCATAACTAGGCACCAAGGGGAACCTACATATGAAATTTGAGAAAGATCCCGTCAGTACTTTCTCAGAAATAGCGATAACAAACTTCAATTATCAAAATCCAAGATGGCTGCCTGTCGGCCATGTTGTCTTCCGATTGGTCTCAAAATGCAATATGCATAACTAGGCACCAAGGGGAATCTACATATGAAATTTGAGAAAGATCCCTTCAGTACTTTCTCAGAAATAGCGATAACAAACTTCAATTATCAAAATCCAAGATGGCTGCCTGTCGGCCATGTTGTTATCCGATTGGTCTCAAAATGCAATATGCATAACTAGGCACCAAGGGGAGCCTACATATGAAATTTCAGAAAGATCCCTTCAGTACTTTCTCAGAAATAGCGATAACAAACTTCAATTATCAAAATCCAAGATGGCTGCCTGTCGGCCATGTTGTTTTCTGATTGGTCTCAAAATGCAATATGCATAACTAGGCACCAAGAGAAACATACATATGAAATTTGAGAAAGATCCCTTCAGTACTTTCTCAGAAATAGCGATAACAAACTTCAATTATCAAAATCCAAGATGGCTGCCTGTCGGCCATGTTGTTTTCCGATTGGTCTCAAAATGCAATATGCATAACTAGACACCAAGGGGAACATACATATGAAATTTGAGAAAAATCCTTTCAGTACTTTCTGAGGATTAGCGATAACAAGAATTGTTTACGGACGGACGGACGGACGGACGGACGACGGACCACGGACGCAGGGCGATTTGAATAGCCCACCATCTGATGATGGTGGGCTAAAAACTATTTGGTTCTTGTAATTAAAAAAAAAAATTGGTCTTTTTGAAATTTCAGTCATTTTGGCCCCTTTTGGCTATGTCCATCAGTCCCAAGGGGTCAGTCAAGGCCAGTATGTGTATATGATATAATATCAGTTAACTTTCATCCTATGTTGATAATTCTAACTTAGTTTTAATTATTTTCAGTGGCAATCGAATAAATTGTGCTTAAAAATTATAATTTCCTTAGATAAACTATTGTAAAATTTTACACCCTTCCCAAAGGGAAACATGAGATCCCAAGGTCATGAAATTTACAATTTTAGTAAAAAAAAATGCAAGACCCTTCTATCTATGAAAGCTATTTGGTTCTACCTTATTCAAGTCTTGATTAGAAGACTTTGAAAATATCAAATCATTCTGCCCCCTCATGCCCCTGAGGGGTAGAGACTATAAAATCTACAATTTTTGTTGACATATTTGACCTTGGAAGGTTTCAGCAAAATTTCATTAATATTGGTTCAGGAGTTTCTGAGAAGAAGTTGGAATGTAAATTGTTTACAGATGGGCAACACACAATGGACAATGATAGACAAAAGGTGATTTGAATATGTCACTTGAGACTCTGTCTAAGGTGACTGAAAATTACATTCATTTTTTTCTGGATAGATTGAAAAACATAGATGGGTTAATTGTTACTCTGTTATAATGTGGCCCTAAAAATGAACGTGTAAGTTCTCTGTATCAAGTTAGACAGTGAAGCTTCTACCGGGGAAGGTAATTACTACGGAATCCACCATCTGTAGATATTTCCAAATAACATTTCATCACTTGCTATGTCATTAAACAGAGTATCCATTGAATATCAGGCCATCTGATTGGTTGTACAGTCATTTGTTTTCCATTGTTTCGGCCTATAATTACAGAATGGTGTACTAATGTCTTTTTCAGCCTGAGTAATGCAGGATGCAAAACAAAACAATAGTTTGGCACAAAGTTTCTACAAATCAGCATGGATTTCGGAACATGAAAGTTGATAATACACATGTCTTGATGTAAAACCCATATCTTATTCTGTCTCCTCCCACCATGATCCTGAGCCCCACACAGGTCAATTTCCTTCTTCCGCGAGCCCCACTCACAACAAACCCCACTCAGGTCTCTCCCTACCATGAGCTCCCACTCAGGTCCACTCCTTCTATGAGACTAGATGTCCTCCTGCCACAATCCCGGCCCCACTCAGATGTCCTCCTGCCACAAGCCCAGCCCCACTCAGATGTCCTCCTGCCACAAGCCCAGCCCCACTCAGATGTCCTCCTGCCACAAGCCCGGCCCCACTCAGATGTCCTCCTGCCACAAGCCCGGCCCCACTCAGATGTCCTCCTGCCACAAGCCCGGCCCCACTTAGGTGTCCTCCTGCCACAAGCCCGGCCCCACTCAGATGTCCTCCTGCCACAAGCCCGGCCCCACTTAGATGTCCTCCTGCCACAAGCCCGGCCCCACTCAGATGTCCTCCTGCCACAAGCCCGGCCCCACTTAGGTGTCCTCCTGCCACAAGCCCCCACTCAGATGTCCTCCTGCCACAGGCCCCCACTCAGGTGTCCTCCTGCCACAAGCCCCCACTCAGGTGTCCTCCTGCCACAAGCCCTCACTCAGGTGTCCTCCTGCCACAAGCCTCCACTCAGGTGTCCTCCTGCCACAAGCCCTCACTCAGGTGTCCTCCTGCCACAAGCCTCCACTCAGGTGTCCTCCTGCCACAAGCCCCCACTCAGGTGTCCTCCTGCCACAAGCCCCCACTCATGTGTCCTCCTGCCACAAGCCCCCACTCAGGTGTCCTCCTGCCACAAGCCCCCCACTCAGGTGTCCTCCTGCCACAAGCCCCCACTCAGATGTCCTCCTGCCACAGGCCCCCACTCAGATGTCCTCCTGCCACAAGCCTCCACTCAGGTGTCCTCCTGCCACAAGCCCCCACTCAGGTGTCCTCCTGCCACAAGCCCTTACTCAGATGTCCTCCTGCCACAAGCCCCCACTCAGATGTCCTCCTGCCACAGGCCCCCACTCAGATGTCCTCCTGCCACAAGCCTCCACTCAGACCCAGATTCCTTTTAAAAACATTTTTAACTGAACAATGCAAAAGTATCTCTACTTAACTTGTTCATGTAAAAAATAACTGAAACTCGGCCAATTTTACGAAATTTTGTTATGAAAGTTTCAATGTTACAAGAAGTTTTACACATGGTGCTAAACCAGAGTGTATCTTTATTGTATCAAGTGTACGGATTGATGATATCCAAGTCCAACTGATCACGAGTATGTATCTAAATTTCAGGTAAAAGTCTCCATGTTAGAGGTTATAATACAGAAATAGTTGATGTAGATAATTACACTAATGGGACGGGCGTTTTATATTCATGAGTTTTACAGGAGGTCTAGCAGCCTGCGTACATCTGTTAGACAATGGAGCGACATATCCTCTACATGTGCACTCTGGCCGAGCCTCATAGAAAATCCGCTAATTCACCGTGTCAGAACTAATATGAAATGTACAAAAATTGTAATAGAGGATTTTTTCTCTCTTGTTTTTGAGGTAAAAAAAAGTGTATCAGCATGATCGGGTTGTCTGCAGGGCTGCTGTATTTATAAATCGCGACTGACACTCGGAGTCCTGCCGAGCTGGTGATGTCGGCATTATTGCTCGACATAAGAATATATCGTCATGATTGTAAAAGATATAGGCCTATGATGCCTCATTAACAAATAAGCTGATTGACAAAAGTCCCACCATTAATTACATGCACATGAACCAGAACTGCTAGGTGAGGTAGATACACAAGTGGAAGAATGAGAGGCCTCTGGAAAAGTGATCATCCCAGCTCCCTTTCTAGCCATTAGGCTTTGATCAAATGTAATTCAAAGTTATGGCCAGCTAAGCAAGGGACACCCAAATAGTTAGAGATATCATATAGAGGCCACAGATAATTGGGCAGCCGAATCATCAGATAGAGTGTTTAGCAGCCAGGCACATCTGACGATAAGTGATATACCTTTCATTATATGAACTGGATAATGATCACTATTTTTCGTTTGTGAAATGATGGTTGAAATTCATTTGAGTATATGGAACCTCATCTATTGAAGCTGTTTCATGCAGCGTGGGATTGCTTCATAGCTTTATGATATACCTAAGCCAATAATGCCTTTTAAAACCATCCCCGCCCTGTTCTGCCATATGTAAGATGTCACTAAAATAAAACAGAACAAAAAGATCAAATACTGTTGTGATGTAAAGATACATGATGTCTAACAATTGTCTTGATTTTAAAAATCTTTCCTGCCTCACAGAGACATTTGAGAATTTAATTGGGTTAATGATTATGATATCAATTTATCAAATTTAACAAATTCTGCATAATAATGACTATGATATAAGATAATATATATCATACAACCAATCGAAACCTTCAAAACTATTCATACAACCAATCGAAACCTTCAAAACAACTATAGATATACAAAGCAAACCCATTAAAGCCTTCAAAGAACTACAATATGCAGCCAACCCATCAAAGTCTGCAAAACATCTACAATACACAAGCAATCAATCAAAGCCTTCAAAACATCTACACTACACTGTCAACCAATCAAAGCCTTCAACACAACTACCATACACTGCAAACCAATCAAAGACTTCAAAACAACTACCATACACTGCAAACCAATCAAAGACTTCTAAACAACTACCATACACTGCAAACCAATCAAAGACTTCAAAACAACTACCATACACTGTCAACCAATCAAAGACTTCTAAACAACTACAATACATCGTCAACCAATCAAAACTTAGAAAACCACCAATAATACACGGTCAACCACCAACAGCCTCTTGATTAGGAACACTAAATCAAACCTGTGAATTTAACTTTTAATTATAATATTGAATGTTTGTATTTTCTTCATAATTTGGTTTGGTTTGTTTTTGTTTAACGTCCTATTAACGGCCAGGGTCATTTCAGGACGTGCCAGGTTTTGGAGGTGGAGGAAAGACGGAGTACCCGAAGAAAAACCACCGGCCTACGATCAGTACCTGGCAACTGCCCCACATAGGTTTCGAACTTGCAACCCAGAGGTGGAGGGCTAGTGATAAAGTGTCAGGACACCTTAACCACTCGGCCACAGCAGCCCCATTTTTCTTCATAACAACTCGAATCTAGTTAATAAAAAATACATATATTTTGTTTGTTTTTTGTTCTAAGTGAAACTGACCTACAACAGCTGAAAAAGAACAATATATTTCTAACATTGAAAATAATACATTGTTGAAACTCTGTAATCATCAGTATGTTTATTTTCTAATTATGTTGGTGATAAATGACGTGAAGACTCCAGAGCTGCAGTACTCGTGGCCTTTGGTAACTTATACACTGGTGGCCATGTTTAACATGATCCCTTGACTAGTCGGTACCATCACGATGATGGGATGATGGATGATCGCCCAGTCAGAGCCCTGCCTCTACAATTCATATTAAGTTCCATAACATCTCCCGACTCTCCATTACTGGAGTTTCCAGTACCTATTCTGCTAGTAAAATCTCGATACCCGTAGTTTGTAACAGATATACATACCGAACCTTGTAAACAAAAAATAAATGTCTTGGAACACTAGAAAATTAACCAGCTTTCTGTACCTCCACAACTTTTTATTGTTAATTGCCTCATTTGTTATTTTCAAACAAATTTTTGGCCTCTAGTGCAGATCTGTTTCCACTTGAGTGTAGAGGAATGTGAGCAAGTCCAACAGAATCTGACCCCATCCTGCTTCATCGTTCTGTCCTCGACTCCTTTAGATTGGACTTTTGTTGGTACCTACAGCACTAATCAGTGTGTTGTGTATATATACTTTACACATTGCTACCTGACAGAGATGAATCGTATTGTTTTTATCATATTTGCTTCCTCATAGCCGGGCTCCTTATTGAAAAACGTCAGACAAACATATATACACATGATTCTAATGTTTATTCTAATCGCTTGCTGTTCCTGCACTTAAGAGATTTAGAACATACAATCTATCAATTCTGACTCATGTTTTTGTTTTTGTCTTTCTCTTATTCATAAACATGTTACCATCAAATATAGTACAAATTCCAGTATCTGAACGGTAATATCATTAACACTGAAGCCGATACTGTATGATAATGCACTAAAATTTTAGTGCATCATGTAATTTAAATAAATCCATGTGAAAATGTATAAATCCATATGTGAAAATGTATAAATCCATATGTGAAAATGTATAAATCCATATGTCAAAATGTTTAAATCCATATGTCAAAATGTATAAATCCATATGTGAAAATGTATAAATCCATAGTGAAAATGTATAAATCCATATGTCAAAATGTATAAATCCATATGTCAAAATGTATAAATCTATATGTCAAAATTTTAGGGAAAAAATTATGGACTTGATACAGCATTCATCAAGATTTGCTCTGCATAGGCCCATATTTGGGAATCTTCTTTTGTCCCACTTTTGAATGAAAAAAAATATGAAAATTATGACGTGATCATTTTCTTACAAAAGAAAAACAAACAATCATTTTTTTTTTATCTGATGAAAAACAATCTTTTCTGAAGAAAACAAACATTTGCTTTTAAAAACAATCTATTAATTGATTTTAGAAACTTTTTGTTTTTTTTTCTTCAATGAAAATTATAATAATTCAAAAACGGCCAATTTTACTGAAAAGATTTCTTTCTTGGAAATGGTCATTATCCAGAGTAATCATTGATAAATTATTTTATTTTTGATAAATAACAGACATCTTAAATATATCTATTTTTTCATATTTTGAAAATGTTTTTAAGACACAAGCCCAATAAGCTTGATTGGGTCCGAATCATATTATTAATTTTTATGTTGCAGCGTTGATTTCAAAACGAGGCTATAACAGTTAAAATACCAATCAGTGTAATCACAATTTAGCTTCTTCAGATAACCCCTACATTATGGGGTACTAGATCAGGGTTGTTCTTGTCTAGTATAATGGACAAAGATTTCAGATATCAAACTCATCTTTTTTGTTCTTGACAAAGAATTACTTAAGTAAAGCATAAAAAGAAACAAATATTGAATAGTTCAGTTCATTAGTGCTTAAAAAACACTTAAAAACCGTAAAATATTAAAAATGTGGGTTTTGCAATATGAAGTGACTCTGGGGAACTGCAAATGATAAGTTGTACAAAAGAATTAGATTAATATTTTCCATTGTATGTCTAAAACATGTCTGCAGCAATTTCATCACCCACTTGTATTAAATTTCCTGAAGATGTATACTTGAGCAGCACAAGAAGGAGACATATCAAGTTTATCATAAAGACCCCTCAGGTCCAAAGGTACACAGTTAATGTGGCCTAAAACATGATCATGGAAATTTTTTTGTCTGGCAAGTTTCTCACCAGTTTGGATTGTTCCCTGAAGAATGAGATAAATCTTGATTCAATGGAACACTTTAAAGCCCCTACCCTTGATCAATGGGAGTTGTTACAGAAAACGATAAGACATACATTATTTCTTCCTCTTTAGTCGGCCAAAGCACCTCCTCAAAAAGGTAAAATAATGATTTTGTAGATCTCAATTCCTTAAAGACCTAAGTCACATATTTTTTTTTTTTTTTTTTTTCAGAAGAAATATTCTGGAAAAACTTCAAATCCATGAAGACAGGCAATAGAGATGTGTAGCAGTATTGTGTACCAATTCCTCTGCACTGATCTGGAGACATCTGTTGGCCTTCCATCTCTCGTTTCATTGAAACACTTATGCACTATACATTACAAAAGTGACAGAAACTCCGGCAACAAAATTCAATTAGCAATGAAGAATATGAGTACCTCCATCAGTAAAATCCTCAAATTTTAAGACATATGCAAAATCCATTTACAATGATGGTGTGATAATGACCCCCCCTTTCTCTCAGGCATTTAGTAATTACACATGATATGTGTCAGACAGGCTCTATAGAATTTATTATTGCAAACATTCTCCCCTTCTTTCCACCAATATGTCACCATATTAATAAAATTAGGAGCCCATAATCGCCCTGATAAATAACTTTAACACATGTCTGTGTCTGGGCAGATGGTATTCACCTCTGTTTTTACCGAATCATACACCTCGTTTGAAAACCATTGGTCTGGGAACTCTTCAATGTGGAGGCTGCAAACTTTTAATGTACAATGGAATTCTGGCCAATAAATTTCTGACAAGATTTTTCAAATGAATTTATCCCTGTATGTCAGACGGATACAGTTGTCCCGACTCATCATTACCACGGCAAACTTTTCTCCCCAATATCAACTTCCTGTTGCATGAAATTTAAAACCATTTTCAACTGAATATAATACTTTTACAGAAAGAACAAAAATAAAATAAAAATGTGCTACATAGCTTAATTTTGATTTATATGTATATACACATTTTGTAGTTAAAATTGGGGCAGTTATTACTACTGAAAGGTTGAATTTTATAAAGACTGATTCCAAACTCACTTCCTGTAGCCTGGAACCAGGAAGCAAATGCCTGGCTTTATAGTCAAATTGATGTGACGAAGATATAGAAACATTTACAATCATGAGCTGATGTAGCGGTTAAGTCGGGCCAGTCTTTACCACAGACACCTCAACTCTTGATGCTTCATCGCGGGGGTTCATACAACATCACTGAGGTTGCTAATGTGAATACAAGGAAAATACAATATAATTACTACATTCAATTAATTAATATAATTTCATAATAAAAAGTACAAATAGTCATGAAATACCAAGTACGATAAGCAGCATTCATTTCGTAATCTCAGATATTCGTTTGACAGAACAATCTTTTTAACTTATAGTCTTAGAACCCCTTTCGATGAAAAAAATAAATTGTACTCTTGCACTATATACAATTGTACATTTTACCTATAAAATCAGTTTCAAGCAATTAAGTTGTTTTTTTTAACAATATATAGGAATTGATTGAGAGAATGACTCAGATTTCGGTTACATTTTGGAGGTCAATGACTCAGATATAGGTTACATTTTGGAGGTCAAAGTTAAAATCATGCTCAAGGTCATATCACTAAAAAACACTAACATTCCCGCAATCTTAAATCTAAACACTTTTTTTCCCAGACATTTGTCCATTTTCTTTCTAAGAAATTCAATGGCAGGACCTAGAGTCCCTCAGCGGTGTCTGTAAGTGTGACTGGCTATCTCCGGGTTGATAAAAGGCCCGATTAGTGATGTCAAACCTGCTGTGTACTGGGCTGTCAATAAGTCTGGTCAGTGCTGGCCCTTTAGCGGAGATATCCCATGTCCACTACATGTAATATCCATTTGTTTGAGAACTCTTATGTGTTACCCAAATCATTCCCTCAATTGACAGCCGACCAGACATTATACAGTTTTTATTATGACAGATGTCAAATGTTATATAGACAGTTATCTCCCTTTTTATCTGCAGTGGCTTAATGCCAATAGGCCAGGCTAAAGATCTGGTCCTAAGCCCTAAGGTGGACGATTTGGACGATAGATTGTCCCCCCTCAAAATCTATCATCATACACTGTCAAAATCTATATACTGCCACCGGATCCGCACAAGTCTTTTTTTAGAACAGACTTTTCGGATGTCTAGAATAATTAACACAGATTTACTCCCTGTTTGTGAGAGATTCTCAACACCTTTCCGATATTGATCATGTTACTATAAAATCTCAGAAAGCCAATATACATATATTTATCATTTATGATTTATTTGTAAATATACATTTTGTATACATGTATAATTGACTACAACCTCAGAACACATGGCTCAACTGATCTATTCAAGCATATATCAACTGTTATAGACTAATAATTTATTCCTTTAGAGATTTTTATTATTGTTTTTCTTTCCTTTTGATTTCCTCATTCTGTCTTAGATGTGTTGATAAAATCAGTTAATTGGGGACAATTACTACACAAAGCTTCAACGAATCGCCGATGTCGTTCTAATTCACAACTTTGATGTTATAAATAAATTTATATCACTTTGTAAATCTACTTCATGTTTTATGTAAAATGATTTCATTTCAATTATTTATAACTACATAGGCAGTATTATTGGTCTACAGATTAAAAATTGGGATCAAATCTATATTGCTGCTTAATCATGCACTAGTATAACCATCAAGCTTATATCAAACCAAGATTTAGGGATGCAGATTCAGGGAATATGAATTTTGAGATATGCATGGAGAGACAAACTGTTGAATTTTCTGATTAGCAATAAAACGATTTTAGGAGTGTTATGAGATATGAACAATGCTAGTACGTTCCTCAATCTCTCCGAGGTATATACAGTCCTCCGCCCCCAACCCCACCTGCGTACCACCGACTGAATCAACGATGCGTGTCCAACAGACAGGTACTCAATGTGATCTACAATATCTATTCAATATGATATACCAATAAAAACATTTCTCTAACATGATAATTTAGGAGATTGCTTCGGCAGTTGCTTTTTTTTTTTAGTAGCACTAAGCATTTGCCCCGGTTTGCCACCCATCTGAAGTCATAGCTTGGCCCAGCCACGAGTCTTTATTGCGACTTTATGAGCCGAGATTGGATGGGGCGGGCTTCAGGGACGGAGAAAATCTGAGCCAAATTATGAAGCACTAATGAGGTACATACCTCACCTCCTCAACACGACAGACAATCGGGGGCTATACCTCCATGCATATCACTGGGATCAACGCAGACATTCAGTGCTATCGGAGATGTACATTTTATACAGAAAGGCATTCCCTCCTCAGCTGCGAGGAAATGAGTATTTTAATAAGACGTTGTGTTTATAGTGATTGGCTAGCCATAGGTACAATAACGAACATGTGTCACTCCGGGGAGGCATAGTCCTTAGGTTCGTCCAGTCCAATTATACTTAACTATCATATAAAACATAATTGGTCAAACTAATATAGTCTACAGCATCCGCATCTTATCATTAATACTCTTAAGTAGAGACTATTGACAAGCCCAGGTAACTCTGAAATCTACACTCTATTTCTAAAAAAAAAAAAAAAATTGTAGGTAAACAAAATTTAAATATGATGGAAATACCAACGATTTCATAATTACAGAACTTCATTGATGTAGCTTACAACAATTAAAACACAGAATTTCATTTTGTAGGTCCCCAGCAAAGAAGTATTGACTAGGTGTTAACATTTTAAATTTGGTGATAACAGAGGCCTTGAGTTATACTTCAAATAGAAATTATTGGAAAATCAAAAGCCACCCTTGTGATGTCTAACAAAAACGAAATTTCAGAAATTGAATGTCTGATGGATCACATTTTGAGCTGCAGCTGCAAAATATCTGTGAAAAAAAATGTCCATTACAAGTCAACAAGCATGTGTTGTAATCAGAATTTAATTAGCCTCAAGCACAGATCATATATCTATTTAATCTCCCCTCCATTATGACAAATGAAACTGCAGTCAAAATAAAATTTCACTAAATACATATTTTCCAGATTCACTGACATTTTAATGAGATACGGAGAAGATGTTGAGAAATTGGAGGCCGATTTGGAGGGTGTATATTTTCTATTACCACTGACCCGTGGCTCGTACACTGGTAAAAACATGTACTTACAAATGATCCCTGGTACTGGGCACATTTCAGAAGCTATTTTGTATCTCCAGGGCCTTTTTATCCCTAACACTTTCTCCCTCAACCCCGTCCACAGGGAGCTGGTAAAGCTATCAGGGGAGGGAAGCACGGCTACAAAGCAGTTCTGATCTGTGACGGGATCCCCCAGTGATGTTAATAAATCTCCCCTCATCATCAGAAATAGATCCCCTATGGTCACGGAAAATTAGACTTGCCAGCTACATAAATAATGAGCTTGATTAGACCAATTCTTGTTGTTTCTACATATCATTCCTGTAATATAATTATTTCCTGACGAAAGCTGTTTCACAGAGATGCAGACAAAAAAAATACAAATCTAGGCCATCATAACATGAGTATAGCATTACTATCAATGTTCCAGATGAAAATATGGCAAGAATACCAGGAATAATATCATTTTTATGACAATTTTGGGTGATAGGGTAATATTCCACTAGCTAACTGTCTGCCACTTACAATGTATCCCTCATAGAGTCTACAAAACGAATCTCATGAATTCTACAAAACTTCTAACAAATCTCTTAAAGTACTATAAAAACTCATGAAGTCTACAATTAATACCCGCATAAAGTCTACAAAACTCATAACGAATCTCATTAAGTTTACAAAAATCCTAACAAATCTCATATAGTCTTTATTATAAAACTCCACAATACCCAAAAAAGTCTACAAAACTCATAAGCCCACAAAACTCATGAAGTCTAAACAAAAACCTCATTAAGTCTAAAAACAAACTCATTTAAGTAAAAAAATATTCAAAAAGTCTAAAAACAAATTCATAAAGTCTAAAAAAAACCTCATTATGTCTACAAAACTCAAAAACTCTACCTCATTTTATAGTCCACAAGACTCACGGAGTCTGCAAATCACATAATCTACAAAACTTTAATATTCTAAAAAAAAACTAAATAAGAAGGATCGAAAAAGTACATTTATTTTGTATGTGTAGTTTTTGTTCAGATTGAAGTACTGCAGTTTCTATATATTTTCACTGAACTACCTACTTTATAGAAACATTGGTAATGAAAATTCTCTTTCGATTTCTCAAAGTGTTGAATCCAGCAGATATAAGAAAACTTGGCACTTTCTTCAGGATCTCTATGTGCGGTAGACGATCACTGGACAAGGAAACAACCACTTCAACACTACCGCAGGCTGAATAGGCTGCAGTGCTGCCACCTACATTAAAGGTTAAGTACCTCATGAAAAATGATTCTACATATACAAAAAAAAATCTTAACCATAAAATTCAAAAAAATAATTTATTACACAAGATTTATTTTGAATCATATGGGAATATGTGTTATTTTGGGCGTGTTCTGTAAGCGATATGATGTTTATCTCCGATGGTGTATTCTGCGTGACAGTATGTCACCGATTTATACACCAAATATTTGATAATGTCAATTAAATCAAATAAACTCTAATAAAATTCCTCCATGAAAACGGTAGAATTTCTTGCAGGCTGTGATTATCTTGGATTAGCTGATGTATATCAGGCCTTATCGGAGGTATTCTTAGGCGGTCTTATCACCAATGCTAACATACTTTTAATACCTATCAGGAGATATATGGCTACATTCATATAAAACTCGATTATGAGCAACTCTATCCAGCCACATCGCTACTCAACCTATCTGGTTTCAGCATCTATCAATTGTATATATCCTTAAAACCCATGCATCTCTTCTCTCCTAAATACAGGCTCCCGATAATAACAGTTTAAATGTAAATTAAACCATTTAGCAGTATATATCATTTTGTTGGGGAAATTGGCCACAAAACTTGTGGTTGACAGAAAACAGATAAGTCTTTGTACACATGTAAAAAGTGCAGCGCTGATCTCTTTGTTGATAGTGAGCAAAGAAAGAACGGATAAATACTATCGCTGTCATTTTTATACCGCTGAATCAGGAGAATTCTTCATCAGGTTAACATCAGAGTTATTACGGCCATCGTTTCCTTTAATAAGAAACTGCAAAAGATTTAACGATCATTTCGTGTGTATATCTATTTCATATTACGATTCCATATTCTGATTTGATCTCGTTAATATCACACAACATCATAATGATATTGAGATATATTTTTTTATTACAGTAAATTCTATTCTGTATTTTTATAATCTGTATTCAGCGCTTCTATATCAATCAACATTACAATGATACAGAGGTATCTTTTACTGCAGTGAATTCTGTATTCATGCAAGTAAAATTTTATTATCTGATTTGATATCAAAGGAAATAAGAAATAAGGTTTCTCTGTATATACACAGTATTGGCAGATATAACATAGATATAGATTAATGTTTCCCGACCTGCAGCAGATACAGCCACAAGCTTACAAAGCCGATCATCTTCCCAGGGTTTGTACAAATAGGATTATCCACTTTTTATTGCATTGTGCGATAGTATCAGTTATTAATAGAAGATGCTGCATAGATTGTGGTTGAATGTCTGTTGCTGGGGTAGGTTGGGTCAGAGGTACCGATATCCCAGCTGATCACCATGATTCAGTAATTTCTTATTAAACATTATAGTTCTACATGGCAGAATCAACGTTCCGGTTGAGCGATCCCAGAATCAGAGCGTCTTACCTTAATCTGGAAAAATTTTAAGTTTAGGGAAATTCGGTGATTTAATGCCTTAAATAAAATTGATGAAATCACAGAAATTCCATCTGATCTTGTCAATATTTAAGGTATTATTAACAGATTTATTTCAGTACTACAAAAGGATAATCAACCATGTGTAAACACTGTCATTTTCAAGTGGTTAATTTTTCAACTTAACTATAGCTTTATTATACAGGATCTTGGTGTCCGTGCACCAGTCAGAGCTCTTTATTGCTTCTTTGCAGCCAGATCTTGGCGCCCACAAGTCAGAGCTCTTTATTGCTTCTTTGCAGCCAGATCTTGGCGCCCACAAGTCAGAGCTCTTTATTGCTACTTTGCAGGGAGATCTTGGCGCCCACAAATCAGAGCTCTTTATTGCTTCTTTGCAGCCAGATCTTGGCGCCGACCAGTTAGAGCTCTTTATTGCTTCTATGCAGGCAGATCTTGGCGCCCACAAATCAGAGCTCTTTATTGCTTCTTTGCAGGCAGATCTTGGCGCCCACAAATCAGAGCTCTTTATTGCTTCTTTGCAGGCAGATCTTGGCGCCCACAAATCAGAGCTCTTTATTGCTACTTTGCAGGGAGATCTTGGCACCAACCAGTCTGAGCTCTTCAATGCTTCTTTGCAGGCAGATCTTGGCATCCACCAGTCAAAGTTCTTTACTGGTTCTTTAAAGACAAAACTAGGTGCCCACCGTTGAAAGTTCTTTACTGTTTTTTTATAGAAGGATCTCGTTATGAACTTTCAAAAAAAATTTATTGATTGTGTCTTTGGAAACAGATCTTGGCATCCAGTCGATGTACCATTTAAAGTTCTTTATAACGTTGATCTTTTCTCTTCTTGTCTCTTTATTCCTCTTTTCTTCATTGAACTCTTTACAAACAAAATGGACAACCTGAAGAACCTACACATTAAATTTGAGAACTTTCCTTCAAGTACTTCTCAAAATATAACTGTCAAAAGTCCAAGATGGCTGTCTGGTGGCCATTTTGTTTTCCTGATCAGACTAAAAATTGACTAAGCAGAACCTCATCAAGTTTAAGCAAAAAATTGGCAGTACTTCTCAAGAAACAACAATTAACAAGGATTGTTTACGGATGAGTCAATGATGCAGGATGGGCGATTTGAACAACAAGCCCACCATGCATCTGAAGATGAGAGGCTAAATATTTGGCAAACATTTTCTCCTCCAAGAACAAATCTTGAAAAAAATTCACAGCTGAACTATTGCTTGGTAGAGAATTTTTTGTTCCTTTTATGAATTAAAATTCTTTTGAATATCTCCTTTGACCTGACAAATAATTCAATATAATCGTGGCATATCTTAGTACACTGTTCCAAGGATTTTTTTTACAGAATCCTCTGAAGCAGCACTACGGATTAAATCAAAAGCTTATGAGTATAAACTCGTGACGGAAAAGGTCTAATATGATGACATAAGAACACACAATTGCAGGGACTACAGACCACTGCTGGAGTCAGATAGGTTGCCCACTTGGCTAAAATACACAATTGCAATAAATTTGTTGTGGAAAATATAGACACATTATTCAGCATTTGAGCCGTGAGCGAGTCAGTGCTGTCATGCTCGGTAACAGTCTGTGGGTAATATCGTATTTTATCAATGTGATGACCAGGCCGCGACCCAACGGGTCTCCCTTACCAGCTATTAGATTATATGATCATACTAGGTCCCCCAGTATGAAAGTCTAGCATTGAGATTTAATACCGGCCAAATTGACCACCACAGTTCGTGTCATTCATCAACAGGTAAGACTATAGTATGGAGATTTAATATGGGTAAAATTGACCACCAGAGTTTGTGACATAAATCTTTGTGTTAACGCCTCTAGATGGACAATCTCCTGAACTCCGTCTATACGACTCCCGTATGTCCCAGTAAGGTCAGGGGCATCACTTTCATCTGTCGATCAGGTCAGGGACGTCGCCTACATCGGCCACAAGACAACCCTCCTGATATATATCTATATAGGACAATACTGTAGAGAAATGTAATATCCACAGAAGGAATATAATACTATGTCATAAGTTTTCCAATGTAATTTAATTAATTCATATATCAAGCACAAGGCTTTCAAATTGATCTAGCTTGATGCTTTCAAGTGTGCTTTCCAAAACATGAAGAAATCTCAGAAAGTAGGGTTTTTTTAAATCTTAATTTGTGCGTAAATAATATATACCTGTTAATGTTAGATGAAATCCTAACATCTCCAACAGTATGGTCTGCCGGACAAGATAAAAAATTTGGCATATATCTGACCTTTGACATACAGGTAATGGTCATTTGACCTAGTTACAGCACATTTTGACTACTAATACATCAGAGGGGCCCCAAAATATGTCTCTCCTTAAACCTTAACTTACCCTGACTGTTATTTTGATACTGAATTACTACTTACATGCTCTAGATATTTAACATAATGTAAAACTATGGTAAACTAAATTGATTGCGGTACATTTAAAAGTTGTCAAGTATGACCTTTGACCCCTTCACTCTGAATGATGACCACACAAAATTAAATCTCACATCTACATGTCAGCGTATCCTCATGAAGAAGGTTGGCATTTGTAAGGTCTAAAGACTTTTGAAAATATATTCCCAGTTCTATTTATAGTAACAGTGACCTTGACTTTGACCTCCAGAACCTAAACCCCTTTGGTCATCTGCATTTCACAGTGAATTGCACCATGTGAAATGTCAAAAAGTTTGAACGTCCATATTCGGAGATAATCGACAGACACAACAGTGCTACGGACAGACAACTCTGGGATTACTATAGTTAAAGGTATGCACTTAACATTCCATGAAGGGCCCTAATAAACATCTTTTGTGACTGACAAATGATCACTGTGTCAATTAAAGAAAAAACAACTTTCTTTAAACATTTGAACTTACTTTGTTCTTTGACCTTAGAGTCAAGGTTACAATGATTGATTAAATTTTCTACCACAATACCCCGTGTTATTCAACTCTCAGACCATCAGTTAATCATTACAGCTGTTGATTAACAATCTGTTTATACCACACGTGGTATAAACTCTGTACGCATTTCGATTGGCTAACACGGTGAACTTTGACCCAAGCTGCAATTGTTATTGACATCATCAATAATCTAATGACGTCACATCACCGGGTCCCGGACGTCACCGGTACACTTCATTTGCATACGCGAAATTATTCTTGGCCACGTTTCCCTTTGATTCAAGCCGATATTATTGTGGTAGAAACAGGTCACACGACTCGAAATTGTTGGATATGGAATTTATTTCACACTCGTAAGTTATTTTTTAAAAGTTGCAAAAAACACTCGCTAAAGCTCGTGTCTTTTGTAACTTTTAAAAAATAACTTACTCATGTGAAATAAATTCCATATCCAACAACCACTCGTTGTGTAACCTCTATATAATGCACAGCTTTAAGGGTATATCAAAATATATACAGATGGAAATTTATGGTTCACAGATAATATTTTCAAAGGAAGAAACAGAAGCATCACCAGAATCACAGGAACAAAGACACAAACTCAAATTCCATGTATATCTTGTTTGTTTGTTACAGCCAGGGTCATTTTGAGGCGGGGTCACATTGTAGTAGTTGGTGACTACCTCACCAAACAACATACAGGAGGCCTGTCGCATGCCGTACAGAGCAATTAGGGTAAAGCGTCTTGCCCAAGGCAACAACAACACCCTGGTCTGTTTCTCAGCTTCCCTAGAAACACAAACTGACACGGGTAGGGAGTGTCGAAACACACGCCGGGGATTTTCACCCGAGGTTATGAGGCTGGCGCTTTAACTGACTAATGAGCTACTCCGTCCCCCTACCACATGCATATAAGTCCATATATGGTCATGTCAGTGTTAATATATAAAGTATTTATATATAAAGGACATTATTATGATGTTCTGTTAGATGATAGACATAACGGCAACATTGGGACAAAAACACGATGAAAGTCAGAAAAAAATTATTATCAATAAATATTTAATAACAGATGAAATTTCTACAGTTACACTTTTCCATATCATAAACGAACTGTTATCAACATTTATTATGGTATGGTCTGTATTTAAACCCTAATATATCATATTACCTATTTATTGCTTATATATATAATGATACAAATATTTGTCTGATAATATCGTCTAGGGAACAGGTACGTACAGCTATAAAGGAATTAATATGGCCATCCAATTTCTGTCATCATATATATATATATAATGAGATTTAAACAGCAACTCACAAATTTATATCCAGCTACAGAAAATTAAACATATTCATCGATAACATCGCTTTTATATTGCATATTGGAGAAGGTTGGCAGAGCTGAATGTCACTATGAACACGGATAGAGACTATTCAATATTAATATATCGTCAGCCAGACCTCTCAATTCATCACATAGCATATTATCACCCACGCTATCTATGATACTCCAGACGAAATATCTCGCATCTGACATCGCTAAAAGAAGGTGCTGCTTCCCCTGCGTATCATAATTAATGTTCCTGATACGATCTCAATACAGCGACATAAAATAAATTTTCTCTTTAATAAGAAAGAAGCAGCTTTAATGTAAGTAAAAATGATACTGAGTTATCATTGCAATAGGTAATGTGATAAGTTACATTCACACTTTGAAGTCATTTCTCATGATAATGCTATCTGCTCTATCATAAATTTGTGTTCATTAAAAATAAACTGCAAATGGGAAAAAAAGTAATATCATATAAATAGATATTGGTATTAAACTGTTAGGTGGAGCGAGCTCTCTATTCTATGTTCAAAAGTACAGTAACTTGTAAAATGACTTTATACGGTTGGAACAGAGAGAATTTTAACTGAACAAGTCCAGAGTCAACTTTATAAGGTTCGTAGGGAGAGAATTTCCAAAAGTGAAAAAGCCCACAGTCAACTTCATATTGTTTGTAGGGAGAGAATTTCCCAAAGTGAAAAAGCCCATGGCTAACTTTTAGTGGTTCGTAGAAGAACTCCCAGAGTGAACAAGTTGACGGCCATTTTTAAAGGGTTGGTAGGGAGAGAATTTCCCAGAGTGAACAAGTTGACGGCCATTTTTAAAGGGTTGGTAGGGAGAGAATTTCCCAGAGTGAACAAGCTGAAGGCCAACTTCATAGGGTATAAAGGAGATAATTCTGCATTGAACAAGCCTATGGCTAACTTTATAGACTTGGTAAGGAGAAAATTTCCCAAAGTGAACAAGCACACAGCCAACTTTATAGGGCTGGTAAGGGAGAGAAATCTCAATTTCCCAAAGTATCATGCTGATGGCCGACTTTATAATTTCCTGGAGTGATCAAGTTGACATCCAAATGAACAGGGTTGGTAAAGCGTATATATTCCTGCTTCCCAAAAAACTTCAAATATATTCTTTTACATTTTTGTTTTTGTTCAGAATTTTCTGTAAATATGTCCTGTATTATTAAGACAGTAAGTAAAGAAGGTTGTCGGATCATTTTGTGAGAAAAAAAAAGTGCTAAATGGTTGATATTTCAGTGCATAATCAAAATCTATTTATAAATTACCAAAACATGTTTCCATTAATTTCCGTATCATTTTAACATAAAATTTTGTTACTGATGTTTATTATACGAATTCATCATAATCTACTCGACCCTTCGGAACAGTATAGAATCAATGTACAATGTAAGGGACACAAGTAAGTTTGGTCTGATGAATTCCAGACCAGAGCAGGATTCTGCAGATGAAATAAAACTGTCATTAGCATTAATGTTTATGTTCAATACCCGACAGATTATTTCAAAATATGAATGCATGAATATTTGGTTGCAATTTTTGCCGAGATAAATAGGAATTTCTGACACCCATCACCCTAGGGCTACTGCTGGGAGACCTATGGCAATTTCATGCTTCAATGATATACAGTTCGCATTATTTGGAGTTCCACATTTTTGACATTACCATACACCAAAACACAGCTGAAAGTGAATCAAATTACTCTCCGTAATGGATGGATGTGTTGCAATGTTAGGACACGACGGAGATGTATTTTGTCAATGTAAAGCCTTTTTATTCTTATGTTTGCAACTAGATTCTAATAAAACAAAAACTCCAAGTTTCGTTTTGCAAGGTTAGCGTCGCGGATCACCGACTCTTTGTCGTGAGTTGTGTTTTTTTGGTCCCCCGCTGTTTGCCAGTTGCTAATGAAGGCGGACATTTTTATTCTAGTTTTATTATCTATGTTGATGTCTTATATCAAAAAACCTCATCACCCTGATCAACTTTCCTCAGTACAGAAGGTGGAGAGATCCCCCCCTCCCTCCCCATGTGTGTTAAATGAGAACTCCACCTTGGAATGGCAGAGACATCAGATTTAGCCGATAAAAAAAAAATACAACTAATACATACCATAGAAATGTAACTCTACTCTGTGTTTCTCCTCTTAATCCTGTACTTTCCCACAAAGATATTCTAGCATATAAAATCTAATGCTTGTCCTGGGCTACTTTATGACAACACTGAATAATATCATTTGGGTACGATGTACTTTCTGTAAACGGTAATGTAGAGAATTAAAACAGGACATCGCTATATAGAAATCTCTCAATATGAACAGTTTCTTCTGTTTTTCACCAAATGGAAATGATGGCTACAGACAATTGCTATATAGAAATCTCTAATTATAAGTATGAACAGTTTTTTCTGTTTGTCACCAAATGTAAATGACGGCTATACAGGCAATTGCTATATAGAAATCTCTCAACATGAACAGTTTCCAGTGTTTGTCACCAATGGAAAATATAGCCAACGGGAACATGATTTTGTTCTTTCTTGAGAAAATAACTGTTCGTATTCAAGCTTATTCATGAAGCAACATATCCTGTTGAAATAAGAAATCTTAACCTTAAGATATAACATGCAGTTTTGAGAACATGGTAGTCAGCCATTGTCAATGTAACATGTTCCTTGGTTCCTTCCTTTGTGGTTTAAATCATTTCATGTCGTAATGTGACATCCACTGTATGCTGTTAACCATTTCATCCAATAAAAGGGAAAATTTAACAATGTAGTCGAAGTTTCAAGCCTCCCTTTAAACATCTTACATAGACTTCTGAAAATTTTATCAAATTAGTGAAAAAAAGTATTTATTTGTCAGAAAGGAAAAATTTTCCAATCTACATCATATACATAAGAAACACTTCATGTACAGTTTTGGGGCCGCGGTGGCCGAGTGGATAAGGTGTCCCGACACTTTATCACTAGCCCTCCACCTCTAGGTTGCAAGTTCAAAACCTATGTGGGGCAGTTGCCAGGTACTGACCATAGGCCAGTGGTTTTTCTCTGGGTATTCCGGCTTTCCTCCAACTCCAAACCTGGCACATCCTTAAATGACCCTGGCTGTTAATAGTATGTTAACAAAAACTAACTAAATTAACCAAATTGTACAGTAAGTAGTTACCTGCGGATATAAAGACGCCCCCTGTAGGAAACATGAGAACATCTTCTACCGGATGACCGTGATCCACCGTCAGTACACTCTCCCCGATACGGCTGTCATACATCTTCACCTTGTGGTCATAGGAACCTGGCAAAATAAATCAAACCTTATAAAATAACAAACATAAAATGATATGTTAAGCAGAAGACTGACAGGTCAGAAAGGGCCCCACAATGTTTGTGCCTCTAAACTTGAGCTTAGCCCTATAGCCCTATACAGCTATAGTGTTAAATAGCAATTGGCACTACATAACTCAAGATTTGTGCATATTATAACTTCATTTTCTATTTATAGTTCAGTGACCTTGACCTTTGACCTTAAGCCTGAAAAGCAAGTGGTTTGATCCTTTGATGAAGCAATGGATCAAGTCTGGGTGAAGTTACCCTTACAAAAACCAAGATATTGCCAATAAAACAAATTTCTTTTTATAGTAACAGTGATCTTGACCTTTAACATGCAAGCCTGAAAAGCTATCTAAAGCAAGCACTCGATTTGAATAAGCATTTGATAAAGTCTGCCTGCAATCAACCCAGTTGAATTCATAATATTGTGCATAAACTGATTTTCTATTTATAGTAACAGTGACCTTGATCTTAGACTTATTAGGCCTAAAAAATTGTCCCAAGCAGGCACTTTATATGAGAATGCACTGGATGAAATCCGAGTGTAATCTGCTAAACAGAACTCAAGATAATGTCCAGAAACCAAAATAGGGATGGATGGATAGACAGATAAATTGACAGATAAAAATTCAGGTATTATATTAAATTTTAAGTATTAATCATAAATTTCATTTTTTTTTTAAATGTAACAATCACAAATTAACTAACCCATAAAAAGCATACAAATTAATCAAAAGACTAATTCCGCATTAGTGACACACTTTCAATGGCCTTGATATTTGACCTTTCACATGTGCAGTAAGACTTGCTCCTTTTCTTGTTAAGTGGCGTCAATCAGATACAAATATAAAATCTACCAACCTTCCATCATTTTTAAAGTTTATGACCTGATATCTTGAAAACGTGTCAAGATTGGAAGTGTAGAAAGAATATGAATGCCGATCATGAGAGTGTGACACCAAGGTCGGGCTAGTTACTTATCTGTCTATATAACACTGGAGGACCACCTACAACACCTGGTCATACAGAGCTGTAATCGGCAGTAATCAGCATTTCACCACAGCAACACTTACATCATAACATCTTCTCAGGGTATCAGAAGATTAAACCGGGTAATAATATCCTCAATTCTATATCGTAGTTATATGCTAACTTAGACATTATACTTCGGATTTTGTTTAAGGTTATATGCTACCTTACACATTATAACTGTGATTTATTTCAAGGTTATGCTACCTTACACATTATACCTGTGATATATCTTAAGGTTATATGCTACCTTACACATTATACCTGTGATATATCTTAAGGATATATGCTACCTTACACCTTACATATGTAATTTATTTCAAGGTTATATGCTACCTTACACATTATACCTGTGATATATCTTAAGGTTATATGCTACCTTACCCATTATACCTGTAATTTATCTTAAGGCTGTATGCTACCTTACACATTATACCAGTGGTTTGTATCAAGGTAAACACTTATGATTTCTTTCAATCTAATAAATTATCATGCAAATATAATATGCTATTTAGCTTAGATATTGTGACTATGATTTAAGTTGCGTAGTTATCACACATAATTTTTACAATATCCTTATATTGCTGCTATGATATAACAACATTTAATGACAATATAACTTTGAAAGTGACATTTAACCTTTGAGAGTTATATTTTACCTATGAAGAAGAGGTTTTACTATGAGGAGTAGGATGTACATGTGAGGGAATGTTTTACATGTGAGAGAATGTTTTACATGTGAGGGAATGTTTTACCTGTAAGGGAATGTTTTACCTGTGAGGGATTGTTTTACCTGTGAGGGACTGTTTTACATGTGAGGGAATGTTTTACATGTGAGGGAATGTTTTACCTGTGAGGGAATGTTTTACCTGTAAGGGAATGTTTTACATGTGAGGGAATGTTTTACATGTGAGGGAATGTTTTACCTGTGAGGGAATGTTTTACCTGTGAGGGAATGTTTTACATGTGAGGGAATGTTTTACCATGTGAGGGAATGTTTTACATGTGAGGGAATGTTTTACCTGTGAGGGAATGTTTTACCTGTGAGGGAATGTTTTACCTGTGAGGAAATGTTTTACATGTGAGGGAATGTTTTACCATGTGAGGGAATGTTTTACCATGTGAGGGGATGTTTTACATGTGAGGGAATGTTTTACCTGTGAGGGAATGTTTTACATGTGAGGGAATGTTTTACCTGTGAGGGAATGTTTTACCATGTGAGGGAATGTTTTACCATGTGAGGGAATGTTTTACATGTGAGGGAATGTTTTACCTGTGAGGGAATGTTTTACATGTGAGGGAATGTTTTACCTGTGAGGGAATGTTTTACATGTGAGGGAATGTTTTACCTGTGAGGGAATGTTTTACCTTGTGAGGGAATGTTTTACCTTGTGAGGGAATGTTTTACCTGTGAGGGAATGTTTTACATGTGAGGGAATGTTTTACCTGTGAGGGAATGTTTCACATGTGAGGGAATGTTTTACATGTGAGGGAATGTTTTACATGTGAGGGAATGTTTTACCTTGTGAGGGAATGTTTTACCTTGTGAGGGGATGTTTTACATGTGAGGGAATGTTTTACCTGTGAGGGAATGTTTTACATGTGAGGGAATGTTTTACCTGTGAGGGAATGTTTTACATGTGAGGGAATGTTTTACCTGTGCGGGAATGTTTTACCTGTGAGGAGATGTTTTACCTGTGAGGGAATGTTTTACCTGTGAGGAAATGTTTTACATGTGAGGGAATGTTTTACCTGTGAGGAAATGTTTTACATGTGAGGGAATGTTTTACCTGTGCGGGAATGTTTTACCTGTGAGGAGATGTTTTACCTGTGAGGGAATGTTTTACCTGTGAGGAAATGTTTTACATGTGAGGGAATGTTTTACCTGTGAGGAAATGTTTTACCTGTGAGGGAATGTTTTACCTGTGAGGGAATGTTTTACATGTGAGGGGATGTTTTACCTGTGAGGGAATGTTTTACCTGTGAGGGAATGTTTTACCTGTGAGGTAATGTTTTACATGTGAGGGAATATTTTACCTGTGAGGGAATGTTTTACCATGTGCGGGAATGTTTTACCTGTGAGGAAATATTTTACTTGTGAGGGAATGTTTTCCATGTTAGAGAATGTTTTACCTGTGAGGGAATGTTTTACCTGTGAGGGAATGTTTTACCTGTGAGGGAATGTTTTACATGTGAGGGAATGTTTTACCTGTGCGGGAATGTTTTACCTGTGAGGAGATGTTTTACCTGTGAGGGAATGTTTTACCTGTGAGGAAATGTTTTACATGTGAGGGAATGTTTTACCTGTGAGGAAATGTTTTACCTGTGAGGGAATGTTTTACCATGTGAGGGGATGTTTTACCTGTGAGGGAATGTTTTACATGTGAGGGGATGTTTTACCTGTGAGGGAATGTTTTACCTGTGAGGGAATGTTTTACCTGTGAGGGAATGTTTTACCTGTGAGGTAATGTTTTACATGTGAGGGAATATTTTACCTGTGAGGGAATGTTTTACCATGTGCGGGAATGTTTTACCTGTGAGGAAATATTTTACTTGTGAGGGAATGTTTTCCATGTTAGAGAATGTTTTACCTGTGAGGGAATGTTTTACCTGTGAGGGAATGTTTTATCTGTGAGGGAATGTTTTATCTGTGAGGGAATGTTTTACCTGTGAGGGAATGTTTTACATGTGAGGGAATGTTTTACCTGTGAAGGAATGTTTTACCTGTGAGGGAATGTTTTATCTGTGAGGGAATGTTTTACCTGTGAGGGAATGTTTTACATGTGAGGGAATGTTTTACCATGTGAGGGAATGTTTTACCTGTGAGGAAATGTTTTACCTGTGAGGGAATGTTTTACCATGTGCGGAAATGTTTTACCTGTGAGGAAATATTTTACCTGCGAGGGAATGTTTTACCAGTGAGGGAATGTTTTACCTGTGAGGGAATGTTTTACCTGTGAGGGAATGTTTTACCATGTGAGGGAATGTTTTACCATGTGAGGGAATGTTTTACCTGTGAGGGAATATTTTACCTGTGAGGGAATGTTTTACCATGTGAGGGAATATTTTACCTGTGAGGGAATGTTTTACCTGTGAGGGAATATTTTACCTGTGAGGGAATGTTTTACCATGTGAGGGAATGTTTTACCATGTGAGGGAATATTTTACCTGTGAGGGAATGTTTTACCATGTGAGGGAATGTTTTACCATGTGAGGGAATGTTTTACCTGTGAGGGAATGTTTTACCTGTGAGGGAATGTTTTACCTGTGAGGGAATGTTTTACATGTGAGGGAATGTTTTACCTGTGAGGGAATGTTTTACCATGTGAGGGAATGTTTTACCATGTGAGGGGATGTTTTACATGTGAGGGAATGTTTTACCTGTGAGGGAATGTTTTACATGTGAGGGAATGTTTTACCTGTGAGAAGAATATCATTGCTGGAGAGACTGGGAACACCACATCGTACATAGTCCTGCAATTTCAAACAAATCAATAAATTAATCTAAAAATAATAATGACAGCTATTGCCTAAAATTTCAATTTTTTTTAGCCAGAAAGCATTACTGGAGTTAACAAAAGGGAGTCTATGAATGGTTTTGGTCATTTTGGCCCCAAGTTAAAAAAAATCCATGGCTTAGGTTTTTTTAAAACTTCAATTTAAGATTGTGCAACACAGTTCTTCCAAACTTAAACAAAAGTACCGTAATTTAGTTATGTATTGAGGTAACCATGGTTGCCAAAGTAAAATTTCAATACTGGCTATGTCATATTGGTCCCCTTTTCACTGAAATGGAGAGTATCGTGTTGGAACATCCATGGCTAGTGAAGTTGATTTATCAAATCTTGGAGCCTGGTCAAATTATCTCATTTCAGGTATGGTGAAAGACAGATATAGGTAAACATGTATATAACTCAATTAAATAAATCTTTAAATTATTGAAAACTGAAATTAAAATTTCTAACTGAATTATGACAATGGTAACAAAACACAACAGGGGGTTATAACTCTTCAACCAGTGACAATTGGAGTTAAAGTGAGTTTTTCAGAAAAATTGATTAAAATATAGACTAGAGTGCTATAGTATTGTCTGAAATGTTTACTCTGCAGATTAAAGCGAGACATTTCCATAAAGATAATGCACTTTGATGAGATATGCTGTATTGTACAACCCCGGTAAATACAAGCCACAATACCGCTCCGCTAGAGAGAATTTCTCTTAAGCTTGATCAGCACGTTGAGTATAAAACTAATGATCCAGAGGTTCTGGGTTTGATCTCCAGCAGAGGCAGTGATTTTGATTTAATTAATGATGGACTCTGTTACACTACTTTTCTGGTTTGGTTTGGTTTGTTTTGTTTAAGGACCTATTAACAGCCAGGGTCATTTAAGGACGTGCCAGGTTTTGGAGGTGGAGGAAAGCCGGAATACCCAGAGAAAAATCACCGGCCTACGGTCAGTACACTATATTACTAATCACAAAAAGTTATTTTCATCAAGAGTTGTCTCCCTTCAAAATGGGTAAATCATCATAATGGATTCTTCTTCATACCATGACATCAGGTTTTTTTTTACTAATTACCTCCCATAACACACAACATAATGGAACTCTTTTCTGAAGGAGGTGTAGAAGCACTGTATAATATACAGTAAATCGGAAGCTAAATAGTTTTTGTCCTTCTTGACAGTTTTATTCACAAGAGAAAAACAAAACACACGTATATAACACAAACCATCTACAGACTCGATATAATGCTTGTTTTACAAATGCTTGCCCTGATAATTCATTTGACTGTAAAGAATTATTTATTATTCCAAAACTATTCTTACAGAAACATTGATTCATTTTACCATATGTTCAAACGATCTAATTAAACGATAATGTATTGATAAAACACCTGGACTTATGGCAAATGTAAAATAAGGCAATGTTGATGTTGAAAGATGGAATATAAAACAGAGCTGGAAAAAGGGTGACCTATTGATAGACATAGCATATTAGCGTGTGTAATACAGGTGATGGATGGACGGAAGCCGATATATGACCATACATTCAGTTTCATTTTCGCCCAGCCATTAATCAACGGCCAGAAATGTGTGGGGAATTCTGACTTGTGATTGGCACTGACACCGAGGCAATTACAATCACAAATTACAGAGGGAAATCAACAAAAGATCATTTACAAATATTTAAACAGGGCATGGCTGTATATTTGATGGGAACTGTATACCGGGGTTATAAAAAAGGCAAAGCAATCAGTGCAGTACCGCCACAAAGGCCATCTCTCTTTGGACTCCCTTTAGTCCAACACCAAGATGTCAGAGCCACTCTGATTGGCTAATGACAATCTGATTAGCTAATCACAATGTCCATTATGTACTTTTCAAATTATTTGGATAGATTTGGATGGATGTAATTTATTGAACTTCAAATAAGAATAAAGAACATTTTGCTATCTACATCAGGCAGAAAATTACACTTGAAGAAATTTAAGTTAAAATTTTTTAAAATATATATATATATATGCTATTTCTTTTTATAATGCTGTAAAGTTCACACAAAATAATCTAAATTGAGTATACAATTACTGGCAAGGGCTGTACGTGAAATTGTCAATTAAGATTCAGGATTCATGAAACCAACTTAATGGTATAGAGAATCCAACATATATCCATAATATATACCGTTTATTCACAGCAGTAAGGTGCAGTTATTGCACAAGGGAAGGAACAACATGGTGTTTATGGAATTATATCTCGGATTAACGTGGTCGTAATAGACAAACACGAAATAGCTTCATTTCTGTCTATATATATATCTGCAATAGATAATTATGAATTGTTCAACACTAATGATGATAGGCTGATTAGCGCCATATTAGATTTCCAATCACTGCGCTATATCAAACATAAACAGCCTTTTTTTTGATAAAATCCACAATTCGTCTCCACTGCCCATGTTTGGCACCTTTCAAAGTACAAATTATCTGTGTTATGGCTGAAATATTTACGAGCTTTTCTATCTTTTATATTTTTGTATGTAGTTTGAGAGATGAATGCAATCGGAATGATGGCAAAAAAAATAATTACAGCAAAATACCACACAAAGTTTTAGGACAGTATTTCTGTCCAATAAAAAACCTGTAGATGGTGGAGACTCCATGTCAAATTGACTATTAGAACCGCTATTTCCTTTGCTCTGCCTATAAAATACAAAGTGATAACAGAAATGATTACAAACTCATACCAAACAGCCTATGCCATTTTTCAAGGGATCTATTAATAAAAATGGAGAGTTTTGTTGGGCAGACAGACATGTATACATACAAGATGGGAAGGTTTCCTTTGGTAATTCCCAACCTATCAGAGCCAATTCAACAGCCAGTCCACAAAATACCTAACTACAACTCTGATTAGATATTGTGTGAGAGTGTCTGACTAGACCGGCCAAATGTCTGACCAATTGATAGTATCTGTAAACATTAGTTACAATTAGTTGGAGCCACAAGGGTAGGTAGCCTCTGGAGGAGTCTGATCAAGCCTCTGGAGGAGTCTGATCAAGCCTCTGAAGGAGCCTGATCGCCACACCATTAATCTGGACTAATGTTTTACCCAAAGGAAATTATTGGTATTCCCAATCAAAAGGTTCTCATCTAAAATACCTTCTGACACCGTTTTACCGTCCTCATCTAAAACGCCTTCGGACACAATTTTACCAACAGGAAATTCTTGCATTCCCAATAAAAAGGTCACCATCTGAAACGCCTACTGACACTGTTTTACCCAAAAGAAATTATTGGTATTCCCAATAAAAAGGTTCTCATCTTAAATGCCTACTGACCTGTTTTACCCACAGGAAATTATTGGTATTCCCAATCAAATGGTCGCCATCTAAAACACGTACTGACAAAGTTGTTTCACTCGGAATCTCTCAGCAGAACTCTTTATTAAAATTTATTCTAATTTACACAGACATACATAGACTTTTACCTGATCAGTGATTCTCGAACAAAGGGATACATTCGTTTACATTTTCACTGTGTGATATTTCAAATAACTTTTTTGTTTACTGTGATGAAGAATTTATCTGCTAGGATTTTCGGTTGTTTAATCATACCCTTAAATTTAAAGTAAATACTGGTCATTACAGGAGTAAGAATTTTCAAAATAACACACAAACATTTTCTGAAAAGTTAAGCATATGAATTTTTATTGAATTTGGTTTTGCTTTTAATTTTACCAGGTAATATAATTCAATTGTTTTGTTTCATCTTTAATATTATTTTTGTTTTTTGTTTTGTTTTTTTTTCTCTTTGTTTTTTGCTTTTTATTTCTTTTCAATATGTTTTGATGATTGTCTCCATGGAAACAATGGAGTCGGACCAAATTAAGTCGATCATAACGTTCCTATAGTAGCGTGATCCACAAAGCCTTGACAAATAGAAGTGCCTTCACCAGACAGACCGATGATTACAGTCATATACAACAATGATGGCAGGATGAGATATAAACTAGTAGGTATTATCTATTATAATGTCATCGGGTATAGAGGATAAAGGTTGCTTGACCTCTAATGACCTTGTGATGGAATATCGCAGACATTAGACTGTCCACATAAAGTTTGAAATACATATATAAGCACCATTCCTTTACACTTCTACGTCTCTGTTTCCATCAGTTCCAGGCTAGGATTAATGCAGGTTTAATGCTAGTTGTGTACATGTATTGTACATATTGAACAACATGAAATTTCAAAGGTACTTTGCGTTTCCTGGTATTCGGACAATTCTGTGCTACTAACTCATCATGGCTGCCCCACAAAGTATTCTAGCATATTTCAATTTAATTTGCTAAATTTATTTTGGTGGCTCTAAATCAACCACAAACCAAGGAATGTTTACACAAATTGGACATTCATGTTATACAGTAGAGAAATATATTCTTAGAAATGACAAGCTTGATATGAATTGATAAAACAACTGATCCATTTGAAGTCCATAAGTATTATTTTATTCTTACATTTGCCCGGAAATGTCTACAACTTACACTGGACAACAAAACTTATCTGTGACACTGATCAACAATATTATATTCCTTACTTCATTAGATTCAAACACAGTGAAGACCTGAATACTAACAGACGTCCCGGTAACTATACAAGTATTAGCCTCCCACTAATCATCAGGTATACAAGTAGCCCCATTAAACAGGACCACTTCGTTACATTAGAATATGTAAAGTGTTTAAGAGACATTCTGAAGCGATTTCACGAAAGACATTGACCGTTGCTCAAGAGCTGGTACTCAATACAAAGGAAACCAGGTTGTTTTTACCTGCAACGGCTCATCCTCCTAATAGCTGATTTAAAGTAGCCTGTACGGATACAATCACGTGGACCACATGCATGGCCGCCGAACAAAATCTCGCAAAGTCATAGAACATTGTACAAATATACTTTAATTTCTAAAATATGTTCATAAATAAAAAGTGTTAGACTAGCCATCAGCTTATACATTTTTTTAAGAATTGCCAAACAAAATTCTAATACTGGCTTATCGCCCCCTGGTTTAAAAGACTGGCTTATCTCCCCCTGGTTTGAAAGACTGGCTTATCTCCCCCTGGTTTGAAAGACTGGCTTATCTCCCCCTGGTTTGAAATACAGGCTTATCTCCCCCTGGTTTGAAGTACTGGCTTATCTTCCCCTTGCTTGAACCTAGCATCAGGTATATCATAGAGACTAAAATCAATAAGATAAATTTTATCTATAATTTTAGTATCCTAGAGACAGGGGGCCAGTCTAAAAGAGTGTCAGGAAATCAGTAATATGAATTTACTAGTTCAGAACTGGAACTACAAAAACTTCGTAACTAGATGAAGTTTGAGTTTGTGCTGTAATCATCATTATGTATAATTAAGGAGGGCTTAAAGGCAAGTTCATCAGGAAGATTTCTAACTCCACAGCCTCTCTGACACCAGTGATATACATAGTTGGTATGTCAGACAGTAAATTTTGACCCAAAAACATATACTTTTGCCACAAATAAATGACTTTTCAGTGTAGTAATTTTCTGTCAACAGTAAATCCTGCCCTAACTCCAATGAATGCATGTATAGAAACTAATCATGTTTTGAATACAGAGGAGTCCTAACACACATATTTAAACAACAATAGATCATGTGTCTGCCAGACCTGTAACAATGACAACCAACCCATTGTACTTCAATATCATTTAGTGTGTCCCAACATCACCATTGCTTCCTGCTTTATAAGTCGGTTCCACAACATAAATTACCTCCCCTGAATAGTTTAAGGCTACAGCGTCTCTGAGGAGGGGGGATACTGGGAGTCTGGCAGGGATGGTAGAGGACTGGATGTCTGAGATCCCAAACTCAGTACCTGATTTATAATGTTGTACAATTGTAAATCAGACGTTATTATTACTTGTTTTGATTGTCGTTATTTTTTTTGTGATGTTCTACATGGCTTACTGGCAATTAAAGACAATAAGGACAGAACAATACAAAAAAAAAATGTTCACAAAAATATAAATATCAAACTCACGCTAAAAAGTTTAAAAGTTGAATTTATAAGGTTGGAATAAATGCTGATACCAAACAATGTTGCAAAATATTTTAGTTTATATGGTAAAGGTCCATCCCATGTAAATAATCAGAGATACATGTTTATAAATGTCACAGGAATGGTTATCTAATATAGTTTTCAGGAGTGAAAGGTCAAAATTGACTACAAATCTGTTTAAAATCAGAGTGTTTAATCATAAAGAGTCAGACAGTGAAAGGTTGATCACAGACATGGTTGATCTTAGCTTCCTTAAGTAAACATCTGTCTTCCTAATATGATGGTGTATTCCAATCCTACTTCAAAGCTCAATGCCTTGAACTGATAAAACTGGTGTCCTAAACATTTATCAGACTAAAGGTTGGACTTAGCCCATCCTAAAGGTTTATCAGACTTATCCTGTCCTAAAGGTTTATCAGACTTAGTCTGTCCTAAAGGTTTATCAGACTTATCCTGTCCTTAATGTTTATCAGACTTATCCTGTCCTAAAGGTTTATCAGACTTATCCTGTCCTAAAGGTTTATCAGACTTATCCTGTCCTAAAGGTTTATCAGACTTAGTCTGTCCTAAAGGTTTATCTGACTTATCTTGTCCTAAAGGTTTATCAGACTTAGCCCATCCTAAATGTTTATCTGACTTATCTTGTCCTAAAGGTTTATCAGACTTAGCCCATCCTAAAGGTTTATCAGACTTATCCTGTCCTAAAGGTTTATCAGACTTAGCCCATCCTAAATGTTTATCAGACTTATCCTGTCCTAAAGGTTTATCAGACTTAGCCCATCCTAAAGGTTTATCGGACTTATCCTGTCCTAAAGGTTTATCAGACTAAGCCTCTCCTAAAGGTTTATCGGACTTATCCTGTCCTAAAGGTTTATCAGACTTAGTCTGTCCTAAAGGTTTATCAGACTTATCCTGTCCTAAAGGTTTATCGGACTTATCCTGTCCTAAAGGTTTATCAGACTTAGTCTGTCCTAAAGGTTTATCAGACTAAGCCTCTCCTAAAGGTTTATCAGACTTATCCTATCTTAAAGGTTTATTGGACTTATCCTATATTAAAGGTTTATCAGACTTAGTCTGTCCTAAAGGTTTATCAGACTTAGTCTGTCCTAAAGGTTTATCAGACTTATCCTGTCCTAAAGGTTTATCAGACTAAAGGTTGGACTTAGCCCATCCTAAAGGTTTATCGGACTTAGCCCATCCTAAAGGTTTATCGGACTTATCCTGTCCTAAAGGTTTATCAGACTAAGCCTCTCCTAAAGGTTTATCAGACTTAGTCTGTCCTAAAGGTTTATCAGACTTATCCTGTCCTAAAGGTTTATCAGACTTAGTCTGTCCTAAAGGTTTATCAGACTTATCCTGTCCTAAAGGTTTATCAGACTTAGTCTGTCCTAAAGGTTTATCGGACTTATCCTGTCCTAAAGGTTTATCAGACTAAGCCTCTCCTAAAGGTATCAGACTTAGTCTGTCATAAAGGTTTATCAGACTTAGTCTGTCCTAAAGGTTTATCAGACTTATCCTGTCCTAAAGGTTTATCGGACTTATCCTGTCCTAAAGGTTTATCAGACTTATCCTATCTTAAAGGTTTATTGGACTTATCCTATATTAAAGGTTTATCAGACTTATCCTGTCCTAAAGGTTTATCAGACTTAGTCTGTCCTAAAGGTTTATCGGACTTATCCTGTCCTAAAGGTTTATCAGACTAAGCCTCTCCTAAAGGTTTATCAGACTTATCCTATATTAAAGGTTAAGCTTTTGAATGCTCAGGTAACTTGTATTTCTATTGTTTCCAGTTCGATTCTAGCTTAGTCTCACTTTTACACAAACTACTCTAGCTTACTGACGACATCTATGACCTTTAACCTTATAACTTTTTTTTCAAGAACTGATAGGGTGGTAGAACTTGTCAGTTTTATAAACCTTGAGCAAGCCAGATATATTTCAACTAAGTAAAACAATATTTTAACACTGCATACAGTTTGTCAGACCCTGAGAGATGACATGTTGACATATTTTGTGTGACTGACACTTGAAGGTCAGATTAAGGCCACCAATCTTTCAGTCAAAATTCTGAACACTGTAACCCAACATTAAAAACATTAAAAAAATACCAAACTGCCAGTCTTATATTGTCATCAGGTCACTTCTGAGTGTCACTACAAGGTCACTTCTGAGTGTTATTACAAGGTCACATCTGAGTGTCACTACAAGGTCACTTCCGAGTGTCATTATATGGTCACTTCTGAGGCATTACTAAGTCACTTCTGAGTGTCATTACAAGGTCACTTCTGAGTGTAACAAGGTCACTTCTGAGTGTCATTACAAGTTACATGGTCACTTCCGAGGCATTACTAAGTCACTTCCGAGTGTCACTACAAGGTCACTTCTGAGTGTCACTACAAGGTCACTTCCAAGTGTCATTACAAGGTCACTTCCGAATGTCACTACAAGGTCACTTCTGAGTGTCACTACTGGGTCACTTCTGAGTCATTACTAGGTCACTTCTGAGTGTCATTACAAGATCACTTCTGAGTGTCACCATTACATCACTTCTGAGTGTCACTACAAGGTCACTTCTGAGTGTCACTACAAGGTCACTTCTGAGTGTCACTACAAGGTCACTTCTGAGCGCCACTACAAAGTCACTTCCGAGTGTCATTACTCGGTCTCTTCCGAGTGTCACTACAAGGTCACTTCCGAGTGTCACTACAAGGTCACTTCCGAGTGTCACTACAAGGTCACTTCCGAGTGTCACTACAAGGTCACTTCCGAGTGTCACTACAAGGTCACTTCCGAGTGTCACTACAAGGTCACTTCCGAGTGTCACTACAAGGTCACTTCTGAGTGTCACTACAAGGTCACTTCTGGCTTACTTCTTACATGTCCTGCAGTATCTGTTTAAAGAATGGTTTGAAAGATTTGATTCAGATAGAAGAATTCACTTGATCGGATAAAAGGATATCTCTAATTGTATATAAGAACACACGTTATGCTGTGTGAGTGTGTACATGTATTATGAGTTGTGATCAGTAGATAACTAAAACTGTTTATGTATTAAATTCCTCCCTCTCTTCCTGCCCAGCAAAAAGAGCATTTCCCCTGGTGACAAATATTTCAAAGATAGCATCTATGTGCAAGTGAGTAAAATCATTAAAATTGAGATTTGAATGATGTATGACAAATGTGAATTAGAAGGAAACGGTACAAATATTCCTGTCCTTCACTTCCTGTTGTAAACTAAGATTGAATCCGAAGATAAGGTGGAGCCTGCCCCAGCCAAAATAGCACAGCCATTATCAGAGCTTGTATCAGATACGGATTTGCTCAACCAGAACTAGGGTGTTAAATTGTCATACCCCCCTGGTACCAGCTGATCCCCACACAAGGGAGGCTGAAATTCCCTCCTGTAATACAATCACTTTACAAAACTTTCACGTTTTTTTCGCCTGCAGTCTTACCCCATTTCTAATTAAATTTTTGGGGAATATTGAGAGAGTACGGAGACAGATACACCGATTAAGGAACCCCCCGACATCACCGATTCCACCAGTCACCTCATCACCACCAGCTCATCATATTCTACTAAGTGAATTTTTGAGGGCGGGTTAAGTAAAAACAGCGACAATTTTTAAGAACATTCATAAGAAGCTAGAGATGCCAAATATAATTACATTATTTGCTATACACCGGCAATCACAGCCTAATTCTGATTTAAAACATACCATGTCAGTATGGGTTAAAAGCACTTCTAAGTGGTGATGTATCGATGCAGTTTAAGATGCTGAACATGAGAACGGGAAAATGGGACCTGCATGGACAATCAGGATGAGAAAGCCACCAAAAATAAATTTAAACAAATGTTCTTGCTAAATAATACCTGCTCATATGCATTATGTGCATGTGTATGTGTGACAAATGCACATAGTGTGGAATATGAAATAATTACTTGCCAGAGCAATGTATGACCTTGACTTCAATTATTTGGCCTTTAAATTAACTTTAATGCTGGGATTGCATGCTAAACTCCATCTTACACCTAGAGTTTCCTCAGCAGCATATTACTGCCATATTTATCTGGACTCACATCATAGCTGTCACTTCCCTATGACATTGGGTAGTACCAATCTCATGGTTGGTATACAGTATCCTCAAATTTCAACACTAGGGTTTGTACTGGGCATTTCATAATTGGGGCCCCTTTTTCATATAAAATGGAATGGGGGGGGGGGGGGGGGGGGGGGGGGGGCATAGGCATGAGCCGATTTTTTTGGGGGGGTCTGCGAGGGTTCTGGGGGCTGCCAAAGCATTTTTAAGGCTATATAAAAAAATTCCCTCCTCTGAAAAAGAGAGGGGGGGGTCTTGACCCCCAGGACTTCTCCCCCACCCCCTTCCCCCTGGATCCGCTAGTGAATGGGGTCCTTGTGAATAATTTGAAAAATAAAAATGGGGTCTTTTCAATTTTCTTTGTTTCAAAAGGCTATGGGGATGGCTTCAATGCGAACCCTGAACACAATATCAAATTAAAGCTTACCAGATAATCCCAATGATAAAATGACACATTTATGATATTTGCCATGAAATAATACACCAGCTGACATCATTTCACTCCTAATTTAACATTAAATATTTTTAGTTTATATATGATCTGGGATTTATTTTGAAACATCTTATTTCATATCATTCTCAAATTTGTTCAAAAAAAGTCCTTTCTGCCAAACTTAAGTATTTTTCAAAGTCATTATGAAAATTAATAATGCTCTAAATTGTTTGTCATATTTTATACCTATATATGTAAGTTCTTCTGGTTTATACCTGTAGGGCTTTTCTCCCCTGCTACAGAGATCTACCTTGGAAGCCAGATGTATCGCTATGCCTAAAATTGTATTTCTACGATATTCCCCTTAATCAATAAATACTGGTGCTTCTTATAGAATTCACAATGATGACAAAATAAGTGAAATTTTAAGAGGCCATTTTAATTTAATCAGCAGCAGCAACACTGGGTCGTGATAGAAAGATGGCATTTTTTATCCTCTAGGATTCTGATGCGAAAATGAAACCAGTTGCTTTATACTAACGGAGATAAATTAGATGATGCATTTAAAACTGGATTGTCTAATTAGACTGACATTTTTTCGCATCTTAAGGAATTAACATTAATTAATAAAAAAGTCTAGTGACAAATTAATCAACTCACACGCTGAGCCCGCATTCAATTTAATTTATTTAACGATAAAATTTATCCTCGCTGTGAGTGATTAAGAAAATTAATGAAGACCTTATGGGACAGGAAAACACACACTCTATATGCTCAGAACGGCACATCCCCTATAACTATCTCTTATCATTGTGAAACAGCTTAGAAACTATATTGGGCAAAGACCAAGGAAAATATAGTCTGGTCCTGCTTAATGACAAATGCATTCATTTATAATAACAATGTGTAAATGCCAGGGTAGAAGTATGTCTGAACTTCAAATGGTCGGTCAGATGATGGTCAGACGGTCCAAGTATTGGTCAGACACTGGTGAGATGATGACAGCTCTCAGATTTATTTCATGGCCTGTCTAATGGCTGACACTTCACCTTCTTTCTCATCCCTTGTCCAAGTCAAACCTCTGATAATGACAATAACAGGGTTGTATATCAATCCTATACAATAAATGCTCCCTAGGTCCCGTCTCCACCCTAAAATGTTACCATGGGACCTGTCTCAACCCTACAGTGTTACCATGGGACCTGTCTCCACCCTACAGTGTTACCATGGGACCTGTCCTCTACCACCCTAGGTTACCATGGACCCTGTTCCTCACCCTACAGTGCTTACCATGGGACCTGTCTCCATCCTACAGTGTTACCATGGGACCTGTCTCCACCTTACAGTGTTACCATGAGACCTGTCTCCACCCTACAGTGTTACCATGGGACCTGTCTCCACCCTACAGTGTTACCATAGGACCTGTCTCCACCCTACAGTGTTACCATGGGACCTGTCTCCATCCTACAGTGTTACCATGAGACCTGTCTCCACCCTACAGTGTTACCATGGTACCTGTCTCCACCCTACAGTGTTACCATGGGACCTGTCTCCACCCTACAGTGTTACCATGTGACCTGTCTCCATACTACAGTGTTACCATGAGACCTGTCTCCACCCTACAGTGTTACCATAGGACCTGTCTCCACCCTACAGTGTTACCATGGGACCTGTCTCCACCCTACAGTGCTACCATGGGACCTGTCTCCACCCTACAGTGTTACCATGGGACCTGTCTCTACCCTACAGTGTTACCATGGGACCTGTCTCCACCCTACAGTGTTACCATGGGACCTGTCTCTACCCACAATGTTACCATAGGACCTGTCTCCACCCTACAGTGTTACCATGTGACCTGTCTCCATACTACAGTGTTACCATGGGACCTGTCTCCACCCTACAGTGTTACCATGGGACCTGTCTCCATACTACAGTGTTACCATAGGACCTGTCTCCACCCTACAGTGTTACCATAGGACCTGTCTCCACCCTACAGTGTTACCATGGGACCTGTCTCCACCCTACAGTGTTACCATGAGACCTGTCTCCACCCTACAGTGTTACCATGGGACCTGTCTCCACCCTACAGTGTTACCATGGGACCTGTCTCCACCCTACAGTGTTATCATGGGACCTGTCTCCACCCTACAGTGTTACCATGGGACCTGTCTCCACCCTATAATGTTACCATGGGACTTGTCTCCACCCTATAATGTTACCATGGGACCTGTCTCCACCCTACAGTGTTACCATAGGACCTGTCTCCACCCTACAGTGTTACCATAGGACCTGTCTCCACCCTACAGTGTTACCATGAGACCTGTCTCCACCCTACAGTGTTACCATGGGACCTGTCTCCACACTACAGTGTTACCATGGGACCTGTCTCCACCCTACAGTGTTACCATGGGACCTGTCTCCAACCTACAGTGTTACCATGGGACCTGTGTCCACCCTACAGTGTTACCATGGGACCTGTGTCCACCCTACAGTGTTACCATGGGACCTGTCTCCACCCTACAGTGTTACCATGGGACCTGTCTCCACCCTACAATGTTACCATGGGACCTGTCTCCACCCTACAATGTTACCATGGGACCTGTCTCCACCCTTCAGTATTACCATGGGACCTGTCTCCCACCCTACAGTGTTACCATGGGACCTGTCTCCACCCTACAGTGTTACCATGGGACCTGTCTCCACCCTACAGTGTTACCATGGGACCTGTCTCCACCCTACAGTGTTACCATGGGACCTGTCTCCAACCTACAGTGTTACCATGGGACCTGTGTCCACCCTACAGTGTTACCATGGGACCTGTCTCCACCCTACAGTGTTACCATGGGACCTGTCTCCACCCTACAGTGTTACCATGGGACCTGTCTCCACCCTACAGTGTTACCATGGGACCTGTCTCTACCCTACAGTGTTACCATGGGACCTGTCTCCACCCTACAGTGTTACCATGGGACCTGTCTCCACCCTACAGTGTTACCATGGGACCTGTCTCCACCCTACAGTGTTACCATGGGACCTGTCTCTACCCTACAGTGTTACCATGGGACCTGTCTCCACCCTACAGTGTTACCATGGGACCTGTCTCACCCTACAGTGTTACCATGGGACCTGTCTCCACCCTACAGTGTTATCATGGGACCTGTCTCTACCCTACAGTGTTACCATGGGACCTGTCTCCAACCTACAGTGTTACCATGGGACCTGTCTCTACCCTACAGTGTTACCATGGGACCTGTCTCCAACCTACAGTGTTATCATGGGACCTGTCTCTACCCTACAGTGTTACCATGGGACCTGTCTCCACCCTACAGTGTTATCATGGGACCTGTCTCTACCCTACAGTGTTACCATGGGACCTGTCTCCACCCTACAGTGTTATCATGGGACCTGTCTCCACCCTACAGTGTTACCATGGGACCTGTCTCCACCCTACAGTGTTACCATGGGACCTGTCTCCACCCTAGGTGTTACCATGGGACCTGTCTCTACTCTACAGTGTTACCATGGGACCTGTCTCTACCCTACAGTGTTACCATGGGACCTGTCTCCACCCTACAGTGTTACCATGGGACCTGTCTCCACCCTACAGTGTTACCATGGGACCTGTCTCCACCCTACAGTGTTACCATGGGACCTGTCTCTACCCTACAGTGTTACCATGGGACCTGTCTCCACCCTACAGTGTTACCATGTGACCTGTCTCCACCCTACAGTGTTACCATGTGACCTGTCTCCACCCTACAGTGTTACCATGGGACCTGTCTCCACCCTACAGTGTTACCATGGGACCTGACTCTACACTACAGTGTTACCATGTGACCTAATAATATACATGTTTCAGGGCCCCGTCTCCACCCTACAGTGTTACCATGAGACATGACAATACACATGTTACAGGGCTCCATCACAACCCTACAGTGTTAACATGTGACCTGACAATATACATGTTACAGGGCTCCATCACAACCCTACAGTGTTACCATGTGACCTGATCACAATACACGTTTCAGGGCCCCGTCTCCATCCTACAGTGTTACCATGTGACCTGACAATATACATGTTTCAGGGCCCCGTCTCCACCCTCACCCTGCTACAGTGTTAACCTGGGGCACTAATCTCACTTTGATTGTTAATACTATCAAGAGGTCTTGGGATGCTCCTTCGGAGAGTCAGCAATACTTCAGGGTATTAACTAATCCCAATCTTACTCCTCTATATTAAGTTAATAAGATCAACTCATTGTGTTATAATCAATTATTCTGCATCAAATATGCATCAGACCTTCGTTCCAGCGAAGATCTCGAGATGAGCTTTCCGTACAGACTTTTCCTTGATGTAGTACAGTCAGTTATGATATTACTGGCAGAGATGAACCCTCATCATCTCATAAGTAATCATTCTACATTTCCCCAACTTTGATCCGAAGCCTGCCCCTTGCCTGGCAGTAGAATCTGAGAGGTTTTTTCCAGAATCCCAACTCGTTGAAGTACATGGAAGAGGGCTATCTACATACCAGGGTTTACGACATTAACAGGCAAACAAATTAATCGTGATTAAAGACACTGGCTGCTCTCCTCAACATCCATTTATATGAATATTTGTCTTCCATTAATTCATTATTTCATTAATTCTTAGTCAGTTACTGTAAATATAATAAAAGTCTAAATCTATGCAACACATTCCAACATTGTTCTTTAATAGCGCCTACCACTAGCTAATGCATTAATATAACTATTTTCAGACGTGATGCTCTCAGAATGATTTTATATACTCCTCGTAAAAAAATTCTAGATTACAGTGCTTGTACTTGAGATGTATTCTATTTAATTTGACAATTACGTCGTTCACTTTAAGCGGTAATAATCGTGATGGCACAGATGTTTTAACAGACAACAATGAGTAATCTCTCTATATATAAAAGTTTGATTTGCACAATCTTAAAACTTTTATTAAAAGGCACCGCATTTTATACTTAATACCTGAATATATGCATTTTAGATTTAGCCAACATTTGGATTAAAGCCATGAAACCCAGCTAGACGTTATGATCATTGTTTGCTTTGTTTAAAATATGGTCATACATTTTTTTTATCATGAATTCAGTATATTAATCTGGCTTTTCATCTGAAAACATATCAGAACATCTTCCGACTTTCTTTGTAATATTTCCTTGTAAATTGACCTGTACTAGGTGAATTCCTGTGTAGACTAATCTTCAGTACTTTTCAGACATACCATACTGAATGAAAGAGAAGTAGGTGTAGGAATTTCCCAGAATTTGTAAGCTTCGATTCCAGCACGGAATCCACTTTAGGTACCAAAAGTAAAGATGACCAAACGGTCCTGAGAACACATGTGGTCAAGAAAAATTCTTGCATCGAAACAAAACCCAGATAGAACTGGTAATGTTGTGCTGATGACTTTAAATTACAATTATGTATAATTATTGTGTAAAGTTTGCCCCATCACAGTGGAAACATTATGTATATTTCAATACAAGCTCCTGAGAGCGGATGTTAACTTATTCAAATATTCCACTTTAAAAAAGGTTCTTGCACATGTATTTAGTATCTTGTTCAGCAAATGCGTTTATCTTATAAATATGACACATTTATCCTGGTTACGGAAGTGGAAGGAGCGAAGTGAAATGTTGATGGAGGTTTCCGGTACGAATCGTGACCTTGGGCACTGACTTGTCAATATGACAAATATCTGTTATGCCTTTTTACAGGCCTAAAACACAAGTCTGTGATCGAAAATACGAAGATGACAAAGAAATATATTAACAAAACAAATAAATTCCAGAAAACAATAAGAGAACTCGGTGCTAATGCAAAAATCTTAGGAAATCTCACATACATATTGTACACATAAAGTGTGACCGTAAATCAGACCACGCTAAATAGCCGGCCATTAACTTCAGTGCGAGGCACAGGAATCAGTTTTAAAACAGTAAAACAACTACAGAATTCAGCACCGCAAAATAGCCATTCTTTGAAGTTGATCTGAAGATAATATAAACCATGCTCAACTTAATCCTTTCTGACAAAGAAAAGGGCTCTGACCTTGTTTCTGACCTCTTTCCTTGTTGAAATTCTTATCAGGAAGGGTCGTAAAAAACACCAGGAGAAATCTTGCATTAATATTTGAATTCCATAAACTCCTGCTGCGCATGTCATATTTAAAATGACATATTAAAATTTGATGGCAGGAAGTGGTGCCGATATTAAGTCAAATCAACGTGAAATTTAAAGAAAACACATGAGAATCTGATTTGTCGATGAGGACCACTTCCCTCGCTCAACCATTTTGGTGCAGTAGGCAGCCTGGATCTGTATGTACAGGAGTGGAAACACGATTTTTTTTTACCCAATTCCACACGAGGAACATTTACAACATGCCGTGTGACACAATATATCTGTGGAGCTGTACATGATGGATTAGACACCACAGTCTGCACATTCTATAAAATTTACAAAATTATAATGGAAACAAAATGGATAAAAAAAAATCCACATTTAGCCGTGAATGGGAATCATATGTTAGCACTTTATGAGTGGTGTGTATAGTATATTGGGGGTATACGATAGCCTGGGTCATACTCCTGGTAGTGTTAACCCTCTCTCCTAAATATCTACTCACTAACACTAAGTTTAATGTTCCTGGCCTGTAAATACATGGAACTTTATAGTTATATTGTAGTATAACACTTTTACTAGAGCTGGGGTATAACTGCTGTAGAATTGGACGATTTAATCTTTGGAAGACGAATCACAGCCAAAATTACAGTGACATAATACAATATGTATACTACTGTAAAAATATTTGATTTGGTACACTGAAATTTTAGCGCCTTTCTGAATTTAAATAGATAGGCACAGCATGTGGTGATCTGATATAAGTCCAATCATTATTAAGAAGAAGACTTTCAACGCGGAAAGCCTTGAAATAAGATTATCCATTAAATATGTACTTTCTCAGTATCCTATCGTGTAGATTTGCAGTTTTGTTAGACTTGGACAATGGGCCCAGAACTTGGGTCAAATGGGCCAGAAAATTACTCAAACTTAAATCCAAAATCCCATATTTTTACCAATATCAACTGCACAGGAAAATTAAGCAATATTCCAGACCAAAGTTCCAAAAATATTATTTACAGTCATGATCATAATCTACTTCTTCTATTGTCAGCAAGGATGTCTCAAACAACAACTAACCGGAGAACCCAATATTACTTCTGCTGACCTTTGACCTTATTGCCTGGTCCAATAAATGTGATATTGAGGATGAGGATAAAAGTTTTGGTCAAATTTGGTTTGGTTTATAATTGTTTAACATCCTGTCAGCAGCCAAGGTCATCCAAGGACGGGCTCCTGTGCGTGCAACATGCATGCGTGTGGTGATTTTGTATGTGTGTTTTGGGAGGATTTAGTATGTTCGTGATAAGTCTCCTGGTGATAGTCAGGACATTTTGTCAATTTATAGTGCTACCTCACTGAAGCATACAGCAAAAGACACCCAGCAGGACACTCCATTTGGTCATATTATACTGACAAAGGGCAAATCAGTCATCCCACTCCCAAAATGCTGAGCTCTAAGCAAGGGTAGCAACTACCATTAAGACTCTGGTATGTCTTGGCCAGGAGACTCAACTGAAGCCTTCCTCATAGGGCGAACTCTCAACTAAACGCCAAGTGTGAGGCATTGTGAGGGGAGTTTAGGAAGAAGAAAGTTGTTATGAAAGAAGAGAAAAGATTCAAAATTTAGTCGCCTTTTATGATCATGCAATGGAGGCAGCAGGTACAAAATATATGCCCTACCTAGAGGATAAAAAGGTGACATCAAATGATCAACATACCCTCTAAACAATGAAGACCTCACATGATCAGTATACCCTCTAAATGATGCGAACATCACATGATCAATATACCCTCTAAATGATGAAAACATCACATGATCAGTATACTCTCTAAATGAAAACATCACATGATCAGTATACTCTCTAAATGAAAACATCACATGATCAGTATGTTCTCTAAATGATGAAGACATCACATGATCAGTTTACTCTCTAAATGTAGAGGACATCCCATGATCAGAATACTGTTTAAATGATGGAAACATCACATGATCAGTATATTCTCTAAATGATGAAGACATCACATGATCAGAATACTCTCTAAATGATGAAGACATCACATGATCAGTATACTCTCTAAATGATGAAAACATCACATGATCAGGACATCATATGATCAATATACTCTCTAAATGATGAAGACATGATCACATGATCAGATACACTCTTATCTACCAAGTAACATCTTAAAAACAGGATAGCTGAGTACAATAATGTGAGGACTTAAACAGTCAGTACATTAATTTTTCTAACTAAGATTACAATAAAGTTTACAACAGAACAGCTAAATAATGACAGACATAGTGTTTTAGCGCTATATTAAGATCTACTTACAAAATGTAACATGTCTTTACATATTAAATGTAAAATCTAGACTCTGAATCATTTGTGGCCGTAGTTGGCTCCCGATTTAGCTGGATACATCATTTTGAGTGTTCCGATACATAAAGACAAATCTCGTTTCTGCATCTGCTGCAGCTATATTGAGATCGTGGGTGAGAACAATGACATTATACGTGAGTTTATATATAAATAAAAAGGTAAGGCCCTTGTTAACCCACCAGTAGGAATGCTTGATTGACAGGAATGGGAGAAAAATTATTTCCGCCATATCTAAGGAATTCATCGGAGATTATATCGGTTTTATCAGTACTGAAAGATTAGAGAATTACGGAGAGGTTTGGGGTACAGAACAAAACTAACATGTACCACACCATACAGACCTCTACACACATATACATGACAAACGGTATACCTGTCACTGTCGACTGAAACAATTACACGCCTATAATACATACACAGATAATCAAATCTCTACATGATTTTCAGCGATGTATCTTACGGCTAGGGTATTTATTTCTGCCGAGAGACATATATGAACTCGACAACATTCTTGTTACAATTTTAATTGGCAGGGATATGGTCGGGCCTTCTATAATTCACAAGCCTTTCATTATCTATGGATTCTGTCTGTTATGCCTGACCATCTTCAATAATCACTGTCATCCTCATTTTTTGTAAAGTAGACTTTACCTCCCTCTCTGTTGATCTGTCCATTCCCTAACTCACTTCTCCATCCCTGCATCTATGTCCTTCAGTACATTGTAAGCCCCCCCCCCCCCCCCCCCCACAATGTCCTTCAGTACATTGTAAGCCCCCCCCCCCACAATGTCCTTCAGTACATTGTAAGCCCCCCCCCCACAATGTCCTTCAGTACATTGTAAGCCCCCCCCCCCCACAATGTCCTTCAGTACATTGTAAGCCCACCCCCTCCATGTCCTTCAGTACATTGTAAGCCCACCCCCTCCATGTCCTTCAGTACATTGTAAGCCCCCCTCCCCAGCCCCTCAATGTCCTTCAGTACATTGTAAGCCCCCCTCCCCAGCCCCTCCATGTCCTTCAGTACATTGTAAGCCCCCCCCCCTCCATGTCCTTTAGTACATTGTAAGCCCCCCCCCCCCTCAATGTCCTTCAGTACATTGTAAGCCCCCCCCCTCCATGTCCTTCAGTACATTATAAGCCCCCCCCCCTCCATGACCTTCAGTACATTGTAAGCCCCCCTCCCCAGCCCCTCAATGTCCTTCAGTACATTGTAAGCCCCCCTCCCCAGCCCCTCAATGTCCTTTAGTACATTGTAAGCCCCCCTCCCCAGCCCCTCAATGTCCTTCAGTACATTGTAAGCCCCCCCTCCATGTCCTTCAGTACATTGTAAGCCCCCCCCTCCCCCACTATGTCTCCAGTTCATTGTAACCCCCCTCTCCCACTATGTCACCAGTTTATTGTAAGCCCCCCCCCTCCCCCACTGTCTCCAGTTCATTGTAACCCCCCCTCCCCCACTATGTCCTTCAGTTTATTGTAACCCCCCCTCCACTATGTCTCCAGTTCATTGTAACCCCCCCCCCCCTCTACTATGTCCTCCAGTTCATTGCAAGCCCTCTTCCCTCCCCATCCGCCCCAACACACACACAACACTATGCCCTTCAGTACATTGTAAGCCCCCCCCCACCCCAAATGTCCTTCAGTTCATTGTAAGCCCCCCCCCCCCCACCCCCCACTCCAATGTCCTTCAATTCATTGTAAGCCCCCCACCCCCCACCCCAACGTCCTTCAGTTCGTTGTAAGCCCCCCCCCCCCTACAACCACCACTATGTCCTTCAGTTTATTGTAAGCCCCCCTCCCCCACTATTTCCTTCAGTTTATTGTAAGCCCCCCCCCTACCACCACCACTATGTCCTTCAGTTTATTGTAAGCCCCCCTCCCCCACTATTTCCTTCAGTTCGTTGTAAGCCCCCCCCCCCCCCCTACCACCACCACTTTGTCCATCAGTTCATTGTAAGCCCCCCCTCCCCCACTATGTCCTTCAGTTTATTGTAAGCCCCCCCTCCCCCACTATGTCCTTCAGTTTATTGTAAGCCCCCCTCCCCCACTATGTCCTTCAGTTTATTGTAAGCCCCCCTCCCCCACTATGCCCTTCAGTACATTGTAAGCCCCCCCCCCCAACCCCCAATGTCCTTCAGTTTATTGTAAGCCCCCCTACCACCACCACTATGTCCTTCAGTTTATGGTAAGCCCCTCTCCCCCACTATGTCTCCAGTTTATTGTAAGCCCCCCTCCCACACACCCCCAATGTCCTTTAGTTTAGTGTAAGCCCCCCTCCCCCACTATGTCCTCCAGTTCATTGCAAGCCCTCTTCCCCCCCCCCCTACCCGCCCCAACACACACACACCACTATGCCCTTCAGTATATTGTAAGCCCCCAACCCCCCAACCCCCAATGTCCTTCAGTTCATTGTAAGCCCCCCTACCACCACCACTATGTCCTTCAGTTTATTGTAAGCCCCTCTCCCCCACTATGTCCTTCAGTTTATTGTAAGCCCCCCCCTCCCCCACTATGTCCTTCAGTTTATTGTAAGCCCCCTCTCCCCCACTATGTCCTTCAGTTTATTGTAAGCCCCCCTGCCCCTCCCCGACTATGTCCTTCAGTTATTGTAACCCCCCTCCCCTCCCCCACTATGTCCTTCAGTTTATTGTAACCCCCCTCCCCCTCCCCCACTATGTCTCCAGTTCATTGTAACACCCCCTCCCCCACTATGTCTCCAGTTCATTGTAACCCCCCCTCCCCCCACTATGTCCTTCAGTTTATTGTAACCCCCCTCCCCCACTATGTCCTTCAGTTCATTGTAACCCCCCTCCCCCTCCCCCACTATGTCCTTCAGTTTACTGTAACCCCCCTCCCCCCCCCCCCACTATGTCTCCAGTTCATTGTAAGCCCCCCCCCCCCACTATGTCTCAAGTTCATTGTAACCCCCCTCCCCCACTATGTCTCCAGTTCATTGTAACCCCCTCCCCCACTATGTCTCCAGTTCATTGTAACCCCCTCCCCCACTATGTCTCCAGTTCATTGTAACCCCCTCCCCCACTATGTCTCCAGTTCATTGTAAGCCCCCCACCCCCACTATGTCTCCAGTTTATTGTAAGCCCCCCTCCCACACACCCCCAATGTCCTTTAGTTTAGTGTAAGCCCCCCTCCCCCACTATGTCTCCAGTTTATTGTAAGCCCCCCTCCCACACACCCCCAATGTCCTTTAGTTTAGTGTAAGCCCCCCTCCCACACACCCCCAATGTCCTTTAGTTTAGTGTAAGCCCCCCTCCCCCTCCCCCACTATGTCCTCCAGTTCATTGCAAGCCCTCTTCCCCCCCCCCACCCGCCCCAACACACACACACCACTATGCCCTTCAGTATATTGTAAGCCCCCAACCCCCAATGTCCTTCAGTTCATTGTAAGCCCCCCCCCCCCCCCCCCCACCCCCAATGTCCTTCAGTTTATTGTAAGCCCCTCTCCCCCACTATGTCCTTCAGTTTATTGTAAGCCCCCCCTCCCCCACTATGTCCTTCAGTTTATTGTAAGCCCCTCTCCACCACTATGTCCTTCAGTTTATTGTAAGCCCCCCCCCCTCCCCCACTATGTCCTTCAGTTTATTGTAAGCCCCCCCCCCCCCCCCCCCCCCCCCACACACACACACACACACACACTACCACTCTATATCCCTCTTTGTCCTTCTGTCCAACATCCTCTATATATCCAGTAGCTGACAATCTAATTGATGTGTAAGTGAATTTTCTCTCTATAAAATTTCTAGAAAGACATTGAACCTTCAAGTACAGGAAACTTTAAACCATCAAACATTCTTTCTCACTGTATATTCTAACACTTTAACAAACTGTGACATAACAGTTATTACAAAACCCGACAGAATTGTCCTTGAAGATAATTTTGATATACCCAACAACATCATCTGTCAGAAATAGGTGTCAACAAATCTACAATAAAAATGTCTTGATGAAGATGACCTCATGTACTCCATATACATGTAAAAAGTCGACACGTACGAGCTTGAACTTCAATACTGATGGAAATATCACTTCAGTAGCATACAATTTTGAGTGTGGTATATACATTTACACATAAAAAGTTCAAATATCTATTCAAATAAAATCAAAAATCAGAGTTTAAATAATTTTTTCTTTTTAATTCATTTCCATTATTTTCCTTGAAATGAAATCTGTTGTGTAGAGTGGCGTCGGCTGGTCCCAAGCTAACAGAAATGCTAGCCAAAATAGTATTAGTGATTTAACGATTAATTAGTCAGGCTAATTAAAACTACCACATCTAATTCAATTAAAATCTTGATTTCTAATTGTGCAGTATGTCCCCATGAACAATTAATGCCCGTATATTATCAGTGGTAAAACATTAGAGTAGACTAATGGTAACACTCTCCTGGACTCTGTGGATCCCGCGGCCTATATTGGAGACAACAGCAGCATTATCATATATATATATCTATAGATAAAACAAAAGGAAAACTGCAATGACCTGGCCCAATGACAATTAATGCTTTTCAATGCTAATTTTGTCGATACCTAGACTTTTTGGAGAAAATATGCAATTTTTCAATAATCAGGATGAAAAAAGCCATAATTCTCCGTAAATATTTAGTGGTTAAAGGGAGAATCCAATCTTAGAATTTAAAAACAAATATACCTCAAAGTAAGAATTTTATTGTGGGGGGCATTTTGATTTCACCAAAATATGGAAATTTGATAATTGAAATTTTTTTTTTTTTGTCATGAATGTAATCATTAAGATTGAAGTGATAGATTATGTTAAATATTAGATCACGGAAATATGAAAACATTACCTTACCATGAAAATGAAAATAAAATACATTATTTACCACAAATAGAAGTGTTATCTCCCCTATATATTACATCACATTATTGTTGTTTTCCTGGTTTCACAGACTAAAATGGCTCCTGACTACATTACATTAGTATAATTGTAAATCTGCAGTTCTTTTGAACATTTAGATATTGCCAAAATAATGGAGATGCCTACATACAATTATGCACTAACTTAATGATTGATTGGTGACAAACTCAATGAATGCATTTTCTTTCATTTCATGATTTTCATCAACAACAGAGATCATAAGTCAGGGATCTCTGAGTATATTATATTCAAAGCAATTTCACATAAATCATCTGTTTGTTTGTTTGTATAATGGGATAATCACCCTTTCAAAAGCCAATGTCATAGTGAGGTGGTGTATCTTTGTAGTAGCTGGTAGCTACCTCACTGAACAAGAGATCCCAGAGGGATCTTGGCGCCCACCATTGAATGATCTTTATAGGTTCCATGTCAGATTGATCTTTTCTCTACTTTTCCCTTCCTCTAAGTCTTACTAATCTGTGTAAATTCAGAAACAGCCCTCTAGTACTTTTCAAACAAGGGGAACCTATATACAAGAGATCCCAGAAGGATCTTGGCGCCCACCATTGAATGATCTTTATAGATTCCATGTCAGATTGATCTTTTCTCTACTTTTCCCTTCCTCTAAGTCTTACTAATCTGTGTAAATTCAGAAACAGCCCTCTAGTACTTTTCAAACAAGGGGAACCTATATATAAGATTTAAGATTTAGCGATAATGGCTGTCTGTTGTTTTCGGATTGGTCCCAAAATGCAACACCAGGGACCAAGGGGAACCTACATATGAAATTTGAGAAAGATCCCTTCAGTACCTTCTGTAAAATAGCGATAACAAACTTCAATTGTCACAAGAGATCCCAGAGGGATCTTGGCGCCCACCATTGAATGATCTTCATAGGTTCCATGTCAGATTGATCTTTTCTCTACTTTTCCCTTCATTTTACTAATCTGTGCAAATTGAGACATCCCTCCAGTACTTTTCAAACAAGGGAATCCTAGCTATATAAGAAATTTGAGATTTAACGATAATGGCTGTTTGTTTGCCAGGTTGTTTTCAGGACAGACTGGTCCAAAAATGCAATACAAGGGACCAAGGGGAACCTACTTATGAAATTTGAGAAAGATCCATTCAGTAATTTGAGAAATAGAAATAACAAACTTCAATTGTCAAAATCCAAGATGGCGGTCTGTCGGCCATATTGTTTTCCAATTGATCTCAAAATGCAATAAGCATAACGAGGCACCAAGGGGAACCTCCATATGAAATTTGAGAAAGATCCCTTCAGTACTTTCTCAGAAATAGCGATAACAAACTTCAATTGTCAAAATCCAAGATGGCTGCCTGTCGGCCATGTTATTTTCAGATTGGTCTCAAAATGCAATATGCATAACTAGGCGACAAGGGAAACTTACATATGAAATTTGAGAAAGATCCCTTAAATACTTTCTCAGAAATAGTGATAACAAACTTCAATTGTCAAAATCCAAGATGGCTGCCTGTCGGCCATGTTGTTTTCCGATTGGTCTCAAATCGCAATATGCATAACTAGGCACCAAGGGGAACCTACATATGAAATTTGAGAAAGATCCCTTCAGTACTTTCTCAGAAATAGCGATAACAATCTTCAATTGTCAAAATCCAAGATGGCTGCCTGTCGGCCATGTTGTTTTCCGATTGGTCTCAAATCGCAATATGCATAACAAGGCACCAAGGGGAACCTTAATATGAAATTTCAGAAAGATCCCTTCAGTACTTTCTCAGAAATAGCGATAACAATCTTCAATTGTCAAAATCCAAGATGGCTGCCTGTCGGCCATGTTGTTTTCCGATTGGTCTCAAATCCCAATATGCATAACTAGGCACCAAGGGGAACCTCCATATGAAATTTGAGAAAGATCCCTTCAGTACTTTCTCAGAAATAGCGATAACAAACTTCAATTGTCAAAATCCAAGATGGCTGCCTGTCGGCCATGTTATTTTCAGATTGGTCTCAAAATGCAATATGCATAACTAGGCGACAAGGGAAACTTACATATGAAATTTGAGAAAGATCCCTTTAGTACTTTCTCAGAAATAGCGATAACAAACTTCAATTGTCAAAATCCAAGATGGCTGCCTGTCGGCCATGTTGTTTGCATAACTAGGCACCAAGGGGAACCTACATATGAAATTTGAGAAAGATCCCTTCAGTACTTCTCAGAAATAGCGATAACAAACTTCAATTGTCAAAATCCAAGATGGCTGCCTGTCGGCCATGTTGTTTTCAGATTGGTCTCAAAACGCAATATGCATAACTAGGCACCAAGGGGAACCTTCATATGAAATTTGAGAAAGATCCCTTCAGTACTTTCTCAGAAATAGCGATAACAAACTTCAATTGTCAAAATCCAAGATGGCTGCCTGTCGGCCATGTTGTTTTCCGATTGGTCTCAAAACGCAATATGCATAACTAGGCACCAAGGGGAACCTTCATATGAAATTTGAGAAAGATCCCTTTAGTACTTTCTCAGAAATAGCGATAACAAACTTCAATTGTCAAAATCCAAGATGGCTGCCTGTCGGCCATGTTGTTTTCAGATTGGTCTCAAAATGCAATATGCATAACTAGGCACCAAGGGGAACCTACATATGAAATTTGAGAAAGATCCCTTCAGTACTTTCTGAGAAATAGCGATAACAAGAATTGTTTACGGACGGAGGGACGGACGGACGGACGGAGGGACGGACGGAGGGACGGACGGAGGGACGGACGGACCACGGACCACGGACGCAGGGCGATTTGAATAGCCCACCATCTGATGATGGTGGGCTAACAAGATGGCTGCCTGTTGGGCAGGTTGTTTTCTGACTGGTCTCAAAATCCAATATGCATAACTAGGCACCGAGGGGAACCTACAAATGAAATTTCAGAAAGATCCCTTCAGCAATTTATGATAAATAGCGATAACAAACTTCAATTGTCAAAATCCAAGATGGCTGCCTGTCGGCCATGTTGTTTTCCTATTGGTCCCAAGATGCAATATGCATAACTACAGACCAAGGGGAACTTACAAAAATGTTTGAGAAAGATCCCTTCAGTACTTTCTGAAAAACAGCGATAACAAACTTCAATTATCAAAATCCAAGATGGCTGCCTGTCGGCCATGTTGTTTTCCGATTGGTCACAAAATGCAATATGCATAACTAGGCACCGAGGGGAACCTACAAATGAAATTTCAGAAAGATCCCTTCAGCAATTTCTGATAAATAGCGATAACAAACTTCAATTGTCAAAATCCAAGATGGCTTCCTGTCGGCCATGTTGTTTTCCTATTGGTCCCAAGATGCAATATGCATAACTACAGACCAAGGGGAACTTACAAAATGTTTGAGAAAGATCCCTTCAGTACTTTCTGAAAAATAGCGATAACAAACTTCAATTGTCAAAATCCAAGATGGCTGTCTGTCGGCCATGTTGTTTTCTGATAGGTCTCAAAATGTAATATGCATAACTAGGCACCAAGGGGAACCTATATATGAAATTTGAGAAAGATCCCTTCAGTACTTTCTGAAAAATAGCGATAACAAACTTCAATTGTCAAAATCCAAGATGGCTGCCTGTCGGCCATGTTGTTTTCCGATTGGTCTCAAAATGCAATATGCATAACTAGGCACCGAGGGGAACCCACATATGAAATTTGAGAAAGATCCCTTCAGTACTTTCTGAGGAATAGCGATAACGGAGAGACGACGGACCACGGACGCAGGGCGATTTGAATAGCTCACCATCTGATGATGGTGGGCTAAAAACATCTGGGATACAAGTCAATTGTGATAAAGTCACACAACCAGCTCTACAATCTATGATCTCTTGCTTAAGACAAGGAAACCATCCTAGGTAAGACTGTAAAGAGAGATTACACGACACAACTCTATATGCTCCTTAAATCTACATTATCTTACTAAACAAAATAAATTAATAGCAATCAGCTGCTTGACCAATAGACAAATTCAAATCTATAACCCAAATCAGCCCAATGCTCTACCAGCAGTCGGCTATCTGAATCATCCAAACCTGCTATCCAGACAATTAATATCAACAGAGCTTGACATTTTTATTTATTTATATTGTTAATGTTTTATTCAACTTCATTATCTTGGATATTTCATTAAAGCTGATATCACAGAGTTTTTCCATCAATCAAATTCAGGCAAATAAGAAAAAAAGATATTGAAACTCTTTAGATAACAACTGTATTAGCAAAGAAAGTAAAATTTAACCTTGTGCGTCCACATTTAACAGAAGAGACTGACCGATGATGATACTTCAAAAATATATACTCATCAATTAGCGCGATTAGTGTGACGGATAAGTGTGTCGGTGTACTTGGGTATTTAGTAGTTGTCTAGACCAGAATACTTCATTGGTGACCTGACCACCGTACCTCTGGCAACTTCCATATAATATGTAAGGATGTACAAGGATAGGGGTGTGTGGCCAGCATCAATACTTTACATGACAGAGGTCAGGTAAATTGTGACCTCTGAGGTCAGAGCGACAATGAGCTGTCTCTAACCTTGCTATTAATAAAACAATCAGTCGTTACAACACGTCTATAGAAGTGTTCTGGATAACGACCCTCTAATTCCTAAACATTTCCCTCAGACTTGCCACTATAGCAGAGATACACAGGACCTTAATTATAGTACAATGACATCATTCTAACACAACTTGTTTTAACTTATATCTGCCAGGGTCCAGACTACTGGTGTTCATATCTTCATTTTTGTCCAATTCTTATTGTCTTTGTTTTTAACACTGAGATGACCTTCAGACCACCTGTCTGTTGTCTCTGACCTTGAAATTACCTCCACATGACTTACCTGGTGCCTCTAACCCCTGAAATGACCTTCACACAACCAACATGTTATCTCTGACTTTGAGATGACCTCCACACAACTTACCTGATGTCTCTAACCTTGAACTTTTCACACAACCAATCAGAATATGATGTCTCTAACCTTGAGATGATCTTTGCACTACTTAACTGGTGTTTCTAACCTTGAGATGACATCCACATGACTTACCTGGTGTCTCTTACCTTGAGATGACCTCATGACCTATATAATATCTGTGACCTTGAGATGACCTCCACATGACCTATACAATATCTCTGACCTTGAGATGACCTCCACATGACCTATACAATAACTCTGACCTTGAGATGACCTCCACATGATCTATACTAGAACTGTCGCCAGGATGGCTGACTAATACCCCCACAATCTGCAATCAATGGTGAATTGAAACTGTTAATTAGAGGCTAACTAAGATAACCCATGCATGCCAATATTTTTGAAATTCAGAATGTCTGAAATATGTGTTGTTCACAATAAAGAGAATTCAGTGACCAGTTGCCATAGCAACCATAATTTTGAGGAAAAGAAAGTGGCATGCACATATACACATGGTCCTTTATATTTGTGTGAAGTTTCATTGAAATCAGCCCTTCGGTTTAGGAGGAGTTGTCCGGACAAACATAAAGTTATGGTTCTTATCGTAAAACCTGTTTATAGTGACCAGTTGCCATAGCAACCATAATTTTGAGGAAAAGAAAGTGGCATGCACATCTACACATGATCATTAATATTTATGTGAAGTTTCATTGAAATCGGCCCTTCGGTTTAGGAGAAGTTGTCCGGACAAACATAAAGTTATGGTTCTTATCGTAAAACCTGTTTATAGTGACCAGTTGCCATAGCAACCAAACTTTTGAGGAAAAGAAAGTAGCATGCACATCTTCATATGATCATTAATATTTATGTGAAGTTTCATTGGAATCGACCCATCGGTTTAGGAGGAGTTGTCCGGACAAAATGTGTCTACAGACAGACGGACGGAGGGACGGACGGACGGACAGACAACCTGATTCCAGTATACCCCCCTAACTTCGTTGCGGGGGTATAATAATATCTCTGACCTTGAGATGACCTCCACATGACCTATACAATATCTCTGACCTTAAGATGACCTCCACATGATCTATATAATATCTCTGACCTTGAGATGACCTCAACATGACCTATATAATATCTCTGATCTTGAGATGACCTCCACATGACCTACCTGATGTTCTTTGTACGTGGTGATCTGAGCTTCACGAGGTATGTCCCACACTGCCACACTGTTGTCATCAGCTCCTGAAAACAGGCGGACGCGATCACGCAGGAATTTGGTCACATGCACAGGTCTGTAAACAAAATAAGTAGATTTCTTCAGATTTAGAGATGACATTCACCAATTTAAAACACGTATCCTTTATATACAAGTCCATGTGATTTTATCATTTCCTACCAGATATATGAAATAAATCTTATCTAGATGTCGTTAGAAATACACACCTGAAGTATTATCATAAAATCCCTGAGGACTCGTGTACCCGCTAACATGTAAAAATTAAACGAATATCTGTCTGTTATGATACACAGAGTCATACATATCTCAGAAAACTCATTTACGTTTCTCGAAGAATTTCCTCTTGGAATATTTACAGGCATGATACGACAACTGGCGGATTACATTTTCATTTTAGGAATTTTTAAAAACCCTACACAAATTTCTACGTAAGGCAGGTGATCATCGCCCCTTAGTTCACATCTTGTTGAGGAACTCCCTTATGTTTATACATCACATGTTGGAGTACAGTGTTCTGACATTCACCGCAAAAGAACACAAATTTATACACAGAATATTTTTTTTAATAACTAAACTCATTGTTTACTACCCATCAAATGCATTTAATCCTTATTTAAGCGTTAATATAATGATGTAATATTTGTGTTTCATGCTAGGTCTCTAGAGTAAGCGTAGCTTCTACAAGCTGGTTATGCCATCAAGTAAAATATAGTTGTACAGCTTGCAAAGACTGGTTATATCCCTGACCATATATATAGAGGTTACACAACGAGTGGTTGTTGGATATGGAATTTATTTCACACGAGTACGTTATTTTTTAAAAGTTACGCAAGACACGAGCTTTAACGAGTGACTTTTGTAACTTTAAAAAATTAACTTACGAGTGTGAAATAAATTCCATATCCAATAATCATTAGTCTTGTGACCTGTTTCTACCACAATTAAATCGACTTGAATCAAAGGGAAACCTGGCCAAGTCTTATTTCGCGTATGCATATAAGGTGTACAGGTGACGGCTGGGACCCGGTGGTGTGACGTCATTCGATTACTGACGACGTCAAGACAATTGCAGCTTGGGTCAAAGTTTGAATCCTTGACCAATCAAAAGAACGGAAGGTCATATTCCACTAGTGAAGTGGAATATAACATATATATATATCCAACAGTCGGCACATTTATACAATTGCTTGAGAGTGGGATAACACAGCGTATTGTGGTAGAAATATATATACATGTATATATATAGGGCAAAGAAGTAATTCAAACAGTGTAAACAATAAGGTTTGTTAAATTTTCGAGGCAATCCGCCCCTTTATCAAAACACAAAAAATTACAAATACAATCACATAATATATATAAGAAGTACTGGAAATACAATAAAATACAATAAGAATAATGTTTTAGTAACTGGAGAAACCACAATGAACCCTTCGGCAAACGTGGGCCGAAGGCGGATACTAGCGTGACTGCATTATGTTCAAACACTAGAACGCTATGCGACCAACGGCAGAGACACTGGATTACCAATCTCCAAACCTGCTACCCTCGGGGTATGAACGAACGTTAAAGACGTCTTCTGGATATACTCTCCATCTGACCATTATATCTGACTATTCATGTAGTTAATTATTCAATTTGTTAAATTTTTCATAATTGCTGTACTTTTTGGGGCATCTATTCATTGTTGCTCTTTGAGACTCACATTTAGTCGCCTCCCGCCATCATGCAACAGCATCTTGGTCCGAGTTGGTCCGAATCGTCTGTTTCCCGTAGCGTCCTGTAGGGACACTTCGGCATTCGTATTTCTTATATTTTCAGTCTTGATAAATATTTGTAGCAGTTTTTTCACACCACTCTCTATAATTCTTATGATCTAACACATATTTTTCTAAAGTTTTTCAGACTTTGTACACGATATTTAATCAATCACTGTAGAGACGATAATGCAACATTTTTTATATAAATGCAATGTCGTCCACTAGCAGTGTTTAGGGACGAATCGTCTTTGAACTCTTCGGAATACTTTCACGTGCGGGGGAATTCGAAATATCTCTGCCGTTGGTCGCATAGCGTTCTAGTGTTTGAACATGATGCAGTCACGCTAGTATCCGCCTTCGGCCCACGTTTGCCAAAGGGTTCATTGTGGTTTCTCCAGTTACTAAAACATTATTCTTATTGTATTTTATTGTATTTCCAGTACTTCTTATATATATTATGTGATTGTATTTGTGATTTTTTGTGTTTTGATAAAGGGGCGGATTGCCTCGAAAATTTAACAAACCTTATTGTTTACACTGTTTGAATTACTTCTTTGCCCCATATAATCATTACAAGTAATTCGTATCCTCCATACATTTATGTGAGGATCCAGTGTTATCTGGATTATACTGTTCATATTACTTCTTTGACCCTTATTACATGTATATATATATATATATATATATACAGTAAAATTCACGCGAGTCAAACACGCGAATCGAATACATCAGATGAGTTGAATATTTTGTTCTATCCCAATTTTTTTTCTTCTTCGAATTCTTTGTCTTAGAAAATTGAACACAGGTGTTCCAAACACTGTTGAATCGAATACTACGCTTAAGTCATATATATTTTGTTGTCCGTCCCTTATACCCAAATTTCCTTTTGTTGTCAAACATCATGGCCATCGATCGATCATTAACGCCTGCCTTTGTTGGAATAAGAAATTGCCAAACTTAGGATAAAACATTTTGCATGCCATAGAAGTGTTTTGTTAACAATTTATGCACACTTACTGCAAAATATCAAACAGAAAAAGTACCGTAAGTGATAAATGCTGCACCGATACAAAAAAATGCGAACTAAAACAAATGCATGTCAGCATTTTTTTTATTATTAAAATGACTGCGAATACATTTTAAATTGTTCTATTTTTTCCCTCGTGACTTGTTATGCTTGAGGGACTTTGCTGCGACCTTCACCTTTTTTACCAGTACCTACACCTATTGATGTGTATCTTAGATTTGCATATTTTTTCTTAGTCCGTATTAAATATAGAAAACATAACAGGTCTTTTTTAATCCTTGGGATATAGCTGTGATTAGAATGTCTATCATTTTCTATCTCTCAAATTCACCATCTACATGTTCATTGTTTCGTGTATGACTATGAATGTGTGTGTATTCACGTACGTCTGACGACAAGTTTACAGGGTCCATGCCTATTATCGTGACGAACATATTGCCATGACGTAAAATGGTGTGGGATATTGAAAAGCCAGTATTGATTTACATGTTACCAGAAGCTTTTGTTTTTATGTGAATGAATACTTACCATGATGCCGAACATAAATCTCTGAAAAAGACGCTTTGAAAATACTTCCAATATGCTGCGTCATTTTACGGCACAGTAATATATATGTTTGTCACGATAATAGGCATGGACCCTGTACAGTGCTCTTCTCTATTCTGTGAATATGAACTAATAATCTTTATTTCATTATTAGGGTATAAAATACTAAATGATTATTTTCATTTGTTCCTTTGTCACACCATGTTATTGAACCTGTACGTGGTAGACAACCCATGGAAACAGGTCATTTATGTCATTGCTACACAGTTAAGTCATACCACCATATAAGTCCATTTTTTTTTTATTCGGTCGCATCGACTTTAACGTATCCGAGTTTTACTGTATAAAATCCTCCGCTATGATAATGATGTATGCCGATTCCAAATGTAGTGAATCAAATGATGAAGAAATTGGTAAAACATGTCCAAGAGCAAAACCTATATAATAATGATGTTCCTTCACTTTGCTGAGTTACACAAACCAACACAGGAGGAGCATAGGAGTAGTGCTAATACAGCTTCTTTAACAGGGATTTTAAGTGCCAAGGGCCATAACTCCAATAAAAATTGTTGAACCATACAGGATCAATTTTCTGCAAGGTGTTATTTTCCTATAAACTCTTTAGGGTTTAATTGTTGTATACAACCTATGTAATCCTATCATAATTCATTGAAGAATTTCATCCAATAGTGTTATTTCCCAATTTAAATAGAGTAAACTTTACCTTTTTTTAATTAAGCATTAAGCTAGCGCGCTTCATTAAATTTGCCTTTGTCCAGTTGGCATTCATCAGCCCATAACTTCCAAATGAAAGCAGTTCAATGCTTATATTTACATTTGACAACGAATTTGAAAGACTATATCCAGGAATTTTACTCTGATAATGAATGAACAAATTATTATCGTCAAAGCCGGAACAGCCTTTTCAACAGCCATCTTTCGTTATCGCCGACGTGACAATTATGACGTCACTATAATAATGACGTCATAATAAAGATTTGGAAGTTATGGACTCATAACTTCCAAGTGAGCTTGGTAACGTTATATAGTGGGGCTGCAGTGTAAATGTAGAAGATTAATGGCTAACATTGGGGTGATGTGATGCATACATTAGTCATAAAAAACCTTATAATCAGGACTTTTCCATCAGTGAAGGGTATTTGATTCCAGCATTTGTTTTTTTAAATTAAAGAACCTTGAAATTTTAACCAATCTGAACCCCTCTGGCACCATCTTTCATACTCTAAGTGCCAACAGAACTTTTTTCTTGTAAGAGTCCAGCAGACATTTATCAAATATTTTTCAGAAATTAAAATGTCATTTTTATGAAGAGTTAATGGGCAATATTGAATAAGGATTAATGTACAAGGGTGATTGCATGAAGGCACTTGAAAATATATCTCGCCTGACTTGAATGCATTGTCCAATAGATGTGTCTTTCAGGGTTCAGAGTACCATATCAGGTAATATTTACAAATACCTACCCCGAATGTCCTTTGAAAACCCTGAGCAATGCTCGTCCTTCAACATCGAAGAGGCGAATAAGACCTTCTTCACCACCTCCAACCAACAGTTTGCCGTCGTCACGGAAACTCCCACTGTATGCTAAATCCTTGAATCGACTGATGGTTTTAAGAATCTGTAGTGACTTTGAACTGTAGATTTGAACCTGAAACCAATTATCAGTGATCACAATATTTTTTAACATTCTGTAGTGACTTGGAACGCAACTGTAGATTTGTACCTGAAACCAATTATTTATTTTCTGTTAAGGGTATATAATAAACCACTAAATATATATATTCCAACACATACAATAGTCATCAGAAATTCTCTGCAGCAAATTTAGAGACCAGTAACAACCTTACAATGTATTACAATGGAAATGTTTTGTTTCAATGAAAGTCTTAGTATACGTATAAGGACTTAAATTTTTTCAGGGCATCCAGTTGACCCTTGACTTTTAGCAATTTCAGAAGTCAAATCACTATTTCTGAGCAATCTGAATGGTCAAAACATATGTCAAATAGACATGTTCCTTCAATCCCAAGAGTCAGATCTCATTTTGGCGAGTCAAAAACATACTCTCAAGGGTCTACTGGATGCCCTGCTTTTTTATATAATATAATTAATTTGCAATTCAACATATGCATTGACATGCTTTGCCTTAAAATACTTATCAAAATTCCGTATTAATTTTCTTACATTAGTTTCTTAATGATATCCTGTTGGGATGAGTGACAAATAATTTACAAAGTACATGTTACACGGTAGATCAGAACTGGAAACAAAGAGCTGTCTCAGGATTGTCTAACAGATCTGGATACCAGCCACGGAGGCTGGACCGGTGATACATATCATTTCACAGCATCACCCCTCACTCCCATCACCTCGTCTTGATATGCCAGGTAGCCCAATATATCTAGTCAGGGATACAACAATGAGAAATCTCGGTGTTTTTGATTTCATCTACCTCAGTGGGGCAATATGATATTATCATACCACCCAGTAAGTGGCTTTGTGTTATTGTGATTGATTGTTACACCTCAAATCAGAGTTGTCTCCCTTCTTTACAAAATGTTCTCAAAAATCATAAAAGTGAAAAGTTAAAATTTCTGTATCGGATACTTCTGTTAACCAAATTGTTAACACACGAATTACAATTAGTGAACACAACAACAGAACACTGACTATAGTCTGTGAGATGAAACCTAGCAATAGGCAGAGTCATGTAGGCGGTAAACCAGGAACTAACTATAACTACAACTATAAAAACAAAATTAACAACAGAGGTTAATCTTTATACAGATTCTATTTTTTCTCATCATGATTTATTTTTTATTATAAATATATATAGTCATATGAGTCATCTTCAAATCCAAAACTGAAAAGCGATCGATTTGAATTTGAATTTATAATTTGACTATGCATATCAAATTAATATCTTTTTGGTTATATGAATTATGGTTGAGATAAATTAACTCTAATTTTTTCTCAAATTGTGAAATTGTACTAATTTTTTCATGCAAATAAAAAACTTTCAAATTTATCTAAAATTAGAAAAGAAAAACACTTTTACCATAAGCAGAAAAATAGATGTGTAACAGTTGATATATATATTTTACAGAAAATGTGTTTTCAGTCTTTTTGAGTTCTTTTTTTTCTGTATCAAATGTAAATTTATTATCACAACACAGAGATATAGAAGAAAAGCACATCCATTTTATCTAACGGGGCTCCTGTAGATTCATCACACAGATTCTCAACAGCTGATAATTGATTTGTCTGTATGTATCAGCTACGGATGGGATCCCCAGCATTTATAAGCTAGATATGGAGTGGTATATATGGTTCGCCCCGCCTGCCAAACCATTCTCCAACTAGAACAAACACACAATCCCATGTTTTTCCTGGTCACACAGCTTTTATATTTCCAGATATCAATCTGCTATTTCAATCATCTAAAATTCTTAACTGTTATTTTCATTAAATCAGGTTGTATGAATATAAACTCAACTGATGTGAAATTCTACACTGCTTTTTTCTCGTATAAGCCTGGATTTATATCAAAATCTTTGAAGGAATACATTCTTTGTGTTGATAAGGAGTTCTAGATTCCTTAAAAACCTGTATATGATAAATGGTTACTGATTTTATTTCTTTTGAATTTTCAACTTGATCAGATCCTATTTTCTCCATTTTTATTATATTTTCAGATTAATCATCACCAAGGCAACAGTGAACAATTTGAATTAACAATTGAATTTTATTGTTTCATCATAATTTCTTAAAGATGCTACACCTCCGAAAGAGTGTAATAAATTGTTATTATTTTGACAATAACTGACATTTAGTCCACATATGTATGCCTATTTAAAACCTACAAATAAAAAGAATAATTTTATAACGTCAGAAATTGTCGTTATGAAGCCCAGAAGTTACGAACTTTTGAATATCTCTTCCTATGAAAGAGACCAACATTATAATCTACTCTGCATACACTTGACCTTGATCGCAGTGCATTCTGGGAGAGATTCACATACAGAAGAAAACAAATATGGTGGACTTAATTTTTTTTTAAGATTCAGCGGGGGCAACAATATCTTGCCTGTTGCCTATCTTAACAACAAATAATTTTAAATGCCAAGGTTTTAAAGCAAACAGAAATAAACATTTCAATATCATCAGATGCGAAAAATCACGATCTTCTGCATGTTGACACCCAGGAACCGAAACGCTTTGTTAGCGTTATCCCCTTCGGCCCCATTTCGCTGGATTAATATAAGTGTGATTTATCAACAGGTTTAAGCTGGTAAACTACAAATAGCGAATCTGCAATCAATACAATACATATCACAAAAGAAATCTTAACCTTTGATTCAATCGCATCATATGCTAACAGTTTTCAGGAAAGATGACAACAGACTGAACATTACACTACGTATGTGTGTACGTTACACACTTGCCTCTCCAACAAAAACTCAACTGTGTCATTTCTGCATGAGTTCCGATTCCATTGTCGTTTATAATTCCACCTGTCTGTGCAGTTTCCAATTTACATCCTTCCCCTTCTTCGTTCTTTTTCATAATCTTATTTATGCTTCCTTCTTTCTGGAGATGTTAGGCTAACTTATGCGGTCTGCCTCTCTTTGCTATTTGGTTCCTACTTATTTGTACGCATGTGATTCTGTTTTCGGAGCATGCATAATCAGTATTTCATTCAATATGGATGTGGAGCAAAATGGAATTTCTTTGGGACGCAATTAAATATTTTCATTTTTTTATTTTAAAGATAAATAATTATAAGAAGATGAAACTGTCCGAGGGCGGTAATAATATAAAGTGTGTAACTTTTATTGCAGAAGAAAAACACATACGAGTCTATTCGTGTTTTTAATTGATAAAAAATACTACCCTGTATTTGTCGGAGGGTGTAGCACCTTTAACAAATTTTACATTATTCGTAGCTTTTAACTTGTCATTTCTACATTTCACTTTAAAAACAACTTAAATACAACATCCTACATTCAGGCATTCGGAGACACACCTCTTGTCATCAGTAACCTGATTTTGAATCAGATCAGATAGCTATCACAATTCCGTATATAGATTTACAGTTAAAGCTGGGTGTGGTCTGTCAAATCCAAGTTGCAGTCCCAGGGCTTTTTCTGAGGGCTTTTTGGGGCCGTTAATGGGCCCCATTCCCATTTGGAATTATTTCATTTTAAAGCCAAATTCCCAAAATTTGCAGTTTACTCCTGAAAAACTCTTTCCCAATTCACCAATTTTCTTCCCAAAATGAGACAAAAAGGCCCCATCCCAAACCAGTGAGAAAAAGCCCTGAGTCCAGAACACAATTTTCAACATTTTCCCTAAAAAAAACAAGGGAGATAATTTTGAGGATGACACAATTTCAACCGAGTCAAAACAGTAATAGGGGTCAAAACTATAACTTGGTGGACAAACATGAATACTCTCCTCTTAGTCAGGAGTGATCTTGTGACTAATTCACTAGCTCGAATCTGTTGGCTTGGAAACCTTGAACAAGAGATCCCAGAGGGATCTTGGCGCCCACCATTGAATGATCATCATAGGTTCCATGTCAGATCGATCTTTTCTCTACTTTTCCCTTCATTTTACTAATCTGTGCAAATTGAGACATCCCTCCAGTACTTTTCAAACAAGGGAATCCTAGCTATATAAGAAATTTGAGATTTAACAATAATGGCTGTTTGTTTGCCAGGTTGTTTTCAGGACAGACTGGTCCAAAAATGCAATACAATGGACCAAGGGGAACCTACTTATGAAATTTGAGAAGATCCATTCAGTACTTTAAGAAATAGAGATAACAAACTTCAATTGTCAAAATCCAAGATGGCGGTCTGTCGGCCATATTGTTTTCCAATTGATCTCAAAATGCAATAAGCATAACGAGGCACCAAGGGGAACCTCCATATGAAATTTGAGAAAGATCCCTTCAGTACCTTCTCAGAAATAGCGATAACAAACTTCAATTGTCAAAATCCAAGATGGCTGCCTGTTGGCCATGTTATTTTCAGATTGGTCTCAAAATGCAATATGCATAACTAGGCACCAAGGGAAACCTACATATGAAATTTGAGAAAGATCCCTTAAATACTTTCTCAGAAATAGTGATAACAAACTTCAATTGTCAAAATCCAAGATGGCTGCCTGTCGGCCATGTTGTTTTCAGATTGGTCTCAAAACGCAATATGCATAACTAGGCACCAAGGGAAACTTACATATGAAATTTCAGAAAGATCCATTCAGGCACTTTCTCAGAAATAGTGATAACAAACTTCAATTGTCAAATACAAGATGGTTGCCTGTCGGCCATGTTATTTTCAGATTGGTCTCAAAATGCAATATGCATAACTAGGCACCAAGGGAACTTACATATGAAATTTGAGAAAGATCCCTTAAATACTTTCTCAGAAATAGTGATAACAAACTTCAATTGTCAAAATCCAAGATGGCTGCCTGTCGGCCATGTTGTTTTCAGATTGGTCTCAAAACGCAATATGCATAACTAGGCACCAAGGGAAACCTACATATGAAATTTGAGAAAGATCCCTTAAATACTTTCTCAGAAATAGCGATAACAAACTTCAATTGTCAAAATCCAAGATGGCCTGCCTGTAGGCCATGTCGTTTCTCCGATTTGTCTCAAAATGCAATATGAATAACTAGGCACCAAGGGGAACCTTCATATAAAATTTGAGAAAGATCCCTTCAGTACTTTCTCAGAAATAGCGATAACAAACTTCAATTGTCAAATTCCAAGATGGCTGCCTGTTGGCCATGTTGTTTTCCAATTGATCTCAAAACGCAATATGCATAACTAGGCACCAAGGAAACTTACATATGAAATTTCAGAAAGATCCATTCAGTACATTCTCAGTAATAGCGATAACAAACTTCATTGTCAAAATCCAAGATGGCTGCCTGTCGGCCATGTTGCTTTCGGATTGGTCTCAAAACGCAATATGCATAACTAGGCACCAAGGGGAACCTACATATGAATTTGAGAAAGATCCCTTCAGTACTTTCTCAGAAAATAGCGATAACAAACTTCAATTGTCAAAATCCAAGATGGCTGCCTGTCGGCCATGTTTGTTATCTGATTGGTCTCAAAACGCAATATGCATAACTACGCACCAAGGGGAACCTTCATATAAAATTTGAGAAAGATCCATTCAGTACTTCTCAGAAATAGCGATAAACAAACTTCAATTGTCAAAATCCAAGATGGCTGCCTGTCGGCCAGGTTGGTTATCCGATTGGTCTCAAAACCGCAATATGCATAACTAGGCACCAAGGGGAACCTACATATGAAATTTGAGAAAGATCCCTTAAATACTTTCTGAGAAATAGCGATAACAAGAATTGTTTACGGACGGACGGACGGACGGACCACGGACGCAGGGCGATTTGAATAGCCCACCAATTGATGATGGTGGGCTAAAAATGGTAGCAAAGCAAAAGAAAACAAGAGATCCCAGAGGGATCTTGGCGCCCACCATTGAATGATCTTCATAGGTTCCATGTCAGATTGATCTTTTCTCTACTTTTCCCTTCATTTTACTAATCTGTGCAAATTGAGACATCTCTCCAGTACTTTTCAAACAAGGGAATCCTAGCTATATAAGAAATTTGAGATTTAAGGATAATGGCGGTTTGTTTGCCAGGTTGTTTTCAGGACAGACTGGTCCAAAAATGCAATACAAGGGACCAAGGGGAACCTACTTATGAAATTTGAGAAAGATCCATTCAGTACTTTGAGAAATAGAGATAACAAACTTCAATTGTCAAATCCAAGATGGCGGTCTGTCGGCCATATTGTTTTCCAATTGATCTCAAAATGCAATAAGCATAACGAGGCACCAAGGGGAACCTCCATATGAAATTTGAGAAAGATCCCTTCAGTACTTTCTCAGAAATAGCGATAACAACTTCAATTGTCAAAATCCAAGATGGCTGCCTGTCAGCCATGTTATTTTCAGATTGGTCTCAAAATGCAATATGCATAACTAGGCACCAAGGGAAACTTACATATGAAATTTGAGAAAGATCCCTTAAATACTTTCTCAGATATAGCGATAACAAACTTCAATTGTCAAAATCCAAGATGGCTGCCTGTCGGCCATGTTGTTTTCAGATTGGTCTCAAAATCCAATATGCATAACTAGGCACCAAGGGAAACCTGCATCTGCAATTTCAGAAAGATCCATCCAGTACATTCTCAGAAATAGCGATAACAAACTTCAATTGTCAAAATCCAAGATGGCTGCCTGTCGGCCATGTTGTTTTCGGATTGGTCTCAAACGCAATATGCATAACTAGGCACAAGGAAAACCTACATCTGCAATTTCAGAAAGATCCATTCAGTACTTTCTCAGAAATAGTGATAACAAACTTCAATTGTCAAAATCCAAGATGGCTGCCTGTCGGCCATGTTGTTTTCAGATTGGTCTCAAATCGCAATATGCATAACTAGGCACCAAGGGGAACCTACATGTGAAATTTGAGAAAGATCCCTTCAGTACTTTCTCAGAAATAGCGATAACAAACTTCATTGTCAAATCCAAGATGGCTGCCTATCGGCCATGTTGTTTCGGATGAGTCTCAAAACGCAATATGCATAACTAGGGCACCAAGGGGAACCTACATGTGAAATTTGAGAAAGATCCCTTCAGTACTTTCTCAGAAATAGCGATAACAAACTTCAATTGTCAAAATCCAAGATGGCTGCCTATCGGCCATGTTGTTTTCGGATTAGTCTCAAAACGCAATATGCATAACTAGGCCACCAAGGGGAACCTTCATATGAAAATTTCAGAAGGATCCCTTCAGTACTTTCTCAGAAATAGTGATAACAAACTTCAATTGTCAAAATCCAAGATGGCTGCCTGTCGGCCATGTTGTTTACCGATTGGTCTCAAAACGCAATATGCATAACTAGGCACCAAGGGGAACCTTCATATGAAATTTGAGAACGATCCCTTCAGTACTTTCTCAGAAATAGCGATACAAACTTCAATTGTCAAAATCCAAGATGGCTGCCTATCGGCCATGTTGTTTTCGGATTAGTCTCAAACGCAATATGCATAACTAGGCACCAAGGGGAACCTACATGTGCAATTTGAGAAAGATCCCTTCAAGTACTTTCTCAGAATAGCGTACAAACTTCAATGTCAAATCCAAGATGGCTCCTCGGCATGTGTTTTCGATTGTCCAAGCATATGCTACTAGGCACCAAGGAACCTACATTGAATTTAGAGATCTTAGTATTCTAAATAGATAACAAATTCAATGAAACAATGCGCACGCCAGCGATTCAAACCAATGATATGGCGGAAATAAAATTGAGAAAATCTTATTTTAATCTAACAATTTGTAATCAAATGGGGTCGCCATGTTTACCGATTGGTTCAAAACGAATTTAGCACCAACCTTTTGATTTAGACATCCTTATTTCTCAGTAGGTAACACATTCTCAAAAAGATGGCTGCCTGTCCCATTGTCATGGTCAAGTAGCTCTGACAGGAACTAACGTTATTTTATATACTTTGTATATAGAAAATCTTATTTTAACTGTATAACTTAAACAAATTTTATTTATAGATATGCAGCTCACAAAGAATTGTCTCCCTTAGTACCCTCAATTGACTGATAAGTGACTCTTGTTATTACAGATTGTTGTCATTCATAAGCCAATTCAAAAACACTTTTCATACATCCAGGACTTTTGCAAAATCGAACCGAACAGCCTTTTCAACAGCCATCTTTCGTTATCGCCGACGTGACAATTATGACGTCACTATAATAATGACGTCATAATAAAGATTTGGAAGTTATGGACTCATAACTTCCAAGTGAGCTTGGTAACGTTATATAGTGGGGCTGCAGTGTAAATGTAGAAGATTAATGGCTAACATTGGGGTGATGTGATGCATACATTAGTCATAAAAAACCTTATAATCAGGACTTTTCCATCAGTGAAGGGTATTTGATTCCAGCATTTGTTTTTTTAAATTAAAGAACCTTGAAATTTTAACCAATCTGAACCCCTCTGGCACCATCTTTCATACTCTAAGTGCCAACAGAACTTTTTTCTTGTAAGAGTCCAGCAGACATTTATCAAATATTTTTCAGAAATTAAAATGTCATTTTTATGAAGAGTTAATGGGCAATATTGAATAAGGATTAATGTACAAGGGTGATTGCATGAAGGCACTTGAAAATATATCTCGCCTGACTTGAATGCATTGTCCAATAGATGTGTCTTTCAGGGTTCAGAGTACCATATCAGGTAATATTTACAAATACCTACCCCGAATGTCCTTTGAAAACCCTGAGCAATGCTCGTCCTTCAACATCGAAGAGGCGAATAAGACCTTCTTCACCACCTCCAACCAACAGTTTGCCGTCGTCACGGAAACTCCCACTGTATGCTAAATCCTTGAATCGACTGATGGTTTTAAGAATCTGTAGTGACTTTGAACTGTAGATTTGAACCTGAAACCAATTATCAGTGATCACAATATTTTTAACATTCTGTAGTGACTTGGAACGCAACTGTAGATTTGTACCTGAAACCAATTATTTATTTTCTGTTAAGGGTATATAATAAACCACTAAATATATATATTCCAACACATACAATAGTCATCAGAAATTCTCTGCAGCAAATTTAGAGACCAGTAACAACCTTACAATGTATTACAATGGAAATGTTTTGTTTCAATGAAAGTCTTAGTATACGTATAAGGACTTAAATTTTTTCAGGGCATCCAGTTGACCCTTGACTTTTAGCAATTTCAGAAGTCAAATCACTATTTCTGAGCAATCTGAATGGTCAAAACATATGTCAAATAGACATGTTCCTTCAATCCCAAGAGTCAGATCTCATTTTGGCGAGTCAAAAACATACTCTCAAGGGTCTACTGGATGCCCTGCTTTTTTATATAATATAATTAATTTGCAATTCAACATATGCATTGACATGCTTTGCCTTAAAATACTTATCAAAATTCCGTATTAATTTTCTTACATTAGTTTCTTAATGATATCCTGTTGGGATGAGTGACAAATAATTTACAAAGTACATGTTACACGGTAGATCAGAACTGGAAACAAAGAGCTGTCTCAGGATTGTCTAACAGATCTGGATACCAGCCACGGAGGCTGGACCGGTGATACATATCATTTCACAGCATCACCCCTCACTCCCATCACCTCGTCTTGATATGCCAGGTAGCCCAATATATCTAGTCAGGGATACAACAATGAGAAATCTCGGTGTTTTTGATTTCATCTACCTCAGTGGGGCAATATGATATTATCATACCACCCAGTAAGTGGCTTTGTGTTATTGTGATTGATTGTTACACCTCAAATCAGAGTTGTCTCCCTTCTTTACAAAATGTTCTCAAAAATCATAAAAGTGAAAAGTTAAAATTTCTGTATCGGATACTTCTGTTAACCAAATTGTTAACACACGAATTACAATTAGTGAACACAACAACAGAACACTGACTATAGTCTGTGAGATGAAACCTAGCAATAGGCAGAGTCATGTAGGCGGTAAACCAGGAACTAACTATAACTACAACTATAAAAACAAAATTAACAACAGAGGTTAATCTTTATACAGATTCTATTTTTTCTCATCATGATTTATTTTTTATTATAAATATATATAGTCATATGAGTCATCTTCAAATCCAAAACTGAAAAGCGATCGATTTGAATTTGAATTTATAATTTGACTATGCATATCAAATTAATATCTTTTTGGTTATATGAATTATGGTTGAGATAAATTAACTCTAATTTTTTCTCAAATTGTGAAATTGTACTAATTTTTTCATGCAAATAAAAAACTTTCAAATTTATCTAAAATTAGAAAAGAAAAACACTTTTACCATAAGCAGAAAAATAGATGTGTAACAGTTGATATATATATTTTACAGAAAATGTGTTTTCAGTCTTTTTGAGTTCTTTTTTTTCTGTATCAAATGTAAATTTATTATCACAACACAGAGATATAGAAGAAAAGCACATCCATTTTATCTAACGGGGCTCCTGTAGATTCATCACACAGATTCTCAACAGCTGATAATTGATTTGTCTGTATGTATCAGCTACGGATGGGATCCCCAGCATTTATAAGCTAGATATGGAGTGGTATATATGGTTCGCCCCGCCTGCCAAACCATTCTCCAACTAGAACAAACACACAATCCCATGTTTTTCCTGGTCACACAGCTTTTATATTTCCAGATATCAATCTGCTATTTCAATCATCTAAAATTCTTAACTGTTATTTTCATTAAATCAGGTTGTATGAATATAAACTCAACTGATGTGAAATTCTACACTGCTTTTTTCTCGTATAAGCCTGGATTTATATCAAAATCTTTGAAGGAATACATTCTTTGTGTTGATAAGGAGTTCTAGATTCCTTAAAAACCTGTATATGATAAATGGTTACTGATTTTATTTCTTTTGAATTTTCAACTTGATCAGATCCTATTTTCTCCATTTTTATTATATTTTCAGATTAATCATCACCAAGGCAACAGTGAACAATTTGAATTAACAATTGAATTTTATTGTTTCATCATAATTTCTTAAAGATGCTACACCTCCGAAAGAGTGTAATAAATTGTTATTATTTTGACAATAACTGACATTTAGTCCACATATGTATGCCTATTTAAAACCTACAAATAAAAAGAATAATTTTATAACGTCAGAAATTGTCGTTATGAAGCCCAGAAGTTACGAACTTTTGAATATCTCTTCCTATGAAAGAGACCAACATTATAATCTACTCTGCATACACTTGACCTTGATCGCAGTGCATTCTGGGAGAGATTCACATACAGAAGAAAACAAATATGGTGGACTTAATTTTTTTTTAAGATTCAGCGGGGGCAACAATATCTTGCCTGTTGCCTATCTTAACAACAAATAATTTTAAATGCCAAGGTTTTAAAGCAAACAGAAATAAACATTTCAATATCATCAGATGCGAAAAATCACGATCTTCTGCATGTTGACACCCAGGAACCGAAACGCTTTGTTAGCGTTATCCCCTTCGGCCCCATTTCGCTGGATTAATATAAGTGTGATTTATCAACAGGTTTAAGCTGGTAAACTACAAATAGCGAATCTGCAATCAATACAATACATATCACAAAAGAAATCTTAACCTTTGATTCAATCGCATCATATGCTAACAGTTTTCAGGAAAGATGACAACAGACTGAACATTACACTACGTATGTGTGTACGTTACACACTTGCCTCTCCAACAAAAACTCAACTGTGTCATTTCTGCATGAGTTCCGATTCCATTGTCGTTTATAATTCCACCTGTCTGTGCAGTTTCCAATTTACATCCTTCCCCTTCTTCGTTCTTTTTCATAATCTTATTTATGCTTCCTTCTTTCTGGAGATGTTAGGCTAACTTATGCGGTCTGCCTCTCTTTGCTATTTGGTTCCTACTTATTTGTACGCATGTGATTCTGTTTTCGGAGCATGCATAATCAGTATTTCATTCAATATGGATGTGGAGCAAAATGGAATTTCTTTGGGACGCAATTAAATATTTTCATTTTTTTATTTTAAAGATAAATAATTATAAGAAGATGAAACTGTCCGAGGGCGGTAATAATATAAAGTGTGTAACTTTTATTGCAGAAGAAAAACACATACGAGTCTATTCGTGTTTTTAATTGATAAAAAATACTACCCTGTATTTGTCGGAGGTGTAGCACCTTTAACAAATTTTACATTATTCGTAGCTTTTAACTTGTCATTTCTACATTTCACTTTAAAAACAACTTAAATACAACATCCTACATTCAGGCATTCGGAGACACACCTCTTGTCATCAGTAACCTGATTTTGAATCAGATCAGATAAGCTATCACAATTCCGTATATAGATTTACAGTTAAAGCTGGGTGTGGTCTGTCAAATCCAAGTTGCAGTCCCAGGGCTTTTTCTGAGGGCTTTTTGGGGCCGTTAATGGGCCCCATTCCCATTGGGAATTATTTCATTTTAAAGCCAAATTCCCAAAATTTGCAGTTTACTCCTGAAAAACTCTTTCCCAATTCACCAATTTTCTTCCCAAAATGAGACAAAAAGGCCCCATCCCAAACCAGTGAGAAAAAGCCCTGAGTCCAGAACACAATTTTCAACATTTTCCCTAAAAAAAACAAGGGAGATAATTTTGAGGATGACACAATTTCAACCGAGTCAAAACAGTAATAGGGGTCAAAACTATAACTTGGTGGACAAACATGAATACTCTCCTCTTAGTCAGGAGTGATCTTGTGACTAATTCACTAGCTCGAATCTGTTGGCTTGGAAACCTTGAACAAGAGATCCCAGAGGGATCTTGGCGCCCACCATTGAATGATCATCATAGGTTCCATGTCAGATCGATCTTTTCTCTACTTTTCCCTTCATTTTACTAATCTGTGCAAATTGAGACATCCCTCCAGTACTTTTCAAACAAGGGAATCCTAGCTATATAAGAAATTTGAGATTTAACAATAATGGCTGTTTGTTTGCCAGGTTGTTTTCAGGACAGACTGGTCCAAAAATGCAATACAATGGACCAAGGGGAACCTACTTATGAAATTTGAGAAAGATCCATTCAGTACTTTAAGAAATAGAGATAACAAACTTCAATTGTCAAAATCCAAGATGGCGGTCTGTCGGCCATATTGTTTTCCAATTGATCTCAAAATGCAATAAGCATAACGAGGCACCAAGGGGAACCTCCATATGAAATTTGAGAAAGATCCCTTCAGTACCTTCTCAGAAATAGCGATAACAAACTTCAATTGTCAAAATCCAAGATGGCTGCCTGTTGGCCATGTTATTTTCAGATTGGTCTCAAAATGCAATATGCATAACTAGGCACCAAGGGAAACCTACATATGAAATTTGAGAAAGATCCCTTAAATACTTTCTCAGAAATAGTGATAACAAACTTCAATTGTCAAAATCCAAGATGGCTGCCTGTTGGCCATGTTGTTTTCAGATTGGTCTCAAAACGCAATATGCATAACTAGGCACCAAGGGAAACTTACATATGAAATTTCAGAAAGATCCATTCAGCACTTTCTCAGAAATAGTGATAACAAACTTCAATTGTCAAAATCCAAGATGGTTGCCTGTCGGCCATGTTATTTTCAGATTGGTCTCAAAATGCAATATGCATAACTAGGCACCAAGGGAAACTTACATATGAAATTTGAGAAAGATCCCTTAAATACTTTCTCAGAAATAGTGATAACAAACTTCAATTGTCAAAATCCAAGATGGCTGCCTGTCGGCCATGTTGTTTTCAGATTGGTCTCAAAACGCAATATGCATAACTAGGCACCAAGGGAAACCTACATATGAAATTTGAGAAAGATCCCTTAAATACTTTCTCAGAAATAGCGATAACAAACTTCAATTGTCAAAATCCAAGATGGCTGCCTGTAGGCCATGTCGTTTTCCGATTTGTCTCAAAATGCAATATGAATAACTAGGCACCAAGGGGAACCTACATATGAAATTTGAGAAAGATCCCTTTAGTAATTTCTCAGAAATAGCGATAACAAACTTCAATTGTCAAATTCCAAGATGGCTGCCTGTTGGCCATGTTGTTTTCCAATTGATCTCAAAACGCAATATGCATAACTAGGCACCAAGGGAAACTTACATATGAAATTTCAGAAAGATCCATTCAGTACATTCTCAGTAATAGCGATAACAAACTTCAATTGTCAAAATCCAAGATGGCTGCCTGTCGGCCATGTTGCTTTCGGATTGGTCTCAAAACGCAATATGCATAACTAGGCACCAAGGGGAACCTACATATGAAATTTGAGAAAGATCCCTTCAGTACTTTCTCAGAAATAGCGATAACAAACTTCAATTGTCAAAATCCAAGATGGCTGCCTGTCGGCCATGTTGTTATCTGATTGGTCTCAAAACGCAATATGCATAACTACGCACCAAGGGGAACCTTCATATAAAATTTGAGAAAGATCCCTTCAGTACTTTCTCAGAAATAGCGATAACAAACTTCAATTGTCAAAATCCAAGATGGCTGCCTGTCGGCCAGGTTGTTATCCGATTGGTCTCAAAACGCAATATGCATAACTAGGCACCAAGGGGAACCTACATATGAAATTTGAGAAAGATCCCTTAAATACTTTCTGAGAAATAGCGATAACAAGAATTGTTTACGGACGGAGGGACGGACGGACCACGGACGCAGGGCGATTTGAATAGCCCACCATCTGATGATGGTGGGCTAAAAATGGTAGCAAAGCAAAAGAAAACAAGAGATCCCAGAGGGATCTTGGCGCCCACCATTGAATGATCTTCATAGGTTCCATGTCAGATTGATCTTTTCTCTACTTTTCCCTTCATTTTACTAATCTGTGCAAATTGAGACATCTCTCCAGTACTTTTCAAACAAGGGAATCCTAGCTATATAAGAAATTTGAGATTTAAGGATAATGGCGGTTTGTTTGCCAGGTTGTTTTCAGGACAGACTGGTCCAAAAATGCAATACAAGGGACCAAGGGGAACCTACTTATGAAATTTGAGAAAGATCCATTCAGTACTTTGAGAAATAGAGATAACAAACTTCAATTGTCAAAATCCAAGATGGCGGTCTGTCGGCCATATTGTTTTCCAATTGATCTCAAAATGCAATAAGCATAACGAGGCACCAAGGGGAACCTCCATATGAAATTTGAGAAAGATCCCTTCAGTACTTTCTCAGAAATAGCGATAACAAACTTCAATTGTCAAAATCCAAGATGGCTGCCTGTCAGCCATGTTATTTTCAGATTGGTCTCAAAATGCAATATGCATAACTAGGCACCAAGGGAAACTTACATATGAAATTTGAGAAAGATCCCTTAAATACTTTCTCAGATATAGCGATAACAAACTTCAATTGTCAAAATCCAAGATGGCTGCCTGTCGGCCATGTTGTTTTCAGATTGGTCTCAAAATCCAATATGCATAACTAGGCACCAAGGGAAACCTGCATCTGCAATTTCAGAAAGATCCATCCAGTACATTCTCAGAAATAGCGATAACAAACTTCAATTGTCAAAATCCAAGATGGCTGCCTGTCGGCCATGTTGTTTTCGGATTGGTCTCAAAACGCAATATGCATAACTAGGCACCAAGGAAAACCTACATCTGCAATTTCAGAAAGATCCATTCAGTACTTTCTCAGAAATAGTGATAACAAACTTCAATTGTCAAAATCCAAGATGGCTGCCTGTCGGCCATGTTGTTTTCAGATTGGTCTCAAATCGCAATATGCATAACTAGGCACCAAGGGGAACCTACATGTGAAATTTGAGAAAGATCCCTTCAGTACTTTCTCAGAAATAGCGATAACAAACTTCAATTGTCAAAATCCAAGATGGCTGCCTATCGGCCATGTTGTTTTCGGATGAGTCTCAAAACGCAATATGCATAACTAGGCACCAAGGGGAACCTACATGTGAAATTTGAGAAAGATCCCTTCAGTACTTTCTCAGAAATAGCGATAACAAACTTCAATTGTCAAAATCCAAGATGGCTGCCTATCGGCCATGTTGTTTTCGGATTAGTCTCAAAACGCAATATGCATAACTAGGCACCAAGGGGAACCTTCATATGAAATTTCAGAAGGATCCCTTCAGTACTTTCTCAGAAATAGTGATAACAAACTTCAATTGTCAAAATCCAAGATGGCTGCCTGTCGGCCATGTTGTTTACCGATTGGTCTCAAAACGCAATATGCATAACTAGGCACCAAGGGGAACCTTCATATGAAATTTGAGAACGATCCCTTCAGTACTTTCTCAGAAATAGCGATAACAAACTTCAATTGTCAAAATCCAAGATGGCTGCCTATCGGCCATGTTGTTTTCGGATTAGTCTCAAAACGCAATATGCATAACTAGGCACCAAGGGGAACCTACATGTGCAATTTGAGAAAGATCCCTTCAGTACTTTCTCAGAAATAGCGATAACAAACTTCAATTGTCAAAATCCAAGATGGCTGCCTATCGGCCATGTTGTTTTCGGATTAGTCTCAAAACGCAATATGCATAACTAGGCACCAAGGGGAACCTTCATATGAAATTTGAGAAAGATCCCTTCAGTACTTTCTCAGAAATAGCGATAACAAACTTCAATTGTCAAAATCCAAGATGGCTGCCTGTCGGCCATGTTGTTTACCGATTGGTCTCAAAACGCAATATGCATAACTAGGCACCAAGGGGAACCTTCATATGAAATTTGAGAACGATCCCTTCAGTACTTTCTCAGAAATAGCGATAACAAACTTCAATTGTCAAAATCCAAGATGGCTGCCTGTCGGCCATGTTGTTTTCCGATTGGTCTCAAAATGCAATATGCATAACTAGGCACCAAGGGGAACCTACATCTGAAATTTCAGAAAGATCCATTCAGTACTTTCTGAGAAATAGCGATAACAAGAATTGTTTACGGACGGAGGGACGGACGGACGGACGGAGGGACGGACGGACGACGGACCACGGACGCAGGGCGATTTGAATAGCCCACCATCTGATGATGGTGGGCTAAATATCAAACTTGGACAGGTACAACGGCATGCATTGGATAGATATAAATCTGTGATGGTGAATCTTTCCACAAGCAGATTTTTGTGTTAAGGACATGTGCGCAGAACTTGAGGGTAGTCTTAAGCTTACTTACTCTGGTTGAATTTGTTACGGCGAAACTGTGTGGTTCAGAAGGACTGAACTCTATGTGTGTGATGGCACCAAACTCCTTTTTCGTCACAGGTACCTGTAAAAGACAAACACAATTATTATATCTGGACCATGGTGTGTCTAACTGAGCCATTCTCACAAAAGAATTGTCTCCCTGTAGGTACCCTCAAATTTGACTGGATCAAGTGACTCTTGTTATTCTATGAAAAAGGTATTATTTAATCATAATACTTTGTGTATATAGATATAGCTTATTTATAACTGTATTACTTAAAACAAATATATATAGATCATTTAGGATTGACACGCTCTGTGTCAGATTAAACCATTTAGACAAGGGTTGTCTCCCCTGTAGCTATATAGGTCTCCCCTCTGAATGTGACGCACAGTGCCGCTCTTCATGTTTTAATTGTTTATGACAGCATTTTTAAATGCGATTGTTTGTGTATTTGAATCAGCCAGGCTAAAATTCTGGTTATACAAGCTTAAGGGCAATGTTACATGCTAACTAGTTTTTTGGAATGAGATTGGAAAATCATTATTAATAATCAATTATGTAATCGGTTAGTCAATGTTACATATGAAAATGATCTCATATCATGTTGCATGGCTTTAATTTGCATGGTCTTTATGCACATTCATCATAAATATGTAGTTAATGCGATTTGAATTAAACTTTTATATTTCTAATTGCCAAAACAATATACAAACACACTTTTGCTGGCCTCATAAAAACATAAGATCTTTTTTACGAATCGATAATGGATTTTTACGAAGTACTTGATCAACATTTATAAACCAGCAATCACCAATTTATCACACAACCAATATCATGGAGGTGCTAAACTGTTGCTGGAAGCAAGCATTTGATGAAGCTTGTGTTGTGTTCATTAAATAAAAGGGGGATCTTTGGGGCAAAATTATACAGGCTTCATCTTGATTATTCTTTATCCAATTAGTCAGAATTAACTTAAACTTGAGGACTAGCCATCAGACAGTCGGTGTAGATGACGGTACTGCAAGGCGTTAGTTACAAGTGTGTCTGTAAGGGGGTTTTAACATTTGGACAACTTGAATGTGTATGTTGACATGGACATCACATCAGAAAAGCAGGTGAAATAGTTGACAGCAAGGAAAAACCCGTCATCAGTGTGAACTCTACACGTGTCATTGAAATTTAATACGGAATGTGGTCAGTAAAACTACAACATTGCCTCTGAAATAAGAGAAACAACTCGTTTGTTTACATCTAATCGCGAATGTGTATAGAATCAGCACGTGTTTTGTCTGCATAAACAAACCAGTATATGGAAGTCGAGAGGGATAAATCACCGGACAGTTTAAACCGGAGATGTCACAGCTAAATATATCCATTCAACACACCTCTAAATTTTTCCAGTAATTCGTGTCGGAGGTGACATTTTCGCCAACACGTGGTGTTGATTTTATCACGGTTTTCTTGAAGGAGGCCGCCATTTTGTGAATAGTCTCGAATCTAAAATAGAGTTATCATCAATAGTTTGCCGCATGGTTGTTGCATATATCTACAAAATGATAATATTTCCAATACACTTTACGCTTTCAATTACATATATCTGCAAAATATCGCGAGTATTGATAATTTGGTCAAAACAATGAATATTCATGAACTTGGAGAGTATGTTTATTCATCTGTAACTAAAAGTTGAAAGGTCATAGGTCAAAAGGTTCTGTGTTTCTTTTTCCCCAATCACGTGCTACCGGCGCATAAATTAATTTGTTCGGATGACGGGGATAGGATTATATTCATTGATAAAGTGTACGAATCTTAAGTTGGTTAGATCAATTTTGGTGAATAAAGACTTGCCTACTCTCCGGTAATTTTGCACGGCTAAGAAATGTCGAATGGAGAAAACAGTGTGGATGGCAGTGTGGTGAGTATATACACTATATATATTATAACTCTCTCTTCTTATACACACTACACAGCTACTTTAATACAACTTTAGGATACGAGCATGCTGATCTTTGTATACACTATTAACACAGGTCATATGTCTTTAATTTACAAAGTATAATCTTAAAGTAAATTATTTGACTTTTTATTTTTTTATTCATTTATTTATTTACAGATATTCATTTTTATTATCTTTTTAATATTATAGTCTTTTTATACTTTCATTAATTCAAATATTTTTATGAAAGATTTTGGTGTTCAGGAAACAGTAGTAATATATTTGCTTTTATAACATAAAGATACTAATTAATTTTCACACTTGGGGGATTAATTTTGTTTATTTAGTAATTTACCCTTACTTTCAGTTTATCTTCTCCTCTTTTTTATCTTTTGCTTTTTATATAAATATGAAATATTCTATTGTTTCCTTAAGCCGGCTTTAATGTCCTGTTATCTATTTCTTTGTCTGTCTACACTTATCAATTAGCTCGTATTTATTCTTTTGCGAAAATCAGAAAATTGTTGTCAAAATAACCCTAAAACGTTCTTTCATGTACTAACACTACCAGACTTTGTTTACCTCTCGACAAATAGGGGCACCGTGTTAGCATTAATTATCTGCGTGTGTCTTTACTCAACATACTTTATTACTTACAAAATACATGAAACCCGAGCTAAGAGGTGCACAGCTTAACAATCCGATTATTGTCATGTTGTTTCAGTCATCGCCCAACGAGGAATTAAACATATCCGAGATGGAATCGGACAACGTCAGTGAAAACGGGGAAGGAGGAGGTCATTCCGAAAAAATGGACCCCGCCGATAGGGAACTTTACGAGAAGTTAAAACGACAAGAAAGAGAGGAAAGAGAAGAGATTGAAAGGGAATTAAAAAGGGCCCATGAGGAGGCTATTGTGAGGAGACATGAGGAATTAAGGGCCAAGGAACTTAGGATGCACGCGGAAAGGATTCAACAGTTGGAACAGGAAAGGGGCCAGGACTTAAGAATGAACAAACATCTCCCTCACTCCGAGGAATTCCGTGCCCACAGGGAGGGACTCTCCCTGTCCGAGTCCCCCCGTCTGGACATTTTATCTCATAGTGCTTTCTTGGCCGAACGCTACCACAGAAATTCTCACTCCCCCCAGAGCCCTACCTCCATCAGCCCCACGGGGGACGGGCCCACTCATCACTGGACATTCGAGGAACAATTTAAACAGGTAATTAATTGAATTAAATTCACATTAATAACTTTAAAAAGGAGGTTTATATATTCTAAATAAACATTGACGTTTATATTTTATTAAAACTTCATGAAATAATTTTTATGCTAAATCGGTTTATTTTAAGTCTTTTCATGTGTGATCCTTTATTACAACACTAAAAAAATTTTCGCTGTGAAATATCTTTTTGAAATGCTTAAGATCTTGCTTTTAAAATCTTATATTATATGTATTCAAAACTGTTATAAAATAATTTTTTGCCCTTTTTAATATAAATATTACTTCATCAGAAAAAAAATAAAAACAAGCAAACAAAATCGTATATTGCTTTGTGGATTAATTAACCTAACAAATTAAACTAAGCAAAATCAGGGTATTCGATTATTATCTATCTAACTGTATGTCAAAATAAAATTTTCACTCGTCACGATTTCCAATTACATTAATACAGTTTCTTATAAACGCTATGCTCATATATTTGGAAAAAATGGGAATTGATCCTTTAGTCTGATAAAAAAAATAAAACAGAAAAAATGTATTAAGATATACATGAATCTAAGGATCTGGTTCCTGTTCATTATTCCCAGTCGGTTATTAAGATGTAATGGTGACGATTCCTACTGCCATAGTACAAACTGTCTTCAGTTAGTTATGGCGAATTTGAAACAATGGATCCGATTTAATTAAATTATTCAAGTGATCGAAAAGAAAGGTAATTCAAATCTATTCGCATTTTATACAGAATTTTTTTTCTTTTAAACTTAAAGTAAATCTCGAGTTTAGTTCCTTTATTACCGATATGAATTAGTATATTAATGGCGCTGTAAAATTGGCTATCCTTAATCATCCATGTCTTCAGAATGGAAGTAACAATGCTCCGACCTCGGTTTTGTATTTTACTTATTTACACTGACACCTTTATCACGGAATACATGCTATAAGAAGTTGAGTTTTTCCCAGGGGAATTCTAACATGTTTTTTGTTAATACTTTTTCTCGGAGAAGACAATTCAACATATATGAGAAATATTACTATGTCATTCCGACATTAGATAATTTTATATTCGATACATGATATATCGGGTTGTCTGTAGAATATACGGGATGGCATAACCAGCCGTAAGGCCTATTGCCGAAGCCATGATGCATTTAATTGTTTTTGGTCTTACCCGCCCTATGGCCGGCCACGTTAGCATGCAATACACTCTGTTTATATGCCCATATTAATTAATATTTCACGAAATAAAGAGACTGGCTTTCCTTGTATCAACCGAGCTCAATTGGATTCCGTGATAACAAATGGTAAACAAAATCGCAGAACCATATAAATGATTAAAAGCCATAACATAGCTTTATATTGGTCACAAAGGGATAATGCATTTTATGGTATTTTTGTAATAGAAATATATATAAATACAAGTTTCATGAGATTGACCGCACTCTCCTGTAACCGTACTGTGATGGTACTATTTGTATGGAGCTAAAGTACAGCGCCCTGGTATACAATCCCATATCAAAATATCGAAATTGATCAATACCCCAGACCTCATCTATACAATCTAATTCGATCTATTAATTATGCATTAAATAATATTTTGTCCCGTGTAATGGCTACAAATGAAAGGACAATTGTAATTTGCCGGTGGGACCGAAGATCTTAACATATGGCCCATTTCCCACTTTAAAGGGAAGGTGGCCAAATTAAAATCTTGTAGTGTCGTACGGGACTTGTCGTCGGGTGCTGAGGCTGGGGGCGGCATATTAAACATCCATATTACAGAGAATTTGTCCTAATAATTTGCTCCTTTGTATGTCTGTTGACTTTAATACAAGTATCAATTTAAAAAGTTATAGATTTGTCAAACAAAAACTACACTAGAATACAATTTTTCTATTCAAGTCTTAATATGGCTTATTAATAGTTATACGATAGAAATTAAGGAAATGTGTAAAAATCATTAGATATAAACTAGAAATAGATTGTATTTAATAGCTTGTTTATATACAGAGAGAGTTATGTAAATAACCATAGTTCGGAGACAGAAAAATCTAAACTTCAATTAGAATAAAATAAAATATTTTTCGATATGTTATCTTTTTGAAATTATCGAATTACTTTATTGATTTTACCGAAAATTCTTTTTGAATAAGCATTTATTTATTATGATTATGTAAACCTGATATCACACACATACGCACCCTTACACACACATACACACACCTACACACACATATATATGTATATTACGATACTTGTTAGGATGTCAATTTAAGCCACTGCATTTTCAAATTATTGCTCGAAAAAAAGTGGATGTGAACATTGAGAGGGAAATGTGTGGAGGTGTTGTAGTGCCAGACGAACGCGCGTGCCCGCGGTGTATATTTGCCCTGGGGGACACCAGACCCACTGCCATTAGAGGAGGCATGAAATTGACTAATTAAACCTCCCCTGATTTATCAACCCGAGAGCGTCCGACAAAGTGGCTAGGGTTTATATTCACTTCCGATTTTCTTAAGAATTTTTGACAATTTTCTTATCAAAAGAAAGAGACTCAAATTAAGGATACTTATTTATAAATTAGTCTGAGGTTTGATATAAAATACAGAAACTAGTTATTTCCATCCTATCGATTCTCCAGCCTGTGTCGTTCACAGCTTCACGCATGGATGTTTTGGCGTCTCTCATCTTTAGACAATTTGGTTGCAGTTTAATTCAAAGCTCTCCGATTAATGAAAAGAGAACTATTAAATTTTACTTTCTTCAGTGCATACGATGCAGCTCCCAAAAATAGTTCAACCGCATAATTTTAAAACACCTTCAAACTCTTGCTGGCGGATTAAATGAGCTGATTAAACATGTTTTAAGATAAATGAGAAAATGTGTCGGGTTTACATTATTTTGAATCAAATCAAATTTAAATCTGTCGTTATACGATTATGGGCTTTGTCAATTGTATGAAAATCGCATGTAAATGTATGTAAGCTACAAGCAGACGAATTATATGTCGGAAATCTTTTGTGTGAAGAGACAAAAAAGTTGACTTATTTTTTCACGCGCTTCGTCATGCTTTGCGGAAGCACGTGAGCGGAATCTGTCAGATTTCGTGTTTGTTTGTATTCGAGGGTTGGATCCCGGAACACGGAGGGGTGTTGGGTCTGATTTCAAACCATGTCGGCTTTGTTTACGTCTGAGGCACGGAGATCAAGAGGTGGCAATTCCACATCGATACCTGTCGTCACGTGACCGCGGTGCGCTAACAAAATGCACGGAGATTTAACACAGAAAATGAAAGTACAATTTTAAAATAATTATCAAGGTTACATATTTCTATTGAAACTATTGAAATACTTTGCCTTTTTTTTTACAAAGTTAACACGATTCAAAATTAATATTCGAAACTAAAATTAACAGGAAATTGGTTGAATTGTAATAGATATGATACAGGTAATAAGTCCGTTTTATGAAGCAAGAATTTTAGCTAAAAAGGAAATAAAATAATTAATCACATTTTTTCTCAAAAGAAACATACACCATTATTCATATTAATAAATTTCAAATAAAGATTTTCTTTGGGTTTTCAAAAATAACCGAACACAATCGGAGAAAGCCTTCAGATCCCACAACACGCTAGCCCTGTCTTGGTGAAGGATGGCCTTACCTTCCCCGTAATTTTCCTCTGCCCAGGAATCCTAAATTGACCGATAGTTTGATGATAATTTGATACTGTTTGATAAGGGTTAAAGTGATAACGGTGTCAGATACGGGGAACCTCCAGTGTCAGATCTGAAGAAACCTTTATGAGGTGATAAATACTGTGATATCTATCAATCTTGTAGCCCGATTACTTGTTCTTGGGGAGAATTTTATTTAATATTTTTTATATCCGACTGTGACAGGATTTCTTGGGAAATTAAAGCGATGGGGTTGTTTAATTCGTAGTTACAAATTCCCCTTTCAAAACAAGATTGATATGCTGACCTTATGGAATTGTAATTTTTGAAAAAATTCAATGGTGCCATTTTGATTTTAAATTGTAGAATAATTGGAGCTGTCTATTCAAATTGAAGTATTATACATCAGAAATGGAACATTCAACCTCTAAATTGTGTTGAATTTAATAGTATTATGCTTATATAAATGAAAGATTTTTAAAAGAATTTATGTTTGTAGGCACTTGTGCTTACAATAGGTGTTTTATTTCAGACAGTTAATGCTATGACATTGTATTTTGATATAGTTATTAGTAAGAAAAAAATTAAAATGAATGTATTCATCAAAGACATGAAATTTCTTCATAGACAATTATAAAATAGTTTTACTGTGTGCTTTAAAACACAAACAGTATATTTTACTGTTTCTTCAGACCCATTTATTTTTCTGTTGAAAACCAAGTAGAAAAAAAAATTTAGACTTAATATGAGAGAATAAATATAGTAATTTCGAGTCTCATTCTATATAAAAAATAAAAATGCAGACCAGGGTAACAGGCAAGTTTTTTTAATTTGCAATAATGTTAAAATCTGTATTCTGAAAGTGTTAAGATATATAATCTATAACATATTAATCTCTATTTGGTAACATTGTTAAAATTTGCTTTTGTAACATTTTTGTAATTTTTATTAACATTATTTTAATTTGCATTTAGTAACATTTTTATATTTTTGTAACATTGTTTTAATCTGTATTGTTTTAGTCTGAAACAATGTTAAAATCTGCATTCTGTAACTGCTTCAATCTGTATTTTTGTAACATCTTATATTTTTAGTAACATTTTTATATATGTTGCTGTCAATATTGTAAGTTAACATTATGATAATTAGCATTTTAAATAATCTGTTACAGTTTTTAACAATGTGAGGCACTTAGGAACATGGAGAGATCAAATCATAGATTTTGAATTCAGAAAAAAAACTTGAGATTCAGAAAATCAGATAAAGCCTTTAAATGGACAGCCATAAAATTTTATCTAAAATTAATAAACATGAAAACAATGTTTAAAATTATCTTCTGTTAAATATATAATAAACATCGATAGATGCTCATTAGTTTCATAAGATGACTATGAGATGATGTGTTAGAACAAAAAAAATAACATCTACATTTAAATTTCACATTTTAGATACAGTTGAACTTTGTAATCTCAAAATCTGATAACTCAAATACCCCATTTAACTGGAAGTATTGGTTTGGCCCAACCAAAACTCCTCTTTACCACAGCAATAAGAACTTTGATAATTTGTGCTAAGTAAACTTGCTATCCAAAAGTCAAATATTGGTTCCAAGGCAGAAAATCTGCATAGCTTGTAGTTTTTAAAAACATTTTCTTGTCAGTGATATATTCCCTTATAAATGCATTTTAAACTAGAAATATTATTTTATTCTAAATTTTATACACTCAGAATTATTTCTGTATTAATCTTATGACAGTAAAATATGATTGTTAAACATATCTTCAAAATTCACTGATGTAACTTGACAATAGAATAGTACATTGGTTTTCATAATAACTGGTGTAATCGCTTGATTTAAATGCTAATGATATTCAACATTATCTTAAACTTTGTTCAATACTTGGGAACTGAGTTAAAACCAGTCTTACAAAAATATCTAATGTCATAATCCAGTATCTAGACTTACACAAATATCTAATGTCATAATCCAGTATCTAGACTTAACAAATATCTAATGTCATAATCCAGTATCTAGACTTACACAAATATCTAATGTCATAATCCAGTATATAGACTTAACAAATATCTAATGTCATAATCCAGTACCTAGACTTACACAAATATTTGATGTCATAACCCAGTATCTAGACCTACACAAATATCTAATGTCATAATCCAGTATCTAGACTTACACAAATGTTTGATGTCATAACCCAGTACCTAGACTTACACAAATGTTTAATGTTATAATCCAGTAGACTTACATACATATTTGTGTCAAAATCCAGTACCCAGACTTTACACAAATATGCTTAATTAAATTAAACCGAGAGTTATTATCAGATTTGTAAAATTAATGTTATAACATATGAAACATTTTATTTTTCAGCTTTATGAATTAAGTGAAGATCCGAAGAGGAAAGAATTTTTAGATGACCTGTTTCAGTTTATGCAGAAAAGGGGTGAGTTTTTAACTATATGTTTGTTTTAAACTCTTGGTAAATACTTCAAATAAACAACATATTGACACTAGTACATTTCAAACATAATGTCATCAACTATATTTCATTTTTCAATTATATCTGAATACAAAAAATCAAAGGATTTTCTTCTCGAGTGAATGATAGCTTGTCTGACAAATTATTTTAAGTATCAAATCAAATTGTTGTTTTATTCAGGAATATTGTCAATAATATCAGATATTTTATTTTAATGTTACTATTAAAAACTTGTTAAACGAACCAACAAACTCAGAAGACGTCTGCACACAATGGAAGTTTTTCCGTGTATATAAGCTCAAGGAACAGACATATTAACCATATTTTCGTAACTTCCACATTTGAATCAATTTTGTTAATAGCACAAATTATGTTTGACAATTTAATGTGATTTATTCATAAACGTGAATCAAAATGTTTTGCAATAAAAATTTTGGCAATTAAGTATGTTTAAATATTAAAATATAAATCTGGATTGTGATGACATATCATTTTGTTTGACCTAATGGAACATGGTTAATCAGCCATGATAAAGAAGAATTGAGCTATCTCTGAAAGATTCCGCGACCATATCACGGATGTGTAGCATGATTTTTTTCTTGTTAATTATACATGTTCCAAGGACTTAAATAATATAAAATTATTCTTCGATTTCAAAAGAAATTAAAAAATTTTGCACTCATCCGATGATAGTATTAATGGTTTGCCTTGCTATTCCTGCATTAAAGTCAGTGTTTACATTGGAAATGGAAACAACTTTGTTCGTTTCCTTTTGCAGTAAATCAAGCATGTCCGCTATTTAACTCCCCAATGGATAATAGTATTTAAGAAATTTAAAGTTCTATTGTTGAACACATCTGTTAGATTGCATGAAAACCTTATACAAGACAGCTTATTAAGGAAATCATTTGGTATTTAAGTAATTATATAGGAGAGCGTATGTAATGCCCGGAGGTAGGCTAGGTTTTACCTCCTAACGCCTATCATTCTTTGCTTCCTAATGCTACCATAGGAGGAAATAAATGTGGCCATTTTCAAGGGGCTAGGCTAAGAACTGTGTCTGATTGCTGCGAATCATGAAAAGTATTAATCAATAATTGTTGTGAGACGTATCAGAGCGATCCTCATGTCTGATTAACTTCAACAGATATCACTCGCAGCCAACAATTACCCTCCATTTGATACGTTTTCTGTGCTCCTCAATGTTCGTAAACTAGTTGGCTTTTTAGCCATTATGAGCCCCAACAAATTAAGTTTTAGGGGAAGAGGTAGGGGCCCCTGATAGCTGGAGTTGATAAGATGCTTGGGGGGTTGATTTGCGGAGTTAGCAGAAGAGACTCCGGTGTGTCATGCGATCGTGACATGGGGTGTGAACAGGGTAGCAAGTATATACCCATCACTGCCCTAATTTATATACCGTATACCACCCAGTTGTCCCTATACATCACAGATGATTTGTCCCCAACTGACCGGTAATGGAAGGTCGGTCCTCCCACCGACCCTGACAATAGGGGGTTACATGTAGCTCCAACCTGAGGAACATTTGGGACTGGGAACAATAGTATCAGACAGGGGGCAGCACCCGCAGGGACAAATCTCTGACCCATACATGTACACGCAGTGCAAATATATTTATCATTATACTGTAACCCCCAATCATCGAGATGAAATATTGGACAATTTAAGTTGAGTCAGTGTGTTGGCATTTCAAAATAATGTATAAATAAATTTGATAGATTCACCGAGATAAAAATATTGTATAGCAACATACTGATCAGGTTTCTGTCAAATTTCCTACATTTATAATGTCTAACCATACTCTTGTTCTTCTTAAGATAATGTACTAAATAAATCAGTGCCCTCTGACCTTAGCCAATACATAGATTGATTTTGAAATAAAATTTAATATTAAATAGCCAATACATAGATTGATTTTGAAATAAAATTTAATATTAAATGATTATTTAAAAAATAAAATCTAATATCAAATAATTATTTAAATGGCTTCAAATTGCTGAAATACTATGTAGATTACATTGACCAGCCACTGGTCTCAAAGTCTGTCTAGAAATTTTGGTCCCTGTGAGTTCCCATGCAGTTGCTGTGTTTTCTGCTGTAATTGTGAGCGCCTCTTTAATTGGTGTAGAACAATCGTAAAATGTTGCCCTCTAGCCGCCTATCTTGTAAGCATCAGTAAGACTCCCATGTCTCCTGAACACACAGTAAACCAAATATCAAATCTATTGTTTGTCCGCATGACGGCTATTTGTTTCTAAACAATTTTCTTTGTGTATATAAATTCCTTCTGCTGTGCTAGCTTAGCTGATGTTTTCTCATAATTTGTGTTATATTTTTGGATGACCATAAAAACAGAACAACTTCTATTAGTGTTTGTGTACATATATCCTTCTTCTTTACTTCAGATCTGTTGATGATAAAAACTTTTGAGGAATTCATCTCATAAGATGTTTCAAACACATTTTTGTATGAAGGAAGAGTTGCCATTTGTACACCATGGATTATAAGGCATAATTTGTGCTGTATATATATATATATATATCTCTACTTATAAGATAAGCAGATAATTTTGTCAATCGCTCAAGTATGATTATTTAAACTCGAGTGAGATAGATATCTATGATGATTAAGTACATTTCAAAACATAAAAAGAAATTTGTCACTTTCACAGCATAATTTGCCAAAATATTTTTCACAAATTCTTTATTGCAATAATTGGATATAAATGCACGTAATCGTTTCATATTTCTTCATAAATACAGTAACGTTGTGTAATGGCAAATAACTAATATTTTCATGGATGTCTGTAAGATAAAATTAGATAGATTACAATCTTTACCAGCTAATAAAAGTATAGCTTTGATATTTTTATAAATGATGCTATCAAATTCTGAAGTGATGCTGATATAAGGTGGTGCTATTGGATGTGTATTTGGTTTGTAGGAGTGTGAGAGCTTGACAAAACTGCTTCTTTTCCACACGGAGGTGCTGCGTATCATCTCCTTGCTAAACCTTTCACTCCGTGAGGAATTTATACAGATTTATCTGAAATCCTGATAGCCTCACAGACTGTGATATATATTCATAAAATGGCTATATGATTCCACATAACTATTAGATAATAATCATTCCTGCAGCTGGTTATCGCTGGGAGCTTCTTTGGTATTCAAATAAAATCTTTAATTTCAATGGGATTGACACACCAGGATTTTATCAAACCGTAAATCATAGTATATAATACATAGCAATGCTGGGTGTACAGTTAGCCTGACAGACTTTGGGAGGTATAGCGATAGCACCCCGATGTATCTCTGTTATGATGGAGTTATCACCTATATTGTTTGATACTGCTCTGCTAATAAGATGTTATCCGCAGTTTTTCTGTAACAAGCCCTGACTCAAATGGCCAAGACAGAGTAGAGGGCGCCATCACAAAATAACATTTTTGTCACTGCTTTGTCTTCCCCTCCTCCTTTCTTCCTCCCCTCCTTTCTTCCTCCCCTCCTTTCTTCCTCCCCTCATTTCTTCTTCCCCTCCTCCTTTTTCCCCTCCTCCTTTCTTCCTCCCTTCCTCCTTTTTCCCTCCCCCTCAACTTTCCTCCTTCTTTCAATGTCTCTATTTCTTTCTACTTCCTTCCTTCTCTCCTTATCTATTCCCATCCCCTATAATTCTCAATGTTTTTTTCCCTAATCTATAACCCCCTTGTCTTCTGTATGTTCTATTTTGTCTATACCTTCCCAACCCCAGCTTGCTCATGCCATCATTCCTAACCCCAACCATCCTTCCCTAACCCTTTCCCCTTCCACTCTTTCTCCATACCCCAGCCCTCCTTCCTTTTTCATTACACTCCCTCTCCCATCTCCCATCACCAAGATAACACCTAGACTATATCTGTTCGGTAACACTAGTGAAGGATATGATAATATTTTATTACAGAATAATGAATTTGATAATGATTCTATTTTATAACCATTTTGTATCTTGAATGGTGCCAATGAAAGATATTTGAGACATAAAAGTCGACAATGCTTCTCTAGAATGGCAAAGTTTATATGGGAATACAGTTCATTATGTTAGATCCTTCTCTCCGAATGTGACATACTCCAGGCATAGTTTGTATTTAAGATTTGTACAATTGTAAAGTCTTTAAGATTGTTTTTTTTTTCTTTTTTTCACGACTCTAAATGCGATTTAAAATAGTTTTTTCGGCATGTTATTTATAGATAAGGGCGATGACAGGACTACATTAGCACACAATGTAAACCAAAGTGCAAACTTATTAGGTTTAGTTCGACATCAGATAAGTCCGCACCCCACTGAGCCCACGGTCTTATTGGAGGTAATATCATTTTATACCCAACCAATGTACTGACTGATAACATTGACTGCTCCGCTATTAAACACTAGATTTAACTTGTCCTCACAGGAAGATTTGTGCTGAAATGCTTATCGACTGTACACCAATTTAGAACCCATTGTTAGAAGTCTCTGTATCAAATATAGTGTTGAAGTGTGAAGATTGATATCCTGTGAATCCGTCAGATATCAGTCAATATTGTGCCAATTTGATCCGCTAGCCAGTGCTGTGGTATGTTCTTAATTCATTAAAATCACAAATCATTAATTCTGAGTGTTAAGATTTGTATCAAATTCAATGATTTAAAAAATTCAACCTGATTTAACTCCAATCAAAATGTCCTGAATGTGTGTGAAGATTTCTATCACAACCCATAGTCTCACATCATAGACGGACAAAAAGCTCTGATCTAATTCGATACCTGCCTTGCCAGAAACTAGCAGTTTGATTTTCGTGGGACGATTCTATCTATCTTGATTGATATATATATATATAAATATCAAACTCTGGCATGAAATAGAGTGTTGAATGTGGTCACAGAAGTGCGGGTGTTCAATGGTTTGTTCATACCATACAAGGATCCGCCAGATAGATCAGGCAAGATCGAATGATAACCCATTAAATTTCTATCAACGTTTAATTCGTCTCTAAACTATCTACAGCAAATATCAGCTATAATGAGATTGGTGAATTCAGCCCATGACCAGAAAAAAACTTTGAATTGATTGTCACCTTTTTTACTTGAGCTTGATTACTTTAAACTTGTTTCACAATTACAATGAAAATTAGCATATTTTGCCGTTTGAGTTAATCGTTTGCTACAATTTTGATCAATTAGGTTCCACATTTGAGTGCCATTAGTCGGTTATAATCACCATACTACAGTACTACAGCATTATACAGGTCACACACATATTACTTTAATTAACTGTTTTAATTATTTAAATCTTAATTGACAAGCCTTATTTGGTCATTCTTTGCTGATTGGGTGAGGAATGGTATTATAGCAGACCCTCTGATTTCCAGGCTATGAGGGCTATTAGCAATCATTGCTACGGAGGTTGGGATCTGTTTTCTCTCAGTCAAACCAACCTTGTTAACTAAACTTTTCAGAGATATTATAATCTGTTATTGATTAAAGAAAAATGAAACATAACAATTTCTCAAAATAAATGTGATACTTTGGTTTTGCTTCCCATTGAAACACAGCAAGGGAAAGGAAGCACATCAAATGTAAAGTACTTGAGAGAAATTAAGAACTAAGTCTGTGAAGAGTAGATGCACTTTATAGTATTAAATTCTATTCGGAGAGATTATCGCAACAGTGTTTTTTTTGTATTGCCTCGGCCTTCTACAATTACTGTAAGCTTTATCACTTGAATACTACAAGTAGCACAGATTTTGTTGAACAAAGATCGGTCTATTTCCTCCGCAATTAATGCTTGTAATTTCACATTAGAATTCCTCTATATATTTACAGTTGGCATTTATTATTTCAGATATTTCGCTCAAGTTTACATCTCTTAATGTATATATCAAGCATGCACTTCGGATGTTGCCTGAAGATTTATCTCTTTAAATGCTATCTATAATCATTAAAATTTTCATCAACTTATATTTTTAAATGGGGATTGCCAGAAGTGATAGCAATTTGAGGATATAAAATGTGCCTCTTTTACGAGGATAAGCCAAGTTGAAAACAAAAAATTTCCAGAAGTTTGCAATAAACATGATTCTTAGGTTCCATTAGTCCCATAAGAGACACTTACATTTCAATTCTGCTACCCATCAAATATTTGACCTTTGACCCGATATGAAAATTGAATGTGGAACTGCCTGAAGTATAATATGTAGGGAAGTGATTGAAAGTCACAGCTGACAGACCAGTAAGAGCGACCCTTAAAGAAATCAAGGGTTGATAGATCTGGGAGGGAGGGCAAACAGATCTGGGGAATGGAGAAATAGCTGTTTTGGAGGCCCTTAATGCCCAATGGTGCTTGGGTGTCACTATGAATACGATTGATATTCCTGCTCAGGAAAAGCAGTTCTAGGGTGGTTGAATTCTACCAAATATCATCTGATTGTAAATCTTAATTCAGGGAAATGCACAAGTGATGTTGGCCTAATGAAAGCCACACAAGGGTGATGACATGTATGATGGATGTGTAGGAATTAGTAGTAGAAACATATATCCCAGCAAGTTTTTCCCCATCTCAGAATGGCATACAATGTATAACAGTGGGCATTACCCTTGGAGTGGAAAACCTGGCTTGAATTAATGCCCCTACATCCTGTATACTTGCAAAAAGATCAGCTGTCAAATTCTGACATAATTTAGTATATTAATAAATTTATTGAAGCAAGCTTGGCACATATGCACTCATAAAATGGGATATATGTTTTTAGCCTCTTCATCACCCATACTCGTAAAGATTGCAAAGGCATCCAACATTAATGGATCCAGTCTGAGGATGAAATCCGGATACAACTCTGTGGTCATATAACCCCACTGAAAGTGGCATCAATTATATTGCCTGATTCTATAACTGTTTCGACCACAGTTAATTAATACACTAGTCACCAATTAGACAAAAATATGATGTATTTATGGACCGAAATTGTGTATTGTTGCTGAGGTTTGTCTGCTGGGTGCTGTGTTGTGTTCTGGGACGTTTGCCGAAGGACCCCTACCTCGGCCTATAGTGCTTGATTAACATGAGATGATTCACTTAAAGCTAAAACGCAAATTGTCTGGATAAATAAAGGTTAACAGGCCATGAATCGCATTCTGTGGGTTGCCTTAGTGTAGAAATTATATCAAGTATGCATTTATGCCATTTGAGCAATAAATTCGAATCACGGGACTCGAGGGGGGTTCAACATCATGGACATATCGTATCAAAGGTAGACCTAGCATGTGTTCATGTATCACACGCTAACGAGAAAACAAGATTCTTCTGTTTTGCTAATTTGAATACATTTGTAGCATTCCTATGTAGCTTTTCAAAACTAGTAGTATTTATCATGTGTGAGAGACTGATCAGACTCGTCCCCAGCGTGATGTACGGTGTTTTATATGCCCCGTCAGTAAACACAGATGCCAGTATTGTACCAGGATCATTCTAATTATATCAACAATTGTGTTAATGAACTATATATTAGTATCAATATACGACCCCTTTCTGCCACCACAACCCCATATATCACAGTGTCACCCTCCCCACCCCCACATATCACAGTGTCACCCTCTCCACCCCCACATATCACATTGTCACCCTCTCCACCCCCACATATCACATTGTCACCCCTCCCTCCACCCCCACATATCACAGTGTCACCCTCCCCACCCCCACATATCACAGTGTCACCCTCCCCACCCCCACATATCACAGTGTCACCCCTCCACCTCCACCCCGCCCCCACATATCATAGTGTCACCCTCTCCACCCCTCCACCCCCACTCCACCCCCACATATCACAGTATTGCCCCCCTCCACCCCAGATATCACAGTGTCACCCCTCCAACTCCACCCCGCCCCCACATATCATAGTGTCACCCTCTTCACCCCTCCACCTCCACTCCACCCCCACATATCACAGTATTGCCCCCCTCCACCCCCAGATATCACAGTGTCACCCCTCCACCTCCACCCCACCCCCACATATCACAGTGTCACCCTCCCCACCCCCACATATCACAGTGTCACCCTCCCCGCCCCCTCATATCACATTGTCACCCTCCCCGCCTCCACATATCTCATTGTCACCCTCCCCGTCCCCACATATCACATTGTCACCCCTCCACCTCCACCCCGCCCCCACATATCATAGTGTCACCCTCCCCGCCCCCTCATATCACATTGTCACCCCTCCACCCCCACCCCAGCCCCACATATCATAGTGTCATCCTCTCCACCCCTCCACCTCCACTCCACCCCCACATATCACAGTATTGCCCCCCTCCACCCCCAGATATCACAGTGTCACCCCTCCACCTCCACCCCACCCCCACATATCACAGTGTCATCCTCTCCACCCCCATATATCACAGTGTCACCCTCTCCACCCCTCCACCTCCACTCCACCCCCACATATCACAGTATTGCCCCCCTCCACCCCCAGATATCACAGTGTCACCCTCTCCACCCCCACATATCACAGTATTGCCCCTGTCAACCCCCAGATATTACAGTGTCACCCCTCCACCTCCACCCCGCCCCCACATATCACACTGTCACCCTCTCCACCCCCACATATCACAGTTTTGCCCCCCTCCACCCCCACATATCACAGTGTCACCCCTCCACCTCCACCCCACCCCCACATATCACAGTGTCACCCCTCCACCTCCACCCCACCCCATATATCACAGTGTCACCCTCCCCCACCCCCACATATCAGTGTCACCCCTCCACCTCCACCCCACCCCATATATCACATTGTCACCCTCCCCACCCCCACATATCACATTGTCACCCCTCCACCCCCACCCCGCCCCCACATATCATAGTGTCACCCTCTCCACCCCTCCACCTCCACTCCACCCCCACATATCACAGTATTGCCCCCCCTCCACCCCCAGAAATCACAGTGTCACCCCTCCACCTCCACCCAGCCCCACATATCATAGTGTCACCCTCTCCACCCCTCCACCTCCACTCCACCCCCACATATCACAGTATTGCCCCCTCCACCCCCAGATATCACAGTGTCACCCCTCCACCTCCACCCCAGCCCCACATATCATAGTGTGGCCATGCTTGACACCTTCTTTTATCCTCTTTCATCAACTCGTTCACCTATTTCTGCCTTTAGACTCAGTGTAATTTTGCTTTGTATATTGGCCATTAAGAAGATTAAAGTTCATTTTATACATCACATAATCTTGGTATTTCATATACAAATTACAACTTTCTAAAAATAATATCAACCTGTTGCACATCAGACATAACTTTACATTACGGAGTTAAATTTTGTGTAAATGAATTTTTTAATTGTGATATTTTTGATGTAAATGGCATGTTCCTTTGGCATCAGGTTATTTTCTAAAGCTCAGTCAACACCTACTAATTGCTAATATACATATATAATTTACGTTCGTTTAAGTTTCTGATTTCTGTCTTTTTTATCTTGCCATTCTCCTCTCCCCCTTTGATTACACCTCTAACATCTTTATATCTTTATATTCTATATCTTTGTTAAATGAGAGTTAACAAATATCGGTTTAAAAAACCTACATGATATTTCATAAGATAATTGTATGGAGGTGACCCACCATACTTTGTGTCAAATATTTTTGAAATCTTATATAAAGGTAGGGTTTAGTTTCACAAAACTTCTAGGCTAAGAGTTTTTGCTAAAATTAAATATCCGCATCTTGAAAGTCCCCTAAAATTGCTTGCAAATTTAAATGTTGAGTTAATTTATGCCAGCGTTGGGTGTTTAATTATCCCCAATATATAAACAAGAAGATATAATCTTACGATTATAAAAGTGCATCACAAATAAAAAAAATATCACAGTATATATATACTAGATTTTAGACTTTGATAGAATCTTTTTGATTTTCTTTCATCACTTTAAGATTGGAGTTCATGGTGTCTGTCGATTAAAAATGATTTACTACTTCAATCAAATTACTTTTTAAACACGACTTTAAACACGACTTTTGCGGTGAGTTTTTATCTATTGGTGGAATAGTAAGAGCATTTCACACCTGATATGTAAAGGACTAATTTGATATGCCTCGAAATGACACAAAGCCAGGTAATCTTTTGAAATTTTCACAGTCAGCCTTAACTAAGAGCATTAATGAATGCCAAGTCAAGGTAAGATTCCCCGGCTAATAGCTAACACAGCTATCAAGTTATTGACGTTGTTTGAAAAATTGTCAGTAACATCCAGCTGACCAATTAAGAAACAATTATGACTTAACATTGTGGAAGATAAAGTGATATTATGAATTATTTGATGTATAACGCTGATTTTTATCATTAGCATGTGTGATAATTTGAAGAAAGTCGGGGTGACTTTTACATTGGTTTTCTCGTCCATATTGTAAAATCATGAGAGGGACAGGAATGCGTGTAACAAAGAAAGTGTGAATTTACCTTATTAGGGACTTAAGTAAGTCTATCTTGATAAGTAGTCATACATTTAACATTGTATTATGTTACAAATCTAACCTGATTGTCATAGTAGCAATTTTTTCAAACGTAGATAGTAACTATTTAAATTTGGTCGTCGAGGAATTTTAAAATAAAAAGAAGAATTCATCTCCATAAATGAATTAAAAAATTCACAGTTGTAGATAGTATAAAATTGACCTTTGTAAATAGTAACATTTTAAAATTGCATAGTAACATTTTAAATCGCATAGTAACATTTTTGAATTGCATTAAGTAACATTTTTTTAATTGCATTTAGTAACAAAACTAATTTGATTATCATAGTAGCAAATTTAACTTTGGAACTTGAACGAATGTTCTTTTTATAAATTGTTAAAATCTATTGCTCTTGTTAAATTGGTAGATTTATGCTAAATATACCTTGGTAGATATGTTTATATCTCTAGACCGTAAGCTGTCTGGATAGATAGCAAAATTTCCCCTGTTAAGTAAACCATGGTAGCAAGTTGTCCCCTGTCTTAGTACAATTTGAAAATTTTAATAAAGTCTTAGTGATTTTTACAGATATAATTATCACCTTGATGTTCGTATTTTTGTCTCAAAGAGCCTGCACCATGCATGCATTAATTAGTTGTCTCTGTGTCAAATTCATACACACAATATACACTTTTATGTTTACCAGAAATGTCATAGCCTGTTTTTAAATATTTACATAATACCTAGGTTTATTTACCAGACTAAGGCTTAACAATACATTGCTGTTTTGAATGACCTTGGATCTACCCATTGCTATGTTTGCCTCTCTGAATTCTATTGTTTTATTCTATGCAAAGTTTGGTATAACACTTTATTTATGTCAACAAATAAATAATTTTCTGTATAAAGATATTTCTATTGAGCAATCTTTTGAAGAATTTTTCTATAAATAGAAATATACTGATCCATATACCCAAACAACGAATTTTTACGGACATAATCAAGCTGCCAAGAAATGAGAGCTTGTTTTATTCATATCCTAAATATTTCATTTTTTTCAAATATTATCATTTCAACATATTGATATGCAGAGATAACACTGGTAGATATTGGATGCTAGCACATAGATTAAATTTTAAAATTTGGATTTATTAGCCAAGACTAAATAGAGATTCAGACTTTGAAAAAAAATAGTTGTTAATACATACCATAAACGTTTTCACTCAAATATGAATTAACCATAACTTACCTTTTTCTCAAAATGAAAATAAAATTAATCCAATTTGTGTATACATTTAAATTATTTGCATGTATATTAACAATTTACCAGATATACTAGAGACTGTTAGGGCCGGTGATGGGTACTCAGCTTGATTGAGTAAAAAATCTATCAACATTAAACAAGTTTGGTCCTGAAGATAGGTCTGGTATATCACCAGTAGTCTATATTGATGGCTACTGGATTAAAACTATCACTGTAAAGTTTACTAACGCTGGGCCTTGCTAAGTCATAAACCATGCACATGTCTCCTTAGGTGTTGGGGAACTGCTTCTGGTAATTTTCAAATCTTTTGATTTTAAATTTCTGGCCAGGATCAACAGTTTATACTTGAAATTGATCATGACATAATAAAGATGGTGGAAGTTTTGATGTCTGTTCTTCTATTTGATTTTTTTTTTTTTTTATTCATTAGATTTTTTATTTTACCTTGGTAATGTGAAAATAGGTTTATGTCCCCTGCTGTATACAATGTCTGTTAGTGCTCAACAATTTCATAGAGCTTATCCATGATGGCATCTATCATCAGATTAGCCTGATCTTAATACTTAAGAAGCTTGTTTTCTCATGACTTGTTACACTCAATTAAATCCTCACTCTAACCCAGATTGAACCTGATCAGCCTTAGATGTTCTATAAGCCCAATAACATCACAGACTCAACTCATATAAAGAACAAGTTGAATAAAAAAAAACTTTAATTTCATAATTGTATAATTTACGCATTGAAATTCCTTTCATACATGGGATTTTAGAGTTTATTTTTGTTATCATTACACCCAGATCAAACATTCATCCGACTCTGTTGGGAGAGAGCGTGAGGACATCAACAGCCTTACAGTCAAATCACTATACAACTAAAGCTTGATTGATCATTTTTTATAAATAAAACAAACGGTTGTATAACATGCTGACTGTATGGACAGGAGGGACTGGAGAAACACGGAGACTGGTGGGTGAGGGGGGAGGGGAACAGTCTTTAGTTACAGTGACTCAAGATAATAATGTATAAAGGTGGTTGGGGAGGGGCTCGGGGAATGTGTTGTTGTAGGAAGGAGGCTGGAGTAATGGAGGGAGGTGAGGATGTTTTATTACAGGACACAGATTATTGATATCAAGTTCTATAATAGATTTATATAGTTCTTATAAATTCAAATTAATTTTTCATTCATTCATTCAATTTCTTATTCCTCCTAAAATTGAATAGATCATCACAATTTTTACAGCAACATGCAGGTGAAATTAGAGATTCAAGCAGCATTATTGTAGACACATTTTAAATAGTGGTTTTATTTCTCTTCTAAATAACTTTTGCATAAATTTGAAATTTGTTTATTGGACACAATAAATTAGAATATTTTAAAGTGTATTAGTATAATATTAGGATAATAATTAATGCTAATTAACAATTGATGATAGAACAAAGAAAGAATTTTTTTCCATCATAATGTGTAACAACAATTGTATAACATCTCTCTTCTCTAGAGCCCCACAGGAGAGGTAAGGGACACAATCACATGTTGTCCTTTGTGTATAACAAGTCGTTTAAATACTGATCAATCTATTATAATGTTTCAAGGTTTCTGCTGTCCAAGATGATATCGCTTGTTCTGCCCTTGTATTGAAAAACTAATTTTTGCAGTTAATCACAGAATTACAATAAAGTGATTTCCATATTAATATTTCAGAATGGAGGTATTTTTTTTTCTTAAGTGATTCAAGTTGAAGTTAATGTATGGGAGATTTTCTGATTGGTGAGCTCTTTATAAAAAGGGGAAATATAAAAGAATTATTTAAATATTTTTTTTCCATAGTGACATACACTGTTCTTCCAGCTTTTTAAAGTACATCGATCGTGCAGCTTCATTAAAAATAATAATACTATAAACTAATTTAGCTTTAATGATAATTTATTCTTCAGTAAGTGGGGGCCGGTGAATCAGAATGGTTCCTTGTTCATGTTTTTACAGATTCGTGTTTGAGAGAGTGTTTTGATTTTTGGTTTTCTTTTGTATTTGTTTTTAGATATCTCACTTAAGTTTAAGTTTAAATCTCAAATGTAAATGCTAACATTCTGTGATAGATTTGGCTAAGATAATGCACCCAAAAACCTCTTTCACAAATGTGGTACTGCATTTCAGGAGTCCAACATTTATTGTATTAAGTTTAAATGCACCCTTAATGAAAGGGAAAATATATTTTAAATTAATGGAGTATGTTGTACTTCATCATTTGCCCCATATTTTTTTATTTTCTCCTCAAAGCAGTGGTCAGTTGGAGCTTGATTTATATTGGCAGTTTGATTCCCATGTAGATCCAGACATAGTATCAGAAAACATCTGGTATATTTGTGTGATTCTCAAAGATTTGACATTAACTGGTGCCAACATATTTATCATGTTAACATCCTAGCTATTTATTTCATAATGAGCAAACCAGCCATGAGAAATTCAATGTCTGACATTGGCATTAAAACTGCCACTGACCACAGTCTTGGAATACTGACCATTGGAGGCAGTCTGGTCACTTATCAGCAGCAAAATTCGGCTTCAGGTCTTGCACAATGAAATCTGATGCCAAATATTTTCTGGTATGTTAATAGAATGATATTGCTTGATAAATCCTGTTGGTTTCCTGATTTTATTTGGGTGTCAGATTTGGTTTTGGCAAAATAAACAAGAGAGTGCTACATTTAAATGTCTACTGTACCCCTGGAGACCTTATCGGCTATGATGATTTCCATCTGTACTGCGGGATTAAAGGCCCCTAACGTCATTAACAAATCTAAGAGGATTACAAAAATAAACACTGAAACATACCAGATAGCACCAAAGTCCGAAATAGATTCAAAACAAAACAAAATTAATCGGTTTTAATTTAATATAATTTCATTATTAAGAAAATGCTTGCTCTAGTTTAAATATATCTTCTAGAATTGTATCCCTTAAATAAATGCTAATTGAAATTTAATTTTGATCAGTTAAATTTAATTCTCATGAATTTTACCTTATTGCATTGAAGAAATATTAGTGAAAGATATTGTTGCTTTTAAAAAAGGTTTAAAATCATTAATAATGTCTTGTCAATAGACCTGTCTATTGTGTCATCTTAATTCTATTGATTTGTGATTAAGTCACTTGATGTTGATCTGTGATGTCAACAGTCAAGCATCTGTGACAGTTGTAACTGGTGATAGCCCTATAATTGTAGTCTCCCAGATTTCCTTGTCAGATCTGGATCACAGGGATGTTTGGTTCTTTGTGTATAGAACCAGTTCTGCTGAGGAGAAATTTGCCTGGAACTGGTACCCGTGGAGATGGCAGAAAGCACCTTGTTACTCAATTAAATCAAATGAGAGTCAATGATTTGGTATAATACGGTGGCAATTTGGAGGAAATGGCTATCAAGGGTTGATTATACGATGCTTAAAGGGATTTGTAATGCCATGTGAATTTGTGTAGCCAATAAACTACTGTATCCATATTCAATTAGATGGAGTGTGTATGAGTCGTGCTCCTGATTTCTACTGCCATTGGTGACCTCCATCTTATTGATACTTGATGATTATAGAGGATTTACTAGACTATCATAACGAATGCTTCCTGTGTGTGCTACCATGTCATGTTGTACAGGATTTGACCTTCCATAGCTATATCCCTCTATCATCACGACTAATACTCCTAGATCTCGGCCAGGATTGGAAATAAAGAATTTCTGCATGTAAGGATATGAAGCTGAATTTTTAGTGACAGTTATGTACATAGTGTTTATAATGGAAATACCCGCTGAGCTTCCTATGGTATTAACAGCATGAATGCACTCTTGGCTTGCTACTCGCCACATTTAATCCATTACCAAAGAGAATCTTCTCCGGCTATCCTCTCTCCATTGGTCTGACATTTCAATAAATATAATATCCACTAAAGTCAGTCTTTGAAAGCTTTCTTGGAGAAATAAAACTCCAAATCTAAAAGATAGAATGTATGTGTTCTTTAAAATCATTTGTTGCTCCAGAATGTGAATTTTTTGCGAAAGGATTTCACAAATTTTTCTCCATTTATTATTTATCATTTGATTTCCTGGTGTTTTCATGCTGGATTGATGCTTCCATATTTGATCAAAAGCAGTAGAACTCTCTAAAGTACTGATATATGTGTTGTTATGGAAACTTAATACAAGCAGGGCTATGTTATACAACATTGGGCTCAGTTTCATTCATTGATCAGAAATAAATAATTCAGGTGTACATTGTTGGTCAGTCAGTATACCTGAAGACATTTGTACTGTCAAGAATCAGATGTGCATCCATTTTGTTTGATATTTACTGTTCAAGCTGTGGGCATATATGCACATGATATTTGATAACAAAATAATTATTACAGCAAATGTCCTTCAGTTTCACTCAAATTAATTAAAACTGTTGTGAAGTCACAAAAAGTCTTTATATATTTACAGTTTTGTGCCGATTTTAAAGTTTTCAAATCACCCCTTCCGTTTAATTCCAATCCCACTCTGACCTCCTAGTATGGTTAATGTTCATATAAAATGTATGTCTTTAAAGATTATTTCTAGCCATATGTCGTACAGTCTGAAGAATCATAAAAAAAGTGGAAAATGATTTGTTTCTGTTGCTTAAGAATATATTTATAGATATGAAGATATCACGACGAGAAATGCCCTGGAAAGTCCTGGAAAGTTTGTGATTTTTTTTAATTTTTGTTCATCATAATTTCAGGACATTTGCTGTATGTAACTTGAATATTTGATCAATTAAAAACAGACAGAAATGTTTGTTTCTATCGAAGGATGATCAGAAACAAAAAGGTTCAGTATCAATAGTTTTTATCTCGCAAGTGATCAGAAAATAGTTTGAGGCAAGCATATGATTTCTCATATAAAGACACGTGTGTTTGATTATCTGGGTATAACAATGCTGTATAAAAGGAGGTTAGGTGTCTGTTACAAGTAGGTTTTGTCATTAAAGTTTGATAATGTTTGATGACTGTGACAATGCGAGAGGCATCAGGACAAAGGTATGGCCGGCGGACCCACAGCTCTAAATCATTTCTAATATCTAGCAGCATTTAATAGCTGAACAATTCCTACTAAGTAAATTGTAATTGTGTGTTTTCTGATCTGTATCGGTTCAATTGACACAAATCAAGTCTAGATATTAATATTGCATTAGAATAAAAACCTATCAATAGTTTCCGTGGCATCATGCAGAGATATATCGTGTCGGCTGCCCCTTAACAACTAGGCTATTACCAGAATGCAAAAGATTACAAATATTTTAATTGAGACTGTGTGCAATTTCTCCTTTGTTGATTAATTGCTTTTGATTGCATTTGTGGCATTATATTTCGGATTTGCTAGCTGGGAGGAGACCCTATCAAGGTTACATCCCAAAGACCGGAGTGGCCACACTGCGGTATCGACCAGCATTTAAAGCTTCCTTTGAAATATTGTTTTGTGGCTATGTTGACTTCACAGATAAAAAAAAAACATAAGTGCTTGTCGATGTAATTGATACAATACCAATAGATGTAAGCCTGAAACACCGACCGGTCTGTGTACTTTTGGAAAAACTTTGGAAATCCGCTTTTTTTGATTTCACCAAAGCCATTTTGTGATATAAATGGAAAACAATTAGCTGTAATGGGCAATTCACTCTGATGCAGTGATGTATAAATTTGATAACCAAATATGGTAAGGGGCTTTTTAACTGCGAAGTTTGTGAGGGACAAAGAATGTGATATCAGTTTTCACGATCAGGAAATGTAGAATCTGTCGTGACAACATTCTTTGTATTTCCTAATCCTGGCACAGTATTTGTAGAAATCTGTATATCAACTGTATCTCATATGGAATTACAAATGGGTTCTGTTACCAAGCAAGTTTTTTTCACAAACTCTTGTCTCATGAATCCCATAACTGGATTAACACTCCATTTTTTCTCTCCTTATTATTTTAAATTGAACATTCTATCGTGAAATTTCCATATTTGACATATAGTTTTGTCTCATTCAAATTGATTCTTTTTTTTTTCAAATTACACTTGCCAGTCAAAAAATTCCAAATCTATTCCACAGCAAAACAATGGAGTTGACGTTGACATTTTTGGGTTATGGAAAGAAAAAAATGATGGAGATAATTTGAATTTAATTTTGAGCAATATCAGTTTTCTCATGCAATGGGACTTGCTCACGAATTGGTAGATTTGATGGCAAAGTGCAGGACAGGATATCATATGGCATTCTGGGTAATCATTATAGGCAGTTTTTTAAGGCAGTTGCATTCAGAAGAAGCTAAGTTTGAAAGACATTTTTTACAAAACCATGATTAAAAACAGAATATTTAGGTACATCAATTTCTGGTAACATAAGGGATGTATCAATGCTCTCGTCACTGGATGTCTCATTGAATTTACACTAACTCAGTTTGATTAGAGGGATTCAAATGAACCTCTTGTATGACTTGTAAACTCTCATAAAAGGATAATGTCGGTTATATGAATATCATGATTAATTTCACATGGTTTTTTTATCATTATTGAAGCCCTGTCATCGTGAATTTGAATTTCCTTGAATGGTAATTCTATTAAACCATTAATAACCATGATCACAGCATAAAAATTATTTTGATGGAATAGTCATTTTATTTTTCTTCTGTTAAAAGTAATGCTGGCTGTTTATATTCTTATCAAATGTGGTTTATTTCCTTTGGAGAGTTGACCATAAAATCGGTTATATTTCATGAAAATAAAGTTGTCTTTAATTGTGTCTTGATTTGATGATAAAGTGCGTAAACAGGTGTTATAATACTAGATGTACGTTAATAAATATTATGATAATGTAATATTAGTTATGATGTATTATATATCATTTTAGAAATTTACAATATGTTTGAAATGTATTACAAAATGATAGTATTTATATTATTATTAACTAGATATTAATATTATAACACTTTAAGATATAGTACTAGATAATTTATACAACACAGATTTATTTTACACAAGAGTTAATTTTCATATTTGAATAAAACATTTTTTGTTTTCCTGTAGAAAACTGAAAATGTTGATGGTTGTTTTCAAACAATGCAACACTGATGAGTTTCTGTCAGTCAATTAATTTCCAGGAGCATACATTGAATATGTGTTTTGACTACAAGTTACTGTAATTCACATTGATTTTAGTATTGTAAGGATTTTTATAATGCTTATTTTTTTAATACTTGAAGTTAATTTCTGCACAAATGTGAAACAGAAGATAAATTTCTCCAGTGATGTCCTTTTCAAGATATCTACGTTTCCAGATTATTATCCGATCCCGAAAAATGGTAAAACATAGGATCCGACCCTTAGAAATTACGAAGTTTGGAGGAAATGTTGATGTGTTGTGGCTATTCTTATTGATTAGCACATGTATTCAGCTCCTGTTGTGTAAAACCACAGGGCGACTGTGTTGGGATACGTTTTGTAAATGTGGGCTGTCAATTAAATCATATCTGGCTATTAATTCCGACCTGCCAACATCCTACTCCTATAACAGTAATTAAGTTATAGAAAGACTGGCTATATTTCATTTTGATCACATACCTTCTTTAATATTTATTTGATATCGGTCTCCACAGCTGTTTGGAGGGTGACAAATTGTGAGTGTTTTGGGGTCAGATTTCCATACACAAGTTGATATATTACCTGAATACCTGTCCAGTCCATTATCACAACCCAAAGGCCTATTGACTGGATTTTCTGCCAAGAAAACATTGTGATTATCATTTATATACATGTTGATATAAATTTGAATTGACATGTGTCGCTTTGATTTTGGAACAAGCCCGAATTGATCACTGCGAAAGCAGAAGGATCAATAAAAGATGAAGAGGTATTTTTGTGTATAGGGGTGGGAGCCTGTGTTGTATAGGGACTTTGCTTGGTGCTTCATTCATATTTCATGGCTGCTATTAAATTTGCTGAGATATGGAAGCATACAGTAGGCACCAGATGTCAGTACCTTTTAAAAAACTCTCTACGAGGAAACAATTAACATAGCTATACATTAGGCACTCATTGTCAGATATAATAGTACATAGTGTTTCTGTAAATTTGTCTTAAGTGTCAGCGTGTTCTGACCTTTACAAAGGTTGTTTTGAAATATAGTGACAAGTCATAATAAGCTTGGTCTTGTTGAGTTATTTGTTGTTTTTTTTGGGTTGACACCACCATAAACAGTCATGGTCATTTTGAGACAGGGTCTGCTTGTAGTAGTTAGTGGCTACCTTCCTGAACAACACAAGGGAGGCTTGTCACATGGTTGGTTCCAGAGCATTTGGGGTGGGGTTATTGCTCTAACCAAAGGACATGAACACTAAATGTTTGGCGCCAACACTTACAAAAGTCAACAAAAAATCTAGACCAAGAATTTTTCTTTTTTTTTCAATCAGAATAATCAAATTTTAGCAAGATGTGGGCATTGGTTATATTAAATAAATACACAGTGATATGCTACATATGTAATTGGTTATAATTGACATTGTTTAAAATTGTACTCATAAGAAGGGTATGTATGGTGTGTTGTGGAGGAGCTTGCCAGGACTATGGTATGAGTCAGGCCCAGTTATGATATTTTACCAGAATCAATCATGTTGGTTGCATGTCCTATCCATGTAAATTCTAACATGGTTGTATTTTAATTTCATTTACAGATAAGTAAAGAGTAGACCAAAAGCATGTTATGCAGTAAATTCATGATCATTTGAATAATTCCAAGTCATATTTTTCGGTTTGGACTCTATACTTCTTATAGGTAGTTGCATGTTGGTTGAATGTTAAAAATAGTGTTTTGCATATAATAAAACAGACACATGATTGGGTTCTGGGGATAAAACTGAAAACTTCAAGTATAGGTACTAATGGTATGGCTATTTTTCTTCACTTTGAAATCTCACTTTAATCATATTGAATACCATTATACGTGGTTTGTACTATTCTACCTTCAAAAGCTGTCATCATTTAGACCATATCTATATTTCTGGGGGAAAAAAAGAAAAATCATTAAAAAACATGACCAACAAATGTTTCATATTCATCACACACAGTATGGTAAAGATATACTTTTTAGTTATTTTTTTAGTGAAGTATGTAAGTCATGTGACTATTGCAGAGAAGTATGTAAGTCATGTGACTATTGCAGAGAAGCATGTAAGTCATGTGACTATTGCAGAGAAGCATGTAAGTCATGTGACTATTTTAGAGAAGTATGTTAGTCCTGTGACTATTTTAGAGAAGCATATAAGTCATGTGACTATTACAGAAAAGCATGTAAGTCATGTGACTATTTCAGAGAAGTGTGAAGTTCACAAATCAAATATGACAATTGTCAGAGGAGTACAGACGTCATGTGATAAGTCATGTGACTAAATCAGTAGTCATGTGACAACATCAGATGGATTCTATATAGTGACTGTATCCGATGTCATTCCACTATTGTTCCATACAGGACCAAGGTGCTACAAATCAAGGTCACATGCATGCATGTGCTTTTACTGCTTTGTTAGGCTTACCATATGCAGTAGCTGTCAGTCACATTAACAGTACAATAGCCATTTAAACAAATAAGAGGCTCCTTCAACTAAAGGCTGATTGACTTTGCCACATTGTAATAATCAGGACAAAGCACAAGTGGATTGTTTCTATCGTAATCAAGTAACCAAATGCTGAAATTTTCTGTTTTACAAAAAAACGTATCTGTAAAAAGATGTTTCAATCAATGCATTAATTGCGAAATATAACAGTATGGTTTTTGTAATTCAATAAAAATATAATCCTACTTTTTTAATAAAGAAGATAATCCATGTAGATCATTTTTATCCTGTTATTCGATACATTAGATTTGTTACGTTTTTTGTTTTATTTCAGTCCTTGTGACCATATGTCTGTATATGTATAGATCATTGCTTTTTGTTCTCATTATAATGATCCATATCACATTTCTCCGAGAATAACAATTCAGCCCGAAACACAAGCCTTGCGATAATATGTAGGGCATGATTGATCACCTTCTGCCAACAGATTCTAGATCAAAACTACGTTTTGGCCTCTGTGTTTTTCTCACTTCTGATGTTGGAAATTGTACATATGAATATAAAAATCAGTTTTTAGAGTTATCATTTGGAATGTTTTTTACAACATCCAAAGTAGCAAAAGTGTCAGAAACATTTTCTCAGAAGCTAAATTAATGTGTGGTTATTGAAGCTTAAATCAAGAAACTGTCATTGGCAGACTCGGGTCTTCTGGAAAGTGTCACATGATATCTGAAGTGTGCCTGCTGAAATCCTATAATTCCTATTGGGTAGACATTACAATTAGACTCAACACATGTAGTAAACTCTCACGTTTCCACCAAAAGTCATATCCATTCAGGGTTGGCCATTAATCTAGCTGGGGAGGGGGTGTGGCGGTACGGATGCTGTTCCCCGGGCTACTGTGTGTGTGTAAACTTGTCATCACTATCACCCTCTTCACCTTCAATCAAATCAAACCGTGGACCTACACCGCTTGTCTGCCTCAAATCTGTAATGAAAACAAAACTCTTATCGTATATCAGAGCGATGGCCATACTGGATTCCAGGGATTTGTAGCCAATCTCCTTCATCTTGTGTAAATTTTCTCTGGAAACAAAAGATTTGTCTACTATAGAAATCTTAAGCAATTATATAAATTCCATGTAAACAATTTTTACTTAAGATAAATATTTATGAAATTTTTTATATAGAAGTGAATATTATTTATTATATATTTCTATCTCTTGCTGGGTCAGGTAATCAAATACTAAACTTAAAACAGACTTAAGATGTTTACAAGTAAAACATACTGGAGCACTCCAGTGGATTGAAATTGTCTGGTCAGGTCGACCTTTCGTTGTGGCCAAACTACACCGGAAATAAATATTTCATTGGATAGAGTTTCCTTTAAAAGCTTTCCGCTTTAGAGTTTATTTTAAAGGTTTTAAATATATATCAACCTTTATACTTGACCAATCGCATACTGGATGAAATCAGTTCCAATGGAGTCTCGTATTTTGACATTCAGCAAGATTTTTCTTAAGTAAAACTTTCACTTTTGGAAGTAGTCACATTTTGATAACTTTGACAGTTACGTAAATATGTTTTTTACTTGCTTTTGAATATGAATGGCTGAACAGACTAATTTTATTTTTATATTTTTGGTTGGAATTGTAGAGTTATGGTCATCATCAAAAATCTAGCACTTCTTGGGCCCTAACGATATATATCAATATTTTATGAAGAATGTTGTATTTCATTGGCTATTTTGTTTGTCTGGGAATTGTACATTAGGAACCCCTTGTCTTACTAATGCAACTTGGACCATGTTAATGACTTCACTAAAGGAGCTGCTAGTGGGGTCAAGGTGAAAGGTCAAGGTCACACGGCTGGTGCCCAATGCTCCTGATTGGTTTGTTGATTACTGCACGTGGATTCTAAATTTTCACCCAAATTCACGTTTAATGTATCTAGTGATTGATCAAACAGGCCTAAATTGAATTTCCACTAACTGTTTACTCCAGAGTTGCATGATTACAACTGTAAAACTTAATGTTTTGCTGTTATTCCAAATTTCTTGGAACCACATAAATGGAATTACTTGCGTATTAATAGATTTGGGGTGTAGGGAAAAAAGGCTGTCTCTCCCCTGCAATCAGAGATGGCAGTGTGGTGGAAACGTGCTCTAGTAGAAGAAATAAAAGACAGATTTAACCGGTGTTATAAAAAGAATTTAGATTAATTAGAATTTTACTGAGCAGAGACATGTGATTAGATTAGGACCACCAGCCATCCTCAGAAGTGCCCTCTCTCTCGCACACCCTCAAGGACGCCCTCACAAAGACTTTGATGGCCACATGACTTACCACACCAGATATGTCTCACCCACACCAAGACATTTAGAAAGAGGTTCTGTCATCAAATCTCATCGACACTTATAGATATTCAGAAAGAGGCTCTGTGTCATCATGTCTCACCCACACCAGATATTCAGAAAGAGGCTCTGTGTCATCATGTCTCACCCCCACCAGATATTCAGAAAGAGGCTCTGTGTCATCGTGTCTTGCACACACCAGATATTCATAAAGAGGCTCTGTGTCATCATGTCTCACCCACACCAGATATTCAAAAAGAGGCTCTGTGTCATCATGTCTCACCCCCACCAGATATTCAGAAAGAGGCTCTGTGTCATCATGTCTTGCACACACCAGATATTCAGAAAGAGGCTCTATATCCATTTACTAGTCTTCATGCTTTTTCCTTTTAGTTTTTTTTGTGTGCTTTAGATTCATACAAACATAAAGTACACATAGGCCTTCAAGTACAATGAAACTACTAAAAAAGCTTTCCTGAATTTTCAACATTGAAATAAAAAATTAAAAAGTGAATGATTCCAGGGACATATAAAAGTTAAACTGTCAGAGAATCTTTGAAAAGTTCACACATATACATACTGTAGATTCATATCAGTTTTGATAAAACAGATTTTGTTTAGAAAAGTTCAGAAAGAAAGCGTTATATTTTAATCATGAACATTTCCCAAGAAACAAGCTTTAACAAGTGAGATGTGAAATGAAGTGTTGATATAGCCCGATAGGCTCCATTATGAGGTTCTTTGATATCAGTTTGATATACACTTCATTCATGTATGATTTATTAGGTTTTTACAGAAATAAAATAGGAATACTTTTTTTTAATTGTGTATAAGTCTTTTATATCATGGATAAAAATGTAGATCTATCATATTTGAACATGTTGTTATATAAGTACATTTTGTAGATATATGGTGGTGTTCACAAACAGGTCCGTGTCCGCTAGGGCGTGTAAGCATAGGCACATTGCATCGCTGAATCCACAAACACATCAATTACCAAACACCTTAAAAGTATCAAGTTTATTTTGAAAATATCAATATCACTTAAATTCAAATTGATAATAATTATATCAAATAGACCGCTCAGTTAATGTAAGGGGGTACAGGATTATAGGATAATTATATCTCCAGCTTAATGGTAGATATACTTCAACATTTCTAATAAAGTACTTATTGGTATTTTGTGAAGATGTGAGAGATTTAAGATAGAAGGTTCTGAGTAGGTTTCCCATCACCAGAGCTCAAGTCTAGACCACATTAATCAGATTTTATTGCCTTTTATTTTCGTAATAATAGTGACTGATAACACAAGAGATTCAACAATTCTAAATCTTGAGAAAAATTGTGTTTTTAATGCCCGCTATATTAATGGGGTGATGGTTTCTCATGTCCATCCCAAGTTAACATAATTGTTCTTGTGACCTGCAGAATTTTGATTAAAGTACATAGATGAATTTTAGCAGGTCAAAGTTAATGCTGCGACTTACACTGATATAATTCAGCATGTTCATTTCAATAAAAGCAATAGACTAAACTCCATAAATGTTAACAAGTATGGGTAGATCAGGGAAAATTTCCAAAGCTTTTTCAGGGTTCAAAGATCTAGGTCATCGTTACTATTTATAAAAACTCTCAAACAATGAAACTGCAATATGATTTGTATGGCATATCATGGAGACTTTTTCATGTTTAGTAATCATTTGAAAGAAAATTTAGCACTTGATTTATCTGTTTCAAATCTTTCCCATCAGTTAATCTTACCGCCTTCAAACAAGTGGTAATTTTGTAGGATTTATGTGAATTTCAGACTTCTTCTTAACACAGTAAACATGGTGTTTTCAGCATGAAGACGGACATCTTAACACAGTAAACATGGTGTTTTCAGCATGAAGACGGACATCTTGTGATATAAAAGAAATGTTTAACAAGAGTGAGCTGTATTGGGAGAAAACGTGGGAATGTTAATTTTGTTTTACTAGTGAATCTTTCTCAATGTATAAATATAGATTGGGTATAGATTTGACCTGAATATTTCTCGTCCAGATTATTATAGATGTTGTGGAGAATACCGAATAATGCAGTGTATTTAGATAGGTCTATAGGGATCTGATGAGGAGTGGGCAGGGGGGACTGCAGGACTAATGAAAACAAGACTCATTACAATATAACCGTAGTATCGGGGATAATGCTACGTATACCAATCATATGTAAACATTAGCCATTATAGACCATTATGAAGAGATGTTTCTCACATTGTTAAAGTACCGCATAGGTCAGTTAGAGGTTAATCTAGACCCTTAGATCTGCCTGGGATATCAAGAAGCCAACATTCACTCACACTAGTCCATCTATATCTCTGATGTTATAGACATGTATCTGCACCCTTTGTTTTTTTAGATGTTAGCCTCCTAATGTCCTGAACGATTTGTACCAGGGGGCTGTAGGATTGAAATCTTGCTTAATCTGCCTTTGATGATGACCTGTGTATCAGAATATATAGAATGTTTTCCTGGCCTCCCCTCAGATGGCAGACTGAGATGGTGTGTAGCTGATTTATATCAACGAAATCTAATACTCGATTCTTATGCTTCTGATAAAGTCTGCACTACTTTCTTATAGAGTGACCACATGATTGTGTTATTACAGTGGAGAAATCACAACAGATTTATCAGCTGTGGGAAATATGAGGACCACCTACTAATGACCTGATAACATCATCACAGGAATTATACTTATTTCTCTGTAGTTACTTTTCTACCTCTAATACCAACAAACTCTCTCCTAGAAATGATAGTTAGGGCGTCATATTTCGGCCTCTAGTACCAAATGATGGTAAGGGCGTCACATCTCAGGTTCTATTACCAAATGATGGTAAGGGCGTCACATTTCAGCCTCTAGTACCAAATTATGGTAAGGGCGTCACATATCTCAGGTTCTATTACCAAATTATGGTAAGGACGTCACATTTCGGCCTCTTTTACCAAATTATGGTAAAGGCATCGCATTTCCACCTCTAGTACCAAATTATGGTGAGGACGTCACATTTCGGCCTCTTTTACCAAATGATGGTAAAGGCGTCACATTTCGACCTCTAGTACCAAATTATGGTAAGGGCGTCACATTTCGGCCTCTTTTACCAAATTATGGTAAAGGCATCGCATTTCCACCTCTAGTACCAAATGATGGTAAAGGTGTCACATTTCGACCTCTAGTACCAAATGATGGTAAAGGCGTCACATTTCGACCTCTAGTACCAAATTATGGTAAGGGCGTCACATTTCGGCCTCTTTTACCAAATTATGGTAAAGGCATCGCATTTCCACCTCTAGTACCAAATGATGGTAAAGGTGTCACATTTCGACCTCTAGTACCAAATTATGGTAAGGGCGTCACATTTCGACCTCTAGTACCAAATGATGATAAGGGTGTCACATTTCAGCCTCTTTTGTCAAGTTCTTGTGTGTTTTATTTGTGATGGACTTTTTTTGGTGAGAGGATTAAAGAATGTCACCAAGAGTAACTCTGATTTGTCCAGCTCTTGTGTGCTTTATTTAGGACTGGTGGTTAGGTAAAGAATGTAACCAGAACAGCAGTAAATGATTGACTAACCCAATACCCTAGAAGTGTTATGATATTGATGCCCAGCAGGAATAACTGTGATGAGGAGATATAAATACATGTACAGTGGTACTGAAGGCCCCTGTTGATGATGCCTGATAATTAAGTGACATCTACACAAATACAACACTAGTGTCAAGGATTATTTTGATATAACTGCCAGTGCCTGTAATGTACTGCCAGATCTACAGTAATTAATACACCTTGGGATAACCTTAATTTTATATAATGATGCATACCCATATCTCCCGCCATCTATACCGTAATTAACTAAGAAAAACAACAAAGTATTGGAATCATTTCATGATAATTACCCAAGAAAACAACAATATGTGGGGTTTATCACGTGCCTGTCATAATGTACATGCAGGCTAGTGATAGAATAATTAGATTAGCTCAACCCTTTCTCCTGCCCTGCCTCCCTGCTGCTGGGGGGTTCTGCCAACCTCCAGTGGAGGGAAATCAGGTTAAATCATTGTAAATCTACATGGAAATTGTTTTAATGCCAAAATGTCAGGGAATCTTAACCTGTTTCAGGATTTCTACGAGAGTTTAGTTACCACACTGGGGCCCGTAAAATGTTAGGATGTAATTTGGAACGTTTTAGGTGTAAATGTTTGTCTCCTTATATCAAATGTTGATTTAATGTTATAAAAATTGAGTAATAAATTCTGTGTCGATTTAAGTGTCTTTACCGAAAAGAATATTTTCCGTAGATGGTGCGTTAACTGTAAACCAGGTAATACATAAAATGTCGGATATATATGAAGTGTTGACTCCTATGTCTTGTTCTCGAATAAGTTTATCGGTGCTACGGGTACCGTTAAACATTGATGTACTAATGTGTAGGATATCATCATCAACAATATACCATATTTATCCTCCAATAAGCCCCTACCCACAATAAAGTCCCTCTTTACATTAAAGCCCTCTCCAGTCTTTTATGCTAAGAAGGGTCCAGAGCTTATTTGAGGCTGGATACAATAATGTTAAGAACTTGGTTCTTTATACAAAAATCTGGTCATTTTTTGCAAGCAATATATACATGTAGTTGGTTCCATGTACATGTCATATTTTGAAATACTTCACTATATCAAAGCATTATAGGATCATTCTCTTTTGAGGCTAATCTAAGTTAATTTACTAACGCTGCTATTCGAAAAAATTTTGAAATAATCCATTTAAAAATAATTGATCAGACCAATAGGATTTATTTGGAATTTTGGCTACAGGCTTTGCCTCTAAAGGTCTAGATTTACATAAAGATTGGATTTGCAAGTTTATAATTTTAGTGATTGTTGTAAAACTTAACCTGTATGATATTTGGAAGTTTTGATTTGTAAAACGTTTTACTGGTAATTATTGCAAGATTTGATTGGTAAAGTTAAACTTTAGTGTTGTCAAATCTACCTGTATGGAATTTGGAAGATTTCATCGGTAAGGTTATATTTCATCGGTTGTCAGGTGTATGACCTACCTTTACCTCTGCGATTTCTCCCCCTCCCATTTTTCAAATGCATACATATGTTGATTGGTTAGGCTTTATAAATACTGTAATTGCGTGATTACATAATACTTGATAATGGCACTTGACTGGAGTGCTGCATGCTGCATATGTCGGCTCCTAAGCAGTAAAATGTGTGGGGAGAGTGACGCGGGCAATCAGCATAATTCTATAGACATTACTGTCAATGGCGTGGGGTTCTACTCTTATTTATTGAAGCACATGGTCCAAATTAAGTAGGAATTATTATGATATCTGGCCTGATACATCCCCTTGGTATGACAGACAGATTAGGACACTATCACTTATACATGTGTACACATTGGTTGTTTCCCTTCCCTACATCTGGTAACATTGAAATGCCCCTGTATTAATGAAATACAGGTCCTGTATCCACTCCACAATCATCTCCTGTGATATGGTAACACTTTATGCTGTAATACACTTGCTTGCCACTCCAAATTCCCATTTTGCATTTTCTCAAGCTCAAAAGAAATTTTCCGTGGCATGGACATAAATATCAGACTGAAGTACTTGACATGTAGGCCCAACTTCCCTAAACATCGTTGGTCATGTATTTATTACAGTATATCGACATTGCCACACTTCTAAATAATACTCTAGGTGCTTCGGTATGTGGGTCCTCCCATAACAATACTTGTATTTACTCCCCTAACTACTCGTATTTACAGTGATGCCCACAACAATACTCGTATTTACTCCCCTAACTACTCGTATTTACTCCCCTAACTACTCGTATTTACAGTGATGCCCACAACAATATTCGTATTTACTCCCACAACAATACTCGTATTTACTCCCCTAACTACTCGTATTTACTCCCCTAACTACTCATATTTACAGCGACTCCCACAACAATATTCGTATTTACTCCCCTAACTACTCGTATTTACAGTGATGCCCACAACAATACTCGTATTTACTCCCCTAACTACTCGTATTTACTCCCCTAACTACTCATATTTACAGTGACTCCCACAACAAAACTCGTATTTACTTCCCTAACTACTCATATTTACTGTGACTCCCACAACAATACTCGTATTTACTCCCCTAACTACTCATATTTACACTGATGCCCACAACAAAACTCGTATTTACTCCCCTAACTACTCGTATTTACAGTGACTCCCACAACAATACTCGTATTTACTCCCCTAACTACTCATATTTACACTGATGCCCACAACAAAACTCGTATTTACTCCCCTAACTACTCATATTTACAGTGATGCCCACAACAAAACTCGTATTTACTCCCCTAACTACTCATATTTACAGAATCCCACAATTAGACTCACCTTTACTCCATTTTTATTTATTTAACGGGTTTTACGTCCGCTATTACGGCCTTGGGGCCTTTCAGCTGACGAGAAATTTACTCCCATAACTACTCATATTTACAGTGACTCCAACAATTAGACTCACTTTTACTCTCAAAACTATTCCTAGTAACTCCCACAACTCGTATTTACTCCTATAACTCACATTTACTCCCCCAATTACTCACTTACTCCTCCAATTACTCATTTGTACAGTGTTTGTTCACAGAGTAATAAAATACCTTTATTTAATGAGTTTGGTCTTAGTATGTATGCTTTGATTAAAGTGAAAAGGGTCTGTGTAGATGTTAAATGATAAATATTTGTCTATGTCTGACTCCTTCGCTAGAATATTAAAATCATAAATGTAATTTGAGCTTTATAACTATTGTAAGCTTCAAACTAGGGAGGGATAATCATTGTAAGAATTACCTGATATATGCAAAAAATTAGAGGCTGTTAGCTTGTCTAACTTGACCAAGGAGACTGTCTACCTGACCAGTTGAAATGTATATAACCATTCATTGATGTTTTCATATCAAATTGGGAACAATTAATTACCTCTAACTGCTCCTGTCCATCAGAGTCATATTGTGATGGCAGGGGTCAACATAGATACGGGTCATTAGTTTTAAATGGTCTGTATCAGAAATAACAAGGGTGCTATCAGTCTGGGGTGGGGAGGTCACAGAGTGAATACAGGGGTTATATGGCTGAAGAGGCTGGAGGGGGAGGGGGGGGAGGGGTAGTCAGAGAGAGAGGGAGGGGCTGTCCCCTCTCATTACTACCCCCCACCCCTCCCATGATTACTCCACTGTGATAAGGAGGATGGAATGATCATGTCCAGTTAAATATGTCACATATTTTTGATGGAATGCCTACTGGGAATATATTGGTTTTAGCTTACACTTTAATGCGGGTCTGTGTTATTGGTCAATTGGACGGAAGCTGGACAGGGTGATTAATTATCCCTGGCTTAGTGTCAGCATTCTGGTTACACAATTTACACACTGTTGTGTAATAATGGAAATAGGCTGGACATCTGTATAGATTTCATCTCTGATCATTCACACAAGACATTTACCCACAGGGACAAATATTATCCACCAGAGTACTGTACGCATGAATTAACCCCACTCATAGTGTACCGTGCCCATAGAGTTCTTTACTCAGAGGGTAACTTACCCATAAAGTCCTCTACCCATAGAGTTCTTTACCCAGGGGCTCCCCTACCCATAAAGTCCTCTACCCATAGAGTTCTTTACCAGATGGTACCCTACCAATAAAGTCCTCTACCCATAGAGTTATTTACCCAGGGGCTCCCCACCAATAAAGTCCTCTACCCATAGAGTTCTTTACCAGATGGTACCCTACCAATAAAGTCCTCTTACCCCTAGACGTCTTACCAAGAGGTTGCCCCTACCAATACAAGTCCTCTACCCATTAGAGTTATTTACCCAGGGGCTCCCCACCAATAAAGTCCTCTACCCATAGAAGTTCTTTACCAGATGGTACCCCTACCAAATAAGTCCTCTACCCATAGAGTTTTCTTTGACCCAGGGGTTCCCCACCAATTAAAGTCCTCTACCAATAGAGGTTATTTACCCAGGGTTCCCCACCAATAAAGTCCTCTACCCAGTAGAGTTCTTTACCAGATTGGTCACCCTACCAATAAAGTCCTCTAACCATTAGAGTTCTTTTCCCAGAGGGTTCCCCACAATAAAGTCCTCTACCCTACGAGTTCTTTTACCAGAGGTTACCCCACCAATAAAGTCCTCTACCCATAGAGTTCTTTACCCAGGGGCTCCCCACCAATAAAGTCCTCTACCCATAGAGTTCTTTTCCCAGAGGGTTCCCCACCAATAAAGTCCTCTACCCATAGAGTTCTTTTCCCAGAGGGTTCCCCACCAATAAAATCCTCTACCCATAGAGTTCTTTACTCAGGGGTTCCCCACCAATAAAGTCCTCTACCCATAGAGTTCTTTTCCCAGGGGTTCCCCACCAATAAAGTCCTCTACCCATAGAGTTCTTTTCCCAGAGGGTACCCTACCCATAGAGTCCTCTACCCATAAAGTTCTTTTCCCAGGGGTTCCCCACCAATAAAGTCCTCTACCCATAGAGTTCTTTACTCAGAGGGTAACCTACCAATAAAGTCCTCTACCCATAGAGTTCTTTACCCAGGGGTTCCCCACCAATAAAGTCCTCTACCCAAAGAGTTATTTACCCAGGGGTTCCCCACCAATAAAGTCCTCTACCCATAGAGTTCTTTACCCAGGGGCTCCCCACCAATAAAGTCCTCTACCCATAGAGTTCTTTTCCCAGAGGGTTCCCCACCAATAAAGTCCTCTACCCATAGAGTTCTTTTCCCAGAGGGTTCCCCACCAATAAAATCCTCTACCCATAGAGTTCTTTACTCAGGGGTTCCCCACCAATAAAGTCCTCTACCCATAGAGTTCTTTTCCCAGGGGTTCCCCACCAATAAAGTCCTCTACCCATAGAGTTCTTTACCCAGGGGCTCCCCACCAATAAAGTCCTCTACCCATAGAGGTCCCAAAGACAATAAATGCCCATAAAGTGCTGTCCCTAACAAGCACTACTCTGGATGTCAATACCTACTAATTACTCTGTCCTGCCCCATCTCTATCCCCCCCCCCCCCCCCCCCCCCCCCCCTGTCAGTTCTCCCTCAGTCCACACCCAGTCTCCCACCCCCAGCAAGTACTGTAACTGATTCACCCTCTCCCAGCTAATGCCAACACCCACCCCAACCCCCAACCCCCCAACTCCAATCCCCCCATCCCCCCCCCCCCCCCCCCCCCCCCCCACTCCCCACACCATCACCCCAACCCCAGCTCCATGAAGTATAGTACTACACCTTCTGTTTAGATAACATTAAACTGTTTTTGAAGTTACATTGAAATAAACATTTCATACCAAATGGTGTTAACAACCCTTTGTTGCTACGATATTGATGAAATATTCTCAAAAATGATTGATTATGTATAAAATCAGCCCAAGGTTTATTGGTCTGTGTAATTAGATTATCACAGTGTTAAACTGATTGATTTTGTCTTTAGTAACACCTATTGTCTCACTGTCAAGCTGTAATTCAAATTAAACTTGTAGATAAAAAAGGTCTTTAATTTTTAGAATAAAATCATCTTTTTTTGTCATTACCAACAATGAAATCCATTGAAGTGGGGATGTGTTGGTACAGATACTGTTGTCTACCATACGGCAGCAATTAAGATGACATTTTCTCTGTAGTCGATCAAAGCACCCAAATGCTATTAAATACTGTCTTTTATTGACAAATTTAATAGATTCTCACTTATGACGATAATGATACTATCATTGATACTGGTGAGTGATTTGTTGATAAAAAAATTAGCCTGCAGATGGTGACTGAGTGTGGGTCCTCTAATTTATCTACTCTTCAGACTGTGTCGTACGGTGCTGTCACAGTAGCCTAGTCACACCTTCTTATAAATGTGTAAAAAAATTAAATTGATAGCTAGTTCACAATTAATGGTGAATGAGGGTCATTGACCAGTATTAATTATCACCAGAGTCACGAGGGACGTGTAAAGTTAACAGACACTGTCTGAAGACGGAGCAGAGGAAAATATTCTCCAGTGTTCTGGGTTATTGTGTATTCTGAGGGTAGTAAGGGTTTCCAGAGATTACCATGGTAAAATTCCTCAATATTGTAGGGTTTTTGTATTTCTTTTGTACTTTGGGGTGTAATTATAGAGTCACTCAGTATTTTAGCGTTTCTATAATTAGGGCCCCACATCACAGGTTACTTGTAGTAGATATGGTATCTGTCTTGGGGTCCCTTAAGTTAAGCTGGGTTAAGTAGGGTCATTATCTTGTTTATTCTGAATCATGCATTTATTTAATAGAGAGTTTCTGTATCTAATGGAGAGTTTCTATATTGAATGGAGAGTTTCTGTATCTAATGGAGAGTTTCTATATTGAATGGAGAGTTTCTGTATTTAATGAACAATTTCTGTACTTCTCGTCAGTGTAATGAAGAGTTTCTATATTTCCTCAGTTATGAAGACCTTCCCCAATAATCTAACGGTTGCCATATTTCCTTGGTATTTTAAGGTTTACCATTATTGTCAATTATTTCTGATACAAGTTATAAAAATTTTCATTTGGATTTTTTTTTTTTTCAATGACAGCTTGATTTGGTATATGGATGAAAAGTGACAAGATCTCTCAGCGTTTGTCTCAGCTGTGCCATCCCTGCAAAGGTGTCAAGTAATTTGGATCAAATTGATAGGCTAAGACAAGCTGTTAGGTCTGTTTTCTCCCGTTCATACCCCTCGGATTTCTTTGCATCTCATGGGACAGGCCAACACTCCTATTATAGATTCCCCGATCCACAAAAATCTCATAATCGTTGGTACTGTAATTAAGTTTTATGGCTTGATGATAAGAAATGAAATAAGGATGATTGAAGATGACATTAAAGATGACATGAGCTCAGAAATGACTATTCCCTCATTGGTTTCCGTTTCTTAAATTAATACAGAGGTCGCACAAATATCCCTCAGCATTAAATGATACTCCGACAGAGGTGCCACTTATGCATTAGGCCTTGTATTATATCAACATTACAAGTAAATCAATCAGCAAAATTGTTTTATAAATTGTGTTAAAAAGCTAGTACACGGAAAATGGAATATTTGTGCCATGTCTCCCGTGGCATCTACTGTTGGTAACTGAACAACGCCTAGGTGGCAGCACTGGCTCTTATTTCTGCCATTTACACTAGGTGATGCGGGCTGGATTCTACAACATCTGTTTACACATGAAAAAAGGGCCATCTCCATTTCTTTGATAGAAACTGTGACATTTATTTGATCCAGAACTAGTAATGGAAAGACCGTGGATGTAGGTGATTTATCGGGGTACACCGATCAGCCGATACACGTTTGTTGGATATGTTGTACATATAAAGTGTTATTGATTTCATCTAATATGAATATTTCATTTTCAATTTATGGGGCCGTATTTATCATGTTTTCCTCACAGCATCGTGAAGTATGGCTTCTATACAGAAGACACATCATTTATTTAGATGTCCGACTAGTACATATCAATTCATAATGATAGAATAATCATTGAATTTATTATCACAAAATTACCAGTATAAACACTACAGTGTCTCCCCTGACCATTTATCAACAGCAATTACATTTTTATTCGGGTAGTTTTTAAAGATTATTTCTAGACCAGAATTTGATAATGCTGGGCTAAATATAATTCAAATCAGCCGTGGTCGGTCCATAAATAATCTGTGTTATCCCTACAAGGAGAATTTTTCTCAAACTTCAGATGTAGATTCCCCTTGTTTCGTTCATTCAATTCTGATTCTGATTGGGAAAACAAAATGGCTGACAGGCAGCCATCTTGGATGTTAACAGAAGTTTGTTCTTGCTATTTCTTAAGAAGTATAGGGAGAACATTTTTGAAACTTGATGTGTAGGTTCCCCTTGGTCCCTAGTTGTGCCCGTTTTATTTTGAGGCTGATCTGGAAAACAGAATGGCTGACAGAAAGCCATATTGTAATTTATGAATGCTATAGTTATTTCTCAGAAAGTTGCTGATGTATCTTTCTCAGATTACATGATTAAGTGGAAGATAGAAAAGGTAAGAAAAACTGAGAGAAGATTCACCATATAGACTCAATAAAGACCATCCGCTGGCATTGTTTCTTATCTGTTAATCTTTTTATGTTCTGTGTATATAAACATGGAAGTAACACCAAAATCTACTACATAAGTCTCCAATTTGACAAATAAGTCATCCAAGGTAAGACAACAAGATTCAGATTGAAATTTTTTAAATATTCAAAACACCAAACATCAATTCAATTTTCATTTTAATCAAATCTACTTTTTTTGTGTGTGTAAAAAACTTAGTCAGTCTAACATTTCTTCCCCAAGTTTGAAACTTTGAATCAGATATGGCCAAGAGACAAAATTCTAAAACTCAGTTTTATGTAAGATTTAATATTCTAAAGACAGGAGCAAGTCCAGACATATGTATACCTCACATTGGATATGTTTCTGGCACTGGTATTGTAAGGGGAGATAACTCACCATGGACATGTCGACTGCCTGCCTTCCCACTCCTACTACTGGCTAGCAGTCATTATGTGCAGTGGACTGCTGTGAAAGGTGTGGTCATACAGAACACCCCCAGATCAATGAAGTATTTGGAAGAGTATAGTTGACAGTTGGCCTTTACTTACAGACAATGACAGAGAGAACAGGCTTGATTCGGAGGCGGCGTAATAACCATAGATTTCTGTGGTGTGAATACGTGTGGAACATAGCCCCAATGTCCATTTACCAAACCGACAGATATCTATTACACATATTACACAAAAATTAAATGGCTGACTTTTCTAACTTTCTTACGCATTTTACGAGAGCAAGCGGAAAATGAGAATATAACACTCGGAGTGTGGGGAGAATAGAGTCATGGGCTCTATTGATTCCTTCATTGAATTACGATTTCCTTTGATTGTTGTCTAATTTGATTCTGATGTGGCCGACTTGGCAGGTTTTCATATAAGTTGGATGAATTTGGCGTAATCAGACAATAAGGTGTTTGATGTCCCGGGCTGGAGAAATTGATAACACCTCTTACTAAATTATTGAGCAGCAATAAATATCCATTTAGGGACAGGGTTCATCATGGCCTCCTATCAACACAATTTTGATCTTATTCATTCTGAGAGGTGAAATTGCTTTCCATATGGTTGGCCCCAATCGGCTATTGCATTAGGGTGTGAGCGGCCCTGAAGGAAATCCATTCTGGGATGTAAAGTAAAGCTTAACAGGTAGTGTCAGACTCCTCCTCCAGGAGCTCGATCTCCTGCCGGTACCTTACCTTCACACCTCCGATTGGACATAGGCCAAAGGTCCCTATTGAATTCTCATTTACATCAAAACTTCATAAATTTCCTTTCTTCTATTGCTTAGCTGGAAATAGCTGTTATTTTTCAATAACAAAATGGTGTCTGAAATTGGAGATTATTCTGAAAAATTGTCTTAGGGACGACACTTTGATGGGTATTTTTTCCTTCTTTTACATTTTTCTTAGACGCAAGTTTGACATGAATGCAGGTTACAAAGTAAGGAAACGTGTTTCTTAAAAGGTGTTGTGGAGCAGACGGATGATGTCATTTCAGACAAAGTCTACAGCAAAACTTTACAGGCCTGTCAGAAAAGTCTGAGCAGGGATATTTACAAACGACAGACTTAAATACTGAATTAGGTTTATATTGTTTAAATCCCTCAGGGGGTACTTCCCAAAAAATTCTTTGATGTTTTTATTTTCATCTTGCATTATTGAAATTGATGAAAAATCATGTCATAAAAGTTTGGATTTTTTTTTCATCAAAATCTTGTCATTGATGTGTTACTTAAAATGTTGAATATAAAGATAATTCCCAATCAGTTAAAGAAGATTGTCATTGACCAAAGGACAAGTGCTTGAAAAGAGGAAATAAATTTTATTTTAATGAATCCATTCTGAACTTTTAAAACCTGCAAAATAGAAACGTACTGTGTCAGAAGTTGAGAAACTTTAGTTCACGTGATTGTTTTGACAGCTATTATAGATGGTAAGAACCTTTGTAGAATCATCTCTGATTAAATATTCCTTCTCCGAAATATCACCGTACAAATCTCCAGCCCAAGGCTAAGAAACTACGGACTGCAATTGGTACCAACTACACAAGCTATATAATCTGACTCTTCTCCTGGTAATGCAGTTTTTACCCCTTCTCATGCGGCAGAATTAACTTTCTTTTTCCACAATAATTATACAGGTGTGCGAGTTGTAGAAAACGGAAGGAAAAAATGAACAGAATTGGTTCAATTTAACAAAATCCAACTTGTGTTGGCACTTGAGTTCATGAAAATTTTAAATGTGAAAAAAAAATTAGAATACAAGTGATGAAGTTGAATTAAGATTGAAGAGAATGTGTTTTGGCCTGGGAACAGAGATGCGTGCAATTGGCCCTCGAAATGTGAAGAGTAAGGAGCCCGTAATTGCTTTAATTGAGATCCATATTGAATTATACCAGCAGATAATTTGGAATGGGCAAGAAAGTAAGGTGTTAGCTAGAGCCTGAACTGTGATCTAGTTTACCATCTCTATTCTACTGACATTATTAAACCAAACCAAAAGGGACAGCTAATTGAAGCTAGCTTTCCTGTAACTATTGCGAAATTAATCAGCCTAATTCTATCTGGTTATTACGATGCCACTGTCCCTAAGCATCAATTTGGATTAAGACTTCCTGAAGACATAAGCTGGCTATGAACACCAATGAAGTATAGTATTGTTCTTGCATTAAAGAGAATTTAATGGGCCATAGATGTAATTAGCAAGTTTTACTTGGCAAAGTTTGATATGGATGTCAGTTGATTTCCCCTGGGGGAACGGAATCAACACTTATGAGCAATAGTCGGCCCAGCCGCATGATAGGTATATAGGGTTTTAACTCACATTGTTAAAATTTTGTGCCGTAAATACTCCCGCTTTATTATATACCTTCATCTACACGACCTCAATTTAGAAGGATATAAACGCGGAAATTTTGTTGAACTTTCGGAGGCTAGTTGTACTCTTGACTTAAACATCCTTGGGTGGTGCCGATTGAGATCGTTACCTTACAGTGCAGGACAATCTTATACTTACATCATGTGACAGGAAGGAACTTATACAAACATAACATCGTATCAATGCTTATATTACCCTAAATTGGAGATGCTTATGTGACGGATAATTTCAGTTTGGAAGGTGTTACTGTGGTTTTATAGAGTGGAAAGTGCCACTCAAAACATCTATAACAAAGAAATGTTGTAGCCGTGTATTAGTGTTAAACTGATCGGTAGACTTGTGTTTATGGTACGGTAATCACCAGAAATGGCTCGCGTTCTATAATATCTATCGAGTTGGAGTGAAGACATGAAAATGTCTTTAAATTTGAAATGTTATCATGTCTAGCTTATACATACTCTGCAATAAAAACTTCATTTCTGGAAAAAAAGAATTGTTATACTTTGCATAGAGGGTTTTATTTGCAATTTCAATATGAATAGTTCTGTTTTTCATCCTGAGACGCTGCATGGAGACAATTGCAGAAGCATAACCAGTAATGAATAGTTCTCTTAAGGGTGAACCGACAATTAAGTAGTTATTAACATCCCACTACGCATATTACCTGATTCCAAATTAGTTGATAATGAATTATGTATACCATGACCCATCTAATTGTTACAGAAAAACAGATATCTAGATATGGGCTCAATCAGAAATTTTCAAAGTGAATTTTTTAATACTTGGAAATGAAGGAAAACTGACTGTAGACAAGGTCCAGTAGACCGGAATAAATGTCTGTAATTAAAGTTGTCTGCTTCATGTTTTGGAATAATATCCAATCGACAATGCAAAACAAAAACATGATTACAGTTAAATATTTAACCTTGTAACAACAATTATATACACTGTGAAACCTCATTACTCTGGCCACAATGAAGCAGAACCTCTTTACTGTGACCACACTATAGTAAAACCTCTTTACTGTGACCACACAACAACAAAACCTCTTTACTGTGACCACACTGAAGCAGAACCTCTTTACTGTGGCCACACAACAACAAAACCTCTTTACTGTGACCACACTGAAGCAGAACCTCTTTACTGTGACCACACTGAAGCAGAACCTCTTTACTGTGGCCACACAACAGTAAAACCTCTTTGCTGTGTCCACACTAATGCAGAACCTCTTTAATGTGACCAAACAACATAACCTCTTTACTGTGACCACACTGAAGCAGAAACTCTTTAATGTGTCCACACTACAGCAGAACCTCTTGATTGTGACCACATCACAACATAACCTGTTTATTGTGACCACACTATGGCAGAGCCTCTATTATGAGACATTTAGTGGTGCCTTGGCCAAGGCTTACTACAAACAATTCATGTTTTAATGCAAGTATGCCTCAGGTTTGCATATTGATAAACAAATGAAAAAAATAGGAAATGTTTAGATATCATGATTTATTACACTGTAAGACTTCTGCGCTTTAATACATTTATGAGGTTGACGATTCGCTCAAATATTCTATTTTTCACGAAATGACTAAAAACACATCAGTTCAATATCAAAGAAAATATCTGAATTATTAACTGATCATGATTGAACATCAATTACCATCCGTATCATCACAATCAATTAACTGGCATCTGAATAATGGAACAACTGCACTATAACATCATATAACCTATATCACGATTAGCTAGGACAGGTACGAAAGATCGAAAGATCGGCTTCTGAACAACAATTTAATGCCAGTGCCTTCCACCAAAAGACAACTGCTGTTTTGAAATATTGTTTGATTATCATCCATAATTGGTCTCCATGAAATGCTAATTCATTGTTTTAATGTTTACACAAGTATCTTCTCGGCTGCAATTGTCCTGTTGAAATTCTAGCTATTCTTCATCAATTGGTTTGTTTTGATCAAGAATGAGGCCCAAATTAAAAACTACTTTAAAAGATTTATACAGCTGTAGACTATATAAAACCTCTCCCCCGAACCTTCCTCTACTTTCTCCAACACATGTGTCTAGTCTCTTCAATACATTAACTGATCAGATTTGGTAGATTCCAATGTTTTCATTCCAAAATGTGCAATCCAACTCTGGATGTTGAAGACACTTACAACATTTACTAAAAGGATGTTTAAAAACATGTTGAGATGTGGAGAAATATTATTTCAATTCTGGGCGGCTTACTTTGCTAAATCCCTTCTCGACTGACATTTTGATACAGCTTGTCCTTCCTGGTCTGTTATCATTGGCCCGAAGGGACTTAATAACTTAAGCTGGTAAAAGCAAACATGCCGCCATGGGAGAGGAGGTCCAGTGGCTGATTGGAAAGTGCCTTATTTTGTTTATTTAACTTTATATTCTCCCTGCATTAACTGACATGGTTAATTTATTTTGATAAAGTTAATCTATGTTGATCAAGTATCTGTATGTATTTTTGGATCAAGCCGACTCCGAGACTGGCATTAGCAGTAAACACTTTACCTGTCACTTTATGACAAAAATTCAAAATAGATTGAAACTTTTCAAGATATTGGTAACACATGTTACAGAAAAAAAATGAAAATACCTTGAACCGGGCCAAAGTTATCCTGTTCTGACCAGGTTTTCTCTGTCAGAAGTATAATTGTAGGCCCTCAATAAGCCATGTCTAACCAAACCCTTCTCCATTTGTCTAAAGAGATGTGTCTATTTCGCATTTGAGCTTTAATAAGTATAAATCGTTTCTGTAAAGATAGAAATCTGTAATTACTGATGATCAAACATGACGTCCTCACTCGTTACATCATAAGAATGTCCGGGGCAGATTTAATACACAGGATATTCTCAATTACAGTATGTTGTCCAAGACCACCCACATTTAAAATAAACAGATTTCTATTTTTTATAGGCATTAAGTTTATTTAAGATATTAAAAGGAATCAAAAAATGAAATAAATTCCAATGTACATTTCATCACTGTGTTAAAAAAAATAATAAAAGGGCTGATAACTATGTGTATTTAATTGATCGGAATGTTTGCACTCGCTCACCTGTTCTCCGTGTACCTGATGATGAATAACCGGTTTACACGTTAACGCTGTGTCCATACTTCACTGAAATCTCAACTCAATGTTATCCTTCCTGATCTTTTTACAACACAATCACCGATTAATGCCTTTTCAGCATAAGTGATCAGAAAGTTTTGATTAATTGAAATACAACTTAACGGTCTCTCAATGGGTTAGGTCAGGAGGAATCATTTTCAATGAATGGAAATTCTCGACAACATAAACAAGATGTTTATCTAGTTTTATTAACCTGATAGTGATCTAATTGTACAAGTTCTCTATTATTTACACTTAAACTGGAATTAAACACCGGGTCAAAAGTTGGCTAATGCCATGAGCTCATGACAAGTGCTGGAAGAAAGGGTTGGTCTCAGACAATGAGCTAAACTTTCTGAGGAAGCGATCAGCATGTCAGATAAGGCTGTCAAATTCAAAGACATGATATCATGCACTGATAACTGGAAAAAATACATTGATTTGAACTTTCACTGCCAATAAATTTGTGAGCTTAAGAACAGTTTTCACAAACCCAAAGATGTCAAAAGGCACTGCTTTTGTATGGAGGCAACAGTATGTCAGGGATTTTGTTTTTTTTTTTTTGTTATTTTGTTCATGATTTGAATAAAAGATAAATTTTGTTTTTGCTGGAATACAATTACTCTTTAAGAATGTCAATAAATTAATCTGATTAGAACAAATGGTTACTCTAACATAGTTGCCTCCCCTTGATTTGTAGCCAGAGTTGTCTTTTCCTGAACACATTCAGCATCAGTAGCAAATTAATCATTGTGCTGTAGCACAATTTTAATGTTAGTGTAGAGACTACCAGGGGAAGGGTGATTAATTAGTTGGGTCAATTGTCAAGTTACACACTGTCAAAATATGCTTTCTTGATAAAGGGTAATTATGACATGTATCAAATATTGATATCTCTGTCTTTGTTTGACACAGTCACATGTTCCTGTATAGGTATTTGATTTTTAATCAACTTTTTCACATCGAGTTGAATCACAATAGGGCACAACAAAGGCTATCCCTGATAGGCTGGGGCTCGGCTGACAGCTGACCTTTGACATGGATTATTGCTTCTTCAGAGTAATGTGCAATAGAAGTTGATGCTGGTACAATATAAAACAAGATGTTTAATTGTAGCGACACAAGGGCGGAGAATGTGTGAATATTCATAAGATGACGTCATCAGCTGCAGGAGTCCTCAGATAGAGCTATCTGTCGACTCGTGTTTGTTTAATCGTTGGTCTATTCATCTTACACTCAGGGAGCTAAACTAGGTAGATTTTGTTCAGGATATTGATGTATAAATATGGATTCATGTGAAAAGAATAGCTTTCATTGTAAATCCTATTGATTGGTCAGAGCTAATTGAGCAATTATAATTCTGGAATCAATGTTTATTTTGTAAATCATATTGATTAAGTATCAACGACTGAGCAGGAATGGGTGTAGAGTTAATGTAGCTATTCTCCGACACGGAGTCAATGTCATTGATTAACAGAAGTCAATGGAGTCGACATCGGTGCTCTATAACATCAGCTTTGTGATTAGTCAGGATTACAGCGTCACAATGTTCTAGGGAAGTGCCCTGTCATCACACATGCAATTATTCTTGTACCCTCCCACTAGTACTGTGACTGACATCTCTATCCCCCTTTAGTCATAGCTGTACAGAAGACTTTCCCAAAAATCGTCCCCTTCGCTGTTAGCTATTTGTCCTCTAAAATTGCTCTTTCAGCATCTTGTACTCTCTAGTTGAATCACCTTTGGAAAGATTTTCAGTACCGATATCTCTCCCGGAACTCTCTAGTGTATTCAACATAAGGCTTTCTTTAAACTGCATCCTCTTTTGTAAGCCTTCTCTCAGCTGTCCCACAGAGCATCTCAAGTCCTGTCACATATCCCTCAGACTGTCCCCTATGATAGAGAGCAGCCCCTCCCTATTTCTTCATATCTCCCCTAAAAGGTAGACTAACAGAAATAAGATACAAGCACTATGAAAGAGGCCCCTCCCCAGGGCTCACCCTCCCTGAATGAGAAAGTAAGACATGGATCTGAGGTAGAAGCACTATAAGAATTCCTCCATTCGCTGATTCTCCGATTGATTTTCTATGATAACGCTAGAAGATCGAGCTTCAGTGAGAGATTGGCTATACAAAACCACCAATTAAGTTCATATTATACCGGGGATAAAAAAACCTTCATCAGCGGTGAATTATTCATTGATGCACTCTACAAGGGACTTACCCTGTGAAAATTCATCATTTAATACCATTAGCGAGTGTAGATGAGGATTTCCTTGTAAGTGATTTGTAATGATGGTTTTAATTGATCTTGTATAAATTATCCATATCATTTCTGATTTTATCACTCATCCCATCGGTGACAGGACTCCGTATCTCTTCCAACTTTTTTTTTTCTTTTCTTTTTTTTTTGTCAAGCAATTTACTTCCATAACATCTTTTATACCATATGCACTTTTGACGTGACACTAGTAAATAAATGATGAAATTTATCATCAGACATAAGCTTGACGAATTGTGATTTTCAACGATCAATGTTGGATTTGGTGTGTGATGTGATGGCGTGATGTTTATCGTGTCGCTGACGTGTAAGCTACTCTGATTTAGTGATTATTAAGTTTAAGACAATGAATATTTCAATATGGAGGGGCATGGGGAACTCGAGTCTATCAAATACGGCACTATGGATCCCAGTCAGGCTATCACGATATTAAGAATATCAAATGATATACTTCTAATGTAAAAACAAATACACAGGTCCGCTTCATGGCGAGATGTGGTTGATTTACTTTGATGACAAATCGGAAATGTGATGTATCGATAATTGTATGTTATAGCGAGATGCTGGAGCAATTTTATGTGTGTTTTTGAGAAGATGGAAATATCTATGGATAATTTCAATAGGAGACAGTTTATTGATTAAATAAAGTATCAAGGAAGTAAGATGAAATGAAAAGACTATGTTGTTTTTTTAGACCCTGTTAAAACTGACGAGGAGCGATGCGACTGATGTAAATGTTATGTGTTTTAGAACACAAAATCTTGTTATGATTGGAAAATCAATGACTCGGATAGTAAAAATGAAAATGGAGAAATATCCCAGTGTCATTCACAATTAGATGTTGATATGTGGCTCGGAATTACGTTTGATTAAGTCAGCTTCCCCATCAGATAACCCCCCTTTAGTGACCCCCACACAGCTACAGTTCCTTTGACTGAAACTTTATTCTTCCCGATGAAATCATTTTGCGAACTGACACGGTTTACAACATTTTTTTAGATATTTGTTACAAAGTATAATAGCTCTAGGATGGGCGATACTAAAAAGATGTTAGACGTACTAGTGTGAAACTCATTATAAATTAATGCCAGTGTTATATTGCAAAGAATTTCTGCTGCTAGGGAAAAAGAGATCTGTAAGATTTTTGTTAGTTTTTCATTAAATTTAATTGGTTTTTCTTCATTCACAAAAGAAACAGTGAACTTTACACACGGCTGTACAAATATATGAAACAGCTATAAAGCTTACATCAATCTTTGTATTACATTGAAATAAAGATAATTTTGTTTATGTTTTCCAGGCACACCTGTCAACAGAATCCCCATCATGGCAAAGCAAACACTAGATTTGTATGAGCTCTTCCGATTGGTTGTTTCCAAAGGAGGCTTGGTGGAAGTCATTAATAAGAAACTTTGGCGGGAGATTACAAAAGGTTTAAATCTTCCTTCGTCAATAACTAGTGCAGCTTTCACTCTCAGAACACAGTAAGTATTAAGCTTCGTTGTATCAGTTTTACTCAGAATAACTTTTAATAGTTTTGCAACTCAGCCTTTTTAGTGCTGTACTTGCATAAAATGAATAATTAAAACTGTATTTGATATAAATACTTGTGCATGGATGTATCATTTTAATATGAACTGATTTAATCTAAACCTGGAAGCTCAACCCTAGCAGTTCCTGACAACTTCAATATAGGGAGATCTCTAGAAAATATAAAATAATTATTTAAAACGCAGGAATTTAACAAAATTTATCAATTTTACTTCATACAGTAAGATAACTTTGATAACAGCAAATTATCACAAATTCATGTTCATAGGTGTATGGAATCCACACAAAAATCAGTGAAATAATCAAATACCTGTACTTAAATATATGTTGTATTTTCATCAACAGGTACATGAAATATCTGTATCCATATGAATGTGAGAAGCTCAAGTTGAGCTCTCCACAAGAGCTTCAGGCTGCAATTGATGGAAATAGACGTGAGGGTCGTAGGTCAAGTTATGGTTATGACCTTTCACCTGGACCGACCTTGATCCCAACAGCTCACCATCCTCACCTGAATGGAAATCTACTCAACGGCAAATTTGGAGGCAGCACATCAGGTACGCACATTGCTAGTTTCTGGTTTGGATCAGACCTTCGTTAATTGCATATCAATCATGGAACTTCCTCTATGATATCGTAGTGGTTAAGACTTTATTAAAGTTTAGTTATAATACTCAGAAACATAATTAAGTGATATGATTTCATCAGTATCCTGTATGTAGCATTGATACAATTCTGATTTGAATAAAAATTTCATTTTGAAAGCTGGATTTTTTTCCAATGCAGACCGTCGATCACCGCTGACAAGCTTACAGAAATTATGGCAATTACAAGCTCATCAACTATGTAAGTACCAATTTCTAGTCAGTCTGTTTTTCATGGATTTCAACTCTAGTCATAGCTCTACAAAATGAAGCGATTTTGCTCTAATTATAATGGATGTTTAATTTAATAGACGCTTCAATTAAGATTCATTTACAGGAATTTACATTAAAAAACATTAAATGATATTTGGATCAAGCTAGGTATCAAAACACTTCATATATAAAAAAAATAGCCCATATATACTATTACCTATAGGAAATTAAAAATTTAAAACTCACATGAAAAAAACGTGAAGAATTTACTTACTCAATTGAGTCTGTGAATTCCTGTGGAAAATGATTACAGAAATAAATGGTTTTTGTCAGAGATCATATGTTTGAATCCTTCCTGTCATGGGGATGGTGTAGCCTTGTACATCATATAAAAAATGTATATGAGATGGTTATCTGTTTGATTCATCTATTAAATTGAAGTGGCGGTGTCTCGGCCAAGGAAAGCTTGTCCTCGCACTTAACTGACCGCAGCCAAATCTCTTGTTTACAGTTACAAGCATAATGACATTATTAATGGCTAAACCAATGTAGATTGTTTAATGGGATTTTTTTTTTAAACTAATAGGTATTTAATTTCTATTTGGGATCAGATCGGTAATTCCGTACTTTTGATATCAGTTGCTCCTGTGTTAAATATCTAACGGATATATCAGTTGTGTGAATTTGAATTTCGCATGATAAGAAGTAATCGCTCATTCGACTCGTGGAAGTTATCGCTGTTTTCATCTTATTTATACTGTCCAATGCTTTGTCATGAAAACGTATCAAATCATAGGCTTTGCCCAATCACCTGGTATTCCTAGATCCCAGATCACGTGTCAGCGGATTAGATGTCGAATAATGAGACCCCACATAATACGCGAAATAAATCTCTGCAATGGATTGTTAAAATAATATGATGGCTGGCTATAAGCAGGAAAATGATTTTTAGACCTTTAATTTAATAGGTTTATACATTTAACACTCTCAATTAGGCTGCTGCCAACCAACGCTGTCGAGAGTATAATAGCCATGTTGTTGAGCAGTCGGTACGCGGGACGTTACAGCCAGTCCGTAGATCGATTCCCCAATCATTTAGTGCGGTGAATTGGAGAAAATAGGTTTGATTTTTGACTGTGATCTGGAGATGTGTAAAAAAACACGAGATCGTTAATTGTAGAGCCAGTTACTGAAGGAGGGACAGCGAGTCTGGAGGGGAGGGTGCAGATGAAATGTACCCCACAATTGACCCCGTTTGGGGTCACCGAACAGCAATAGGGGCTCCTCTTTAGAACCCATCATAGCTGCTCACTCGAGGTACCTCGGGATTCAGATTTCAATATCTGATGAAATAGATACCCCACTACCCTATTTATTTGTCTAAATATTTCGAAAATTATGCTTCAACAGAAATGACTATAGATTTTATAACTACGGGTGTTACACAGACCGAGAGATTGAGGGCCAACTCCCGATGTCTCCAACTATCGCATTTCGCTATCTAATTGGTTGATATAATGATACCAATACTAATATCACTTTGAAATAATTTTCATATAATTAATGTAATTGTTTTTGAATGGTGACCGCAATAGAATATAACACTGTAGGTAATTGAAACATATATGGTAGGTTGACTTGATGAAAGCTGTGACTTGGTTGGGGAGGCAGCCCCAGACATCGTACTCGACTGATTTAACATTGTGTCACACTCGACTAGCTATATACTGTCTGACTGGTACACTCAGTACCTATCCCTCAAATTAATCACTACTTTTACCCTATAATGATATCAGCAATCCAGTTAAACTTGTGCGTCTAATGTACTAGTAAACCTGACTTTCCGGATGTAAAATTGATATCAACCCAGTGAACTTGAAAGGAAAATGAAGGCTTCCTCATGTAGAATTATCAAAAGAAGTTGATCAATGTACACCAATTTCATATTTACAGAACAAACTTGATTTCTCCGGAGTTTATGCCCAATCCTTTTTCCTATTCAGAGCAAAATTGTTGTTACTATAATAATGAAGAGCTTTTGTTTACACAGCAGTTCTTTTTTTAAATTCAATATCAAATTTCTAGCACACCCTGTTCTATTATCAAAATTGTTCAGTAAAGAATCTAAAATTCAAATGTATATAATTATCTAACAGTGCTTTAGTTCTTATTTGGCTGTTTCTCACCAGATTTAGTTAAATTACTTCAATTTCATATTTGTCTGCTAAAATTAATAGATATTTGTGTGATTAATTATTCTCCAGATAAATATGAATTAAATTAATCTGGGCTGATTGACAATTCTATAAGTAATTCAACTTACTTCATTTGACTATTTTTGATAAATCAGAATTTTTTTGTGAGATGGTTGACATTTCTATAATTGTATGACTAAACATTTTTCTGTGAGCTAAATGAAAATTCTATAATGTATTAAACATGATAATCTTGTTAGCTAGTTTGCAATTGAATGATTTCAATATGTGTATATATTTGTAATAATATTTTATCGTATATTGTTGACTACATTTATCATGTTGACAAGATTATTATTTATTAAAGCACTGTTGCTTTATTTTACATTTTTTTAAATTCTAGATTAAATAGCATTTCTGTCTGAAATTGAAAAAAAAAAAATCTATGAAATATTTTTTTCATGAAAATTTTGAGCTAGAGAATAATTCTACAATTAATTCTGACACTTACCTGTGCTATTAAAGTTATTGTGTCGCTGTTGCTAGGTGATAATTCTACCATGTGACACTGTTGCTAAGATATAATTCTACAATTGTGACACTGGTGTGCTAAGATATAATTCTATAATTGTGACACTGTTGCTAGGAGATAATTCTACAATTGTGACACTGCTGCTAGGAGATAATTCTACAATTGTGACACTGCTGCTAGGAGATAATTCTACAATTGTGACACTGTTGCTAGGAGATAATTCTACAATTGTGACACTGTTGCTAGGAGATAATTCTACAATTGTGACACTGTTGCTAGGAGATAATTCTACAATTGTGACACTGTTGCTAGGAGACAATTCTACAATTGTGACATCCAGGAGACAATTCTACAACTGTGATGATGTTGCTTTGTTGCTAGGAGATGAGAATTAATAGAGGATATCTAACAGTGTCTTCAGTAATACCAAATATATTTCACGAGTGGGGCTAATATTTTGATATTTTTCACGAGTGCGCAGCACGAGTGAAAAATATCAAAATATTAGCCACACGAGTGAAATATATTTGGTATTACTGAAGACACTGTTAGATATTCTGTTTATTACATTTTTTATCAACGAAAAACCTACCCCGTATGCTAACTAGGCCTACAGCGATAATTTGTAAACAAAAAAAGTAGTTTCCCCTGTCCAGGTGCTGACATATATGTCGGGCTTTCTGATTGGTCAATTATTTTGGTATTTTCTAATCATCAATTTGATTGGTCAAATCAGCAAAAGTGATATTTTTTTTATATTTTTTCACTAGTGAAAAATATCACTTTTATAGAATGAATAATTTTTGATATTTCACTGGTAAAAATGTAATAAACCATGTTATCACTTCTAATCCATTATATAGGTGGCGAGGAGGAAAGTATGCCCCCCACTTCTACCCACCATCACCGGAGCCTCACAGAACATCACCTTACAGAACGCGATGCCATCGCCATGGAGGCGGCTTCACGGGTCATGGAACACGCTACACGTAAAATGGAGGAGGCATCACGGGCTGCCGCCCTGGTAGAGGAACCCCCCAGAAAGAGGCTGATGACATCGGAGGAGGAGCGAATAATCTCACACAACAGTATGCCAAGCACACATATAAAGATCACGAGTAGAAGTAAGTACTCCTTAATGTGACACTCTTGCATGAGGACATATTTGTCAGGATACTGAATCCAGGGCCTCAACCCTGGCAGCAGTCCAAATTGTTAAATGTTCTGGGGCATTAAAATTTCTTGTACCTTAAAAAAAAAAAAAAAAAAAATGTGACACACTGTCTTATATGACAACACCTTTCTATTCTGACCACTTGGATAATACATCTCCACATTGGCATTGTTAAAGAATTCACAACTGCCGAAAGGGACACCTATTTAACTTGTCAAACTGGTATCTAAAGTCTTATCCGACCACTCAGATATACTAAAATACTTTCATAAATACCTCAGATAGAAAAAGTGTAAAGAAACCCTACCTGTTTATATAATGAAACTTGTTTATTGTGGCCAAATATTGTATAATCTAACCTTCCCACTCCCCCCAGAAAAAAAAAAAACCAACAAAAAATTATTTCAGCGGTTAAAGAATACATCATTACTAAACTCAGAGTTAAATGTTACACATGCTCTGCATTATTTTACAGAAGTTCTCTGTCTCTTCAAAAATCTTGATGTTGACTATACACTACACTATAGCACACCTCCTCCCTTCCCCTTGGGTCCAATGTAGACCTCAGGGTTGTGTAAATGCCATGAAAAAGGCATTATTGCATGCGTAGTTAGTTCTTTACACAGGTAAAAGGCTCCTGAATATCCCCTCCCTTTCATAGCTACACCGTATTGAGACGTCACCACACTGACAGTCGTTTAATGTTCCCAAACAAAAGCCGTGAGGTGTGTCGAACATGACAAATTTTCCCCGGATAAAGCCGCGGTATCAGATGGAACCAATTGATGGAGTTAGATTTGTGATACAAGGAAAACACCTCTTATTTACATTAAATGGCCATCAGACTTGTCACCTGAACATTCAGTGTGAACCCTGTTCATTCCCGAGATACTCCTTTAAATGAAACCCACCATAGAGCCAGGTAATTTATACTTTCTATACCAATCTCCGGAGGGTGTGACCGAGGGAGGGAGAAATAGCCAGCCACTTTCTTTGACCACACAGGGGTTCGTAAATGGACAAAATAAACCTCGAAATTTCTCTCTTTTGATGAGAGACGTTTATCTGCACAGATAACACACACAAATGTTCGGTGAGATCTGACGAACAAATCGCTTGATGTGTGCTCCTTTAACAACTCCAGACAAGATTCAGAGTTAATATACCTGAATTAATGGTCTTTATTAGAATTACAAAATTGATATTACACTAACTTCAAAAAACAAGAGTGATGGCATAAACATGCTCGCTGACTCAGATGAATATAAACTGCTTTTATATCAAGCTAAATCGTGTCTCCCATGGGGACGCTCAATCACATCAAATTCCTCTTTTACAATTTGTTGCTCATTCTGATCAAATGCAATCTTCTAATAGTTATATGACGTTCTTTAATGTGCAAAGAACATTTTATTGGCTTACAATCACGACAGCGCGGCAATTTTTTGTACAGGTGAAGCTCAACTTCAGATCTATACACATCATAATAAGTTTATCTCAATGTTAATTTTGAAGAAAAATGGTTTATATATCTACCTGGAGATTATTTAAATGCTTTAAAGGAAGACTGAGAGACTCGACATAGATAAACTTGTTGTTACATCTATACAGAATTTAAAAAGATATCATAATGTTATAAAAACGGCCTCACATCAGCAAGTTGTTTTTGATGTGATCGGCCGTCAAGAGGATCAGTGCGTTTAATAGGCTGGCTGCAGATTTTCTTCAAAGGTGTTAACTTATGAAGAAAACTTGTAAATTAACATTTGTTGCGATAAAACTTCCTGATATCAATCAATTAAATACCTGTCTGCTATCTGAATCGGGTACTACAACATATTCATGATATTCAATAGAGTCTTGATACAATTTGATACCTGAAAAAAGACAAGATTTTGTAGCATTATCAAATGTTGTTATTTCTTGGGAGATAATGAAAAATAATATCATATGGATTGTCTGTAAGTTCAAAGACATGTTTTTTTCCACACATTTATATCATTTCAGCTTTTATTGGATTAAATTAGCATTATATAATCATTAAACCTCAATATAATGATCTTAATATGTGATAGTCGTAAAGTTTTAATTCATAAATATTCATGGATGTATTGGTTATTTGCTGCGGAATCATTAATGATATTTTCCTGCTGAGACTTGTGAATGTTACAGTAGTCTGAAAGTTCTGTTAGGGAGTTTCTAATCTATCAAAACGAACATTTATTTATTTATTTTTTTATTTCATGCTCAAACCTGTGATTGATCAGAATCGCACATTAGTTCTAATCGTGCGCCATTTGTCATGGAAAACATCAAGACTTTTTCACTTGAATATGAGAAAGTGATCAGAATTACTCAGTAGGCCACGCACAGTTTTTAATCGTGATAGGTACATGGAGATCAAATGGTACTATCTATGTGATAGATTGCATCATATAGATCTAGTAACAACCTGTGCCCCAAGACTTATGGGTAAAAAAGGAAATGTTTTAACATCCTGCGGATGCCTATCAAATTGGTCCTATCGGGGGAGATGGCGGTCGATGTTACAACACCAGACAAAACAAGTTCTGTTTCAATTAAATTCCTGCTTTAAAATTTTGCTATTCAGAGGCGATACTATAAATAAATTTGATGTTTATCGCAAGAAAAGTGAATATTATGCGGTACCAAGATTCACCTATACCTATGCCAACGGCTATACTTTTACATTTATTTTTTAGAATTAAAATGTTATTGCACCTAGGGATTTTAGGGAATATAATAAATGCTAAAATATGTTACAAATCAGCATTATATATCGAGAACTGTTTTGATGTCTTGGTGACTGATCAAATCTGATAAAGGTGCCTATATGTACATGTATATAAGTCTAGGTTTTGTGCTTCTAGAAGTATTTCATTGGAGTGCTCTGGGAAATACTGCCATTTGTGGTATTAATGTGTATTTATCCTGGGGATATTTTGCTCTATTGAAGTGAAATTATCTGTTAATGTATTCCAAACACCTGCTAGTATCTACAAGTGTCTTTACCTGTAATCAAATCTGTGACCCTGATCCATAATTTGTAAGATACATTTCAAAAAAAAAAAAAATCTCTTTACCTGTGAATTTTTCTTGGTTTATTAACCTGAACATATATGATTATGAAAATATTTTACCATGAAATATCAAACATTTGTCTTATATTCTTGAAATAACATGAAAATACAGAATAAAGAATGTTAAGACATAAATCCTCAGATCATATACAATGCCTGATACACTAAGATGAGGACCTAAGTCCTAAGATGAGGAAATGATGTCCTAAGTTTCTCTTGTAATAAGATTTGTCCTAAGTGTAGGAAACATCAACTATGCTGGCCAGCTCTTTCATCATCGTCCTCAAATGACTTAATAGATAATATATGAAATATCTTTATACTTGCAGATGATGGTAGAACGGAGATCGACAATTCACTTGTGGTGAGCATGGAAATAAATGGAATAATGTATCAGGGAGTTCTGTTCGCACATCAACCTAGGAGACTGTGAAGGGCTCCTCATTTATATCGGACTATTAACACATCAAGGATTTCATCAGAACCGGACCAGTCATTAGCCAGTAATGGGCTTATAGAACATGGAATTTCATTGGCTGAACCAGCCAACCAAGCAAAAATCAGTTTACAAGTGACACTTGCCATAGTGATGTTCTATTGCCCTAGGAAAAGTTCTCAATAGACTGGTTTTTACCATGGTCATCATAATTCAAAACAATTTGGAGTGGTGCAATATCTTGAATCAAGATGGCTGCTACAAAATGATGTGTGATATACAGACAATGTGGTAAACTTTAAAATGTTGGACATTAGGGTCAAAGTGATGACCTTGACATTGAGTTTACTCAGAGTGAGGCTGGTGTGTGGTAGGTTTAAATTTAGAGGTGTGTGGCTGTGAGAATGATATTCGGAGGTGGTGACCTTATCTTATTGTGTGCAATGTGGAATCTCACCAAGGCGTAGTAGTGTGTATGTGTTATATACGTTGTACTGTATAGGTCGTTTTATATGGATCAAACCATATATATAGGTCATTCTATATAGGTCAATCTATATATATATATATATATATAGGTCACTTTATATAGGTCAATCTATATAGATTGTTCAATGTAGGATATGTAGAAATAATTTATCCTACCAAGACCTGCCTACAACAAACATGTTTCTATTACTGCAAGATACCAGCAGTTTTGCTCTTCCTGGGGGACACAACCAAAATGGTTTCCAGATCTTATAAATGCCCATATTAGGAAATCAAATTCAATATATTAAATAGGATGTTTGTTTTGGACATCAAACTCAATGTATAAAGACTATATTATGAGGAAATCATTAGATTTTGTTAGATTATGAAAGGATTTGGTGTCTTATCAGGATATTCTTTGATAGCCCTAATTACAACATGTCCTTAACTCCAATGTCATTTTGATATCAGATTATTAGATAAAGGTGTTAGAATTTTAAAATGAATCCAAAATGTTCTCTGAGCATTTTTTCATGAGAACAATCTCCATGAGCATATACTGTGTAAGTAGTTACAGACACAGTCGGGTTACCGTCCCTTATCATGGACAGACCGGAAATATCACTTCTGCTCAGAATGGTAATGAAATAAACTGACATTTATGGACAATAAAAATAAAAACAGCAACTATTGGTGAGACTATTGAAGTGTCATATTTCCTTAATTTGGAGTAACTGTTCCTCCTAAAGTTTTGGTAGATTTAAAACACTTTATTCCGTACTTGTCATTTGTCAAGTAACTCAAAATAAGAATAGCGCCTTTAATTTTTTTCTAACATGTCTAAAATGTAAGAGAATGCATCTTTTATTGTATTGATCAGACATTGTTTTGATATATTTTGGATTCATTATGGTTAATGTACCTAGCTTCAAACTCCAAACCGCTGTATCTAAGATGTGTAAATGGTTTTAGAATTGGTATATTACTACTGCCCTAAGGAAGGTGTCATGGGTTGGGGAATTTCTATTTTCAATGGAACGTTTTAAGGATTGAAATATTAATTTTTCCAACAGGAAGGTATCCTGGATTGAGGAATTTCTATTTCCAAAGGAACGTTTTAAGGATTGAAATATTACTTTTGCTTAAAGGAAGGTATCCTTGGTTGGGGAATTTGTTTCCATAGGAACATTTATAGGATTGGAATACTGCTTTTACCTAAAACAATTTGTCCTGGGTTCGGGAATTTCTATTTCCATAGGAATGTTTTAGGATTGGAATATTACTTTTTCCAACAGGAAGGCATCCTGCGTGACAGGGAATTTCTGTTTCCGTGTGTCTTGCATTAGAGCATGTTTGTTTTAGGGTCGGGAATATGTGTATAAGGAAAATGGTTCTCCTTTAATTATTTTATATATTATATATATTTGCTTATAGGTTTTGCTCATATTTACACCAATATCTGTAAGTAACTGGTGTAGTTGTTGTTGACAATCATTTCACTTATATCTTCATTTTTTTTACACTATGTATACCTAATTATAATAACATAATGTTTTTAATACCTCAGTGTGTTGACCATGTCAGCCGTCTATATCTCAAACAGAAATGCTTGTCTTTGTATCATTACATTATCATATTAACTTGTTTAAAAGCGCTCTACTCTCCCAGGGGTTGAGAATCAGAAGAAATTTTTCGCTACATTATGTATTTCCATTCAGGGTTAAATATAATTTCTGCTGTTTTGACCAAATATCCACGGACAAATTATGTTGTTGAACATGTGATTTCGGTAGTTTCTGATGCTAGGTGGGAATGTAAAGTGATTAACAAATCGTTATACGATAGTAACTTAAGTAATCTCAGTGACAATATTCTCTGTCCTTTTGACATTTCTCATCAACACGGGACTTTAATTTAGTATGTCATTTGATCAGATAGTGACTATACATAAAATATTTTGCTTTGTTGATTCAGGAAGTTGATTACTAAGCCAATTTAGGCAACATTTACTGCACATCAGAAACAAAGATTCGTTTTATAGAACTGAGATAGCGTTCGGAGGTGTATACCTGACTCAAAACTTGAATCTCGTTAATTAACAATTCAACAAAGAGTAAGAAATCATAAAGCAGTGTATGACTTACCTTGCTAAGATTGATTTAAAGTTGTAATATATTTGTACCGTTTATCGTCATCTACCAGAGGCGAGAGAAGTTACCTCCATGTTGTACATAACCCTGTGACCTCTGTACACAAGATCTGGTCACGATGTCTTCCAAACAATGTCCCTGAAATCCTGCAACACAATGGAATGTAGTCATGTCACAAAATACATTTCTCACGCTCATCCGACTCAACTAGCACTTCTTATATTGTGATGTTTATAGTTTTGTTTTATTACTTGTACTAGTCATTCATTTATAATCACCAAGTCCTGGGGATTAGATATTCGTATATTATATAACAGGTCTTCTGCAATTAATCCTTCAATATTGAGGTTAGTATCAGCTGTGAACTTCTATCTTATAACACTTCTAGTAAAGAATTCGGTACAAGAAATAACTAATTAGTACGGTAGATGGTCCAAATCTAGTAATATCACTGGTACTGGTTCCATACCAGATAAAATTATTTGTTAATTAATTACATTAATTAGTACCGTAGATATTCTATACCTGGAAACGTTACCAGTATGGTAATTAGTACCGTAGATATTATATACCTGGAAACGTTACCAGTACGGTAATTCGTACCGTAGATATTCTATACCTGGTAACGTTACCGGTACGGTAATTCGTACCGTAGATATTCTATACCCGGTAACGTTACCGGTACGGTAATTAGTACCGTAGATATTCTATACCCGGTAACGTTATCGGTACGGTAATTAGTACCGTAGATATTCTATACCCGGTAACGTTACCGGTACGGTAATTAGTACCGTAGATATTCTATACCCTAACGTTACCGGTACGGTAATTAGTACCGTAGATATTCTATACCCTAACGTTACCGGTACGGTAATTAGTACCGTAGATATTCTATACCCGGTAACGTTACCGGTACGGTAATTAGTACCGTAGATATTCTATACCCTAACGTTACTGGTACGGTAATTAGTACCGTAGATATTCTATACCCTAACGTTACCGGTACGGTAATTAGTACCGTAGATATTCTATACCCGGTAACGTTACCGGTACGGTAATTAGTACCGTAGATATTCTATACCCGGTAACGTTACCGGTACGGTAATTAGTACCGTAGATATTCTATACCCGGTAACGTTACCGGTACGGTAATTAGTACCGTAGATATTCTATACCCGGTAACGTTACCGGTACGGTAATTAGTACCGTAGATATTCTATACCCGGTAACGTTACCGGTACGGTAATTAGTACCGTAGATATTCTATACCCGGTAACGTTACCGGTACGGTAATTAGTACGGTAGATATTCTATACCCGGTAACATTACCGGTACGGTAATTAGTACCGTAGATATTCTATACCCGGTAAAGTTACCGGTACGGTAATTAGTACCGTAGATATTCTATACCCGGTAACGTTACCAGTACAGTAATTAGTACGGTAGATATTCTATACCTAGTAACGTTACCAGTACGGTAATTAGTACCATAGATATTCTATACCTAGTAACGTTACCGGTACGGTAATTAGTACCGTAGATATTCTATACCGGTAACGTTACCTGTACGGTAATTAGTACCGTAGATAGTCTATACCTGGTAACATTTTATGCATCTACTCAAGGAAAGGTTACCGATACTTTACTTAAAGCTGTTTAAAGATATTAGCTACACTACATAAAATCCTGTTACATAAGTTTGTAGGTAGATCTAACATACATTTAAATGCTTACCATTTATTACTTGGTAAAGGGGAACTGTTAATCACATTTCATTGAAGATGTAGGATGCATGGTTGTGTGTCCTCAAAATGGCGTGCAATTTTCCACCTGTTAAATTTGTATTTTGATAATATTCAATTTGTACATGTATTATATTTTTGTTTTAACTATAGTTACGCACGATTGGTGCATGGATGTTATAGGTGTTTTGCAAGCTTATAGAAGTTTTGTAAGTATTGTGGTAGATTGTCTATGATGATGTCGTTTCTAAAGCCGTTCAGACAATTGTAGCGAGATATATACTACAACTTGGACACTAAAAACACTGGAACATTTTACTCTCAGTGCTTACTTAATGATTGAAACATTTCTCTTAAAACATGAACAAAAATCAATAAAAAATATTAATGAAATTTACAGTTTTTTATTTTGTGTTGGTAAAAATATTTGCTTGATGACTTATATCTATGTCCAAGATGATTGGATAATCCAGGACTAATTTGTTCCTAATATCACGATTTTTCGTTGAAGATGTTGAAAATTAACATCACAGGCTTTCGATAAACGCAGGTTAAAGATAGATATCATGAACTCATTTTGGAATATACTGTTTCCTAATACAATGGTTCGATATGATGACAGCTGTGTTCGATATGATGACAGTTGTGTTCGTTATGATGACGGTCGTGTTTCGATATGATGATAGCCATGGATGTTCGATATGATGACAGCCGTGTATGATATGATGGCAGCCGTGTTAAATATGATGACAGCCGTGTTCGATATGATGACAGTCATGTTCGATATGATGACAGCCGTGTTCGATATGATGACAGCCGTGTTCGATATGATGACAGCCGTGTTTTATATGATGACAGCCTTGTTTTATATGATGACAGCCGTGTTTGATATGATGACAGACGTGTTCGATATGATGACAGCCGTGTATGATATGATGACAGCCGTGTTCAATATGATGAGAGCCGTGTTCGATATGATGACAGTCGTGTTCGATATGATGACAGTCGTGTTCGATATGATGACAGTCGTGTTCAATATGATGACCACCACGTTCGATATGACAGCCATGTTCGATATGATGACAGTCGTGTTCGATATGATGACAGTCTTGTTTTATATGATGACAGTCGTGTTCGATATGATGACAGTCGTGTTCGATATGATGACAGCCGTGTTCAATATGATGACAGTCTTGTTTTATATGATGACAGTCGTGTTCGATATGATGACAGACGTGTTCAATATGATGACAGACGTGTTCAATATGATGACAGTCATGTTCGATATGATGACAGTCGTGTTCGATATGATGACAGTCGTGTTCGATATGATGACAGTCTTGTTTTATATGATGACAGTCTTGTTTTATATGATGACAGCCGTGTTCAATATGATGACAGTCATGTTCGATATGATGACAGCCGTGTTCGATATGATGACAGTCTTGTTTTATATGATGACAGCCGTGTTCAATATGATGACAGTCGTGTTCAATATGATGACAGTCGGGTTCGATATGATGATAGTCGTGTTCGATATGATGACAGTCGTGTTCAATATGACGAGTCGTGTTTCAATATGATGACAGTCGTGTTCGATATGATGACAGTCGTGTATGATATGACGACAGTCGTGTTCAATATGATGACAGCCGTGTTCAATATGACGAGTCGTGTTTCAATATGATGACAGTCGTGTTCGATATGATGACAGTCGTGTTCAATATGATGACAGTCGTGTATGATATGACGACAGTCGTGTTCGATATGATGACAGTCGTGTTCGATATGATGACAGTCGTGTTCGATATGATGACAGTCGTGTTCGATATGATGACAGTCGTGTTCGATATGATGACAGTCTTGTTTTATATGATGACAGTCGTGTATGATATGATGACAGCCGTGTATGATATGATGACAGCCGTGTTCGAAATGATGACAGCTAGTTTTATATGATGACAGACGTGTTCAATATGACGACAGTCGTGTTCGATATGATGACAGCCGTGTTCGATATGATGACAGTCGTGTATGATATGATGACAGTCGTGTATGATATGATGACAGCCGTGTATGATATGACGACAGCCGTGTATGATATGATGACAGTCGTGTATGATATGATGACAGTCGTGTTCGATATGATGACAGTCGTGTTCGATATGATGACAGCCGTGTTCGATATGATGACAGCTAGTTTTATATGATGACAGTCGTGTTCGATATGATGACAGCCGTGTTCGATATGATGACAGTCGTGTTCGATATGACGACAGTCGTGTATGATATGATGACAGTCGTGTATGATATGATGACAGCCGTGTTCGATATGACGACAGTCGTGTATGATATGATGACAGCCGTGTATGATATGATGACAGTCGTGTATGATATGACGACAGTCGTGTATGATATGATGACAGTCGTGTATGATATGATGACAGCCGTGTATGATATGATGACAGTCGTGTTCGATATGACGACAGTCGTGTATGATATGACGACAGCCGTGTATGATATGACGACAGTCGTGTATGATATGATGACAGCCGTGTTCGATATGATGACAGTCGTGTATGATATGATGACAGCCGTGTATGATATGACGACAGTCGTGTATGATATGATGACAGTCGTGTATGATATGACGACAGTCGTGTATGATATGATGACAGTCGTGTATGATATGATGACAGCCGTGTATGATATGACGACAGTCGTGTATGATATGATGACAGCCGTGTTCGATATGATGACAACCGTGTTCGATATGATGATAGCCGTGTATGATATGATGGCAGCCGTGTTCAATATGATGACAGCCGTGTTTTTTATATGATGACAGTCGTGTTCGATATGATGACAGTCGTGTTCGATATGATGACAGTCTTGTTTTATATGATGACAGCCGTGTTCAATATGATGACAGCCGTGTTTTTTATATGATGACAGTCGTGTTCAATATGATGACAGTCGTGTTCGATATGATGACAGTCTTGTTTTATATGATGACAATCGTGTTCGATATGATGACAGCCGTGTTCGATATGATGACAGCCGTGTTCAATATGACGAGTCGTGTTTCAATATGACGACAGTCGTGTTCAATATGACGACAGTCGTGTTCAATATGATGACAGTCGTGTATGATATGACGACAGTCGTGTTCGATATGATGACAGTCGTGTTCAATATGACGAGTCGTGTTTCAATATGATGACAGTCGTGTTCGATATGATGACAGTCGTGTATGATATGACGACAGTCGTGTTCAATATGATGACAGCCGTGTTCAATATGACGAGTCGTGTTTCAATATGATGACAGTCGTGTTCGATATGATGACAGTCGTGTTCAATATGATGACAGTCGTGTATGATATGACGACAGTCGTGTTCGATATGATGACAGTCGTGTTCGATATGATGACAGTCGGGTTCGATATGATGACAGTCGTGTTCGATATGATGACAGTCGTGTTCGATATGATGACAGTCTTGTTTTATATGATGACAGTCGTGTATGATATGATGACAGCCGTGTATGATATGATGACAGCCGTGTTCGAAATGATGACAGCTAGTTTTATATGATGACAGACGTGTTCAATAAGATGACAGTCGTGTTCGATATGATGACAGCCGTGTTCGATATGATGACAGTCGTGTTCAATAAGATGACAGCCACGTTCGATATGATGACAGTCGTGTATGATATGATGACAGCCGTGTATGATATGACGACAGCCGTGTTCAATATGACGAGTCGTGTTTCAATATGATGACAGTCGTGTTCGATATGATGACAGTCGTGTTCGATATGATGACAGCCGTGTTCGATATGATGACAGCTAGTTTTATATGATGACAGTCGTGTTCAATAAGATGACAGCCACGTTCGATATGATGACAGTCGTGTTCGATATGACGACAGTCTTGTTTTATATGATGACAACCGTGTTCAATATGATGACAGCCGTGTTCAATATGACGAGTCGTGTTTCAATATGACGACAGTCGTGTTCAATATGACGACAGTCGTGTTCAATATGATGACAGTCGTGTATGATATGATGACAGTCTTGTTCGATATGATGACTGCCACGTTCGATATGATGACAGTCGTGTTCGATATGATGACAGCCGTGTTCAATATGATGACAGCTAGTTTTATATGATGACAGTCGTGTTCAATAAGATGACAGCCACGTTCGATACGATGACAGTCGTGTTCGATATGACGACAGTCTTGTTTTATATGATGACAACCGTGTTCAATATGATGACAGCCGTGTTCAATATGACGAGTCGTGTTTCAATATGACGACAGTCGTGTTCAATATGACGACAGTCGTGTTCAATATGATGACAGTCGTGTTCGATATGATGACAGTCGTGTTCGATATGATGGCAGTCGTGTATGATATGATGGCAGCCGTGTTCAATATGATGACAGCCGTGTTTTTTATATGATGACAGTCGTGTTCGATATGATGACAGTCGTGTTCGATATGATGACAGTCTTGTTTTATATGATGACAGCCGTGTTCAATATGATGACAGTCGTGTTCGATATGATGACAGCTGTGTTCGATATGATGACAGCCGTGTTCGATATGACGACAGTCTTGTTTTATATGATGACAACCGTGTTCAATATGATGACAGCCGTGTTCAATATGACGAGTCGTGTTTCAATATGATGACAGTCGTGTTCGATATGATGACAGTCGTGTTCGATATGATGGCAGTCGTGTATGATATGATGGCAGCCGTGTTCAATATGATGACAGCCGTGTTTTTTATATGATGACAGTCGTGTTCGATATGATGACAGTCGTGTTCGATATGATGACAGTCTTGTTTTATATGATGACAGCCGTGTATGATATGACGACAGTCGTGTTCGATATGATGACAGCCGTGTTTTTTATATGATGACAATCGTGTTTTTTATATGATGACAATCGTGTTCGATATGATGACAGCCGTGTTCGATATGATGACAGTCGTGTTCGATATGATGACAGTCTTGTTTTATATGATGACAACCGTGTTCAATATGATGACAGCCGTGTTCAATATGATGACAGCCGTGTTTTTTATATGATGACAATCGTGTTCGATATGATGACAGCCGTGTTCGATATGATGACAGTCGTGTTCGATATGACGACAGTCTTGTTTTATATGATGACAACCGTGTTCAATATGATGACAGCCGTGTTCAATATGACGAGTCGTGTTTCAATATGACGACAGTCGTGTTCAATATGACGACAGTCGTGTTCAATATGATGACAGTCGTGTATGATATGACGACAGTCGTGTTCGATATGATGACAGTCGTGTTCAATATGACGAGTCGTGTTTCAATATGATGACAGTCGTGTTCGATATGATGACAGTCGTGTATGATATGACGACAGTCGTGTATGATATGACGACAGTCGTGTTCAATATGATGACAGCCGTGTTCAATATGACGAGTCGTGTTTCAATATGATGACAGTCGTGTTCGATATGATGACAGTCGTGTTCAATATGATGACAGTCGTGTATGATATGACGACAGTCGTGTTCGATATGATGACAGTCGTGTTCGATATGATGACAGTCGGGTTCGATATGATGACAGTCGTGTTCGATATGATGACAGCCTTGTTCAATATGATGACAGCCATGTTCAATATGATGACAGCCGTGTTCGATATGATGACAATCGTGTTCGATATGATGACAGTCGTGTTCAATATGATGACAGTCGTGTATGATATGATGACAGTCGTGTATGATATGACGAGTCATGTTCGATATGATGACAGCCTTGTTTTATATGATGACAGCCATGTTCGATATGATGACAGTCGTGTTCGATATGATGACAGCCGTGTTCGATATGATGACAGTCGTGTTCGATATGATGACAGTCGTGTTCGATATGATGACAGTCGTGTTCGATATGATGACAGTCGTGTTCGATATGATGACAGTCGTGTTCAATATGATGACAGTCGTGTATGATATGATGACAGTCGTGTATGATATGACGAGTCATGTTCGATATGATGACAGCCTTGTTTTATATGATGACAGCCGTGTTCGATATGATGACAGTCGTGTTCGATATGATGACAGTCGTGTTCGATATGATGACAGTCGTGTTCGATATGATGACAGTCGTGTTCGATATGATGACAGTCGTGTTCGATATGATGACAGTCGTGTATGATATGATGACAGTCGTGTATGATATGACGAGTCATGTTCGATATGATGACAGCCTTGTTTTATATGATGACAGCCGTGTTCGATATGATGACAGTCGTGTTCGATATGATGACAGCCGTGTTCGATATGATGACAGTCGTGTTCGATATGATGACAGTCGTGTTCGATATGATGACAGTCGTGTTCGATATGATGACAGTCGTGTTCGATATGATGACAGCCGTGTTCAATATGATGACAGTCGTGTTCGATATGATGACAGTCGTGTTCGATATGATGACAGCCATGTTCGATATGATGACAGTCGTGTTCGATATGATGACAGCTGTGTTCGATATGATGACAGTCATGTTCGATATGATAACAGTCCTGTTCGATATGATGACAGCCGTGTTCGATATGATGACAGTCATGTTCGATATGATGACAGTCTTGTTCAATATGATGACAGTCGCGTTCGATATGATGACAGTCGTGTTCAATATGATGACAGCCGTGTTCAATATGATGACAGCCGTGTTCGATATGATGACAGTCGTGTTCGATATGATGACAGTCGTGTTCGATATGATGACAGTCGTGTTCGATATGATGACAGTCTTGTTTTATATGATGACAGTCGTGTTCAATATGATGACAGTCTTGTTTTATATGATGATAGCCGTGTTCAATATGAGAGCCGTGTTCGATATGATGACAGTCGTGTTCGATATGATGACAGTCATGTTCGATATGATGACAGCCGTGTTCGATATGATGACAGTCATGTTTGATGACAGTTGTGTTCAATATGATGACAGTCGTGTTCGATATGATGACAGTCGTGTTCGATATGATGACAGTCGTGTTCGATATGATGACAGTCGTGTTCGATATGATGACAGTCTTGTTTTATATGATGACAGCCGTGTATGATATGACGACAGTCGTGTTCGATATGATGACAGTCGTGTTCGATATGATGACAGTCGTGTATGATATGATGACAGTCGTGTTCGATATGATGACAGTCTTGTTTTATATGATGACAGCCGTGTTCAATATGATGACAGTCGTGTTCGATATGATGACAGCCATGTTCGATATGATGACAGCCGTGTTCGATATGATGACAGTCTTGTTTTATATGATGACAGCCGTGTTCAATATGATGACAGTCGTGTTCAATATGATGACAGTCGTGTGTGATATGACGACAGTCGAGTTCGATATGATGACAGCCATGTTTAATATGATGACAGTCGTGTTCGATATGATGACAGCTGTGTTCGATATGATGACAGTCTTGTTTTATATGATGACAGTCATGTTCGATATGATGACAGTCGTGTTCGATATGATGACAGTCGTGTTCGATATGATGACAGTCTTGTTTTATATGATGACAGTCGTGTTCAATATAATGACAGTCGTGTTCGATATGATGACAGTCGTGTTCGATATGATGACAGTCTTGTTTTATATGATGACAATTGTGTTCAATATGATGACAGTCTTGTTTTATATGATGATAGCCGTGTTCAATATGAGAGCCGTGTTCGATATGATGACAGTCGTGTTCGATATGATGACAGTCATGTTCGATATGATGACAGCCGTGTTCGATATGATGACAGTCATGTTTGATGACAGTTGTGTTCAATATGATGACAGTCGTGTTCGATATGATGACAGTCGTGTTCGATATGATGACAGTCGTGTATGATATGATGACAGCCGTGTATGATATGACGACAGTCGTGTTCGATATGATGACAGTCGTGTTCGATATGATGACAGTCGTGTATGATATGATGACAGTCGTGTTCGATATGATGACAGTCTTGTTTTATATGATGACAGCCGTGTTCAATATGATGACAGTCGTGTTCGATATGATGACAGCCATGTTCGATATGATGACAGTCTTGTTTTATATGATGACAGCCGTGTTCAATATGATGACAGTCGTGTTCAATATGATGACAGTCGTGTTCAATATGATGACACCCGTGTATGATATGATGACAGCCGTGTTCAATATGATGACACCCGTGTATGATATGATGACAGCCGTGTTCAATATGATGACAGCCGTGTATGATATGATGACAGTCGTGTATGATATGATGACAGCCATGTTCGATATGATGACAGTCGTGTTCAATATGATGACAGTCGTGTATGATATGATGACAGCCATGTTCAATATGATGACAGCCGTGTTCAATATGATGACAGCCATGTTCGATATGACGACAGCCATGTTCAATATGATGACAATCGTGTTCAATATGATGACAGTCGTGTTCGATATGATGACAGCCGTGTTCGATATGATGACAGCCGTGTTTGATATGACGACAGTCGTGTTGGATGCTTGTCGATATACCTATAACAACCCTTCTTATCATTTTGGAAACTTGACATTTCCTCAGTTTGCTTGGATTTTCGTGGCCCATGCCGCCAATAAAGCCGGAGATGCTTTTCCTTGTGGTACACACGAACCTATTCTCTATACTTTTCATACTTTTCAAGGTGTTTTTATTTAGAATTACAGTTTTCTAGTTGGTATTCTTGTTCTTCATTTTTACATCATTAAATTTTATGATGAAATTTATTCATTGGCAACTTTTGGAAAAAAATATATATATATATCGTTTATACAGCCTAAATATGAAATAAAGCTGTTCAGGGTTTCACATGATTTCATGTGCATCTGCTTTGTTTGAAGTGGTCAATTGCTGCCTTTGACCTTTAACTTTTAATTTTTAACATTGACCAATGGCCAACAAAATAAAATCAAGTGTAGAACTTGATAATGTGATGTTTCGGTGTGAATATGAACTAAACCTGTCTAGGAGTTCAACCCATTTCTTGTACACAATATGAAATTAATCTGTCACGATGCTAAAGAGATATCTTGTTCACCAGTTTTTGTTTATTTCAAAAAGAAATTAAGTGTGACATTTTATCTGTTTACCTTGACCAATAAACACTATAACCTAAACAGGTATAAACTTGTATGATGTAATTCAGAAATTCTAAGTCGTGAATATGAACTAAATTTGTCCAGGGGTTTATGAGATGTCCTGTTATGAAGGACATACCGCCGTGCTCACTGACGGACGCCATCGACACCAACACAACATACTAGACAAAGCAATAGTATATATATGATATTATAAATACATAAAAAACCAAAGTAGAAAGATTACATATGTTAGACAACATTAGAAAAAATAGGGTATTAATTCATTGTTGAATCTAGAGATATGCCAACATTGTGTCTTGTAGAATTCTAAAACATATTAGACAATATTGTAAAAAATATTATTCATTTCAAACAATATTTGAGATATAACATACATGTATAACACATACATGTATAACACATCCTCTGGAACTTGATGATATTATACAATATTACAGATATTAGACAAAGATATATCACATATTAGATATATCACATATTAGATATATTACATATTAGATATATTAGACAAAGATATATCACATATTAGATATATTACATATTAGATATATTACATATTAGATATATCACATATTAGATATATTACATATTAGATATATCACATATTAGATATATCATCTATTAGATATATCACATATTAGATATATTACATATTAGATATATCACATATTAGATATTACACGTTAGATATATCACATATTAGATATCACATATTAGATATATTACATATTAGATATATTACATATTAGATATATCACATATTAGATATATTACATATTAGATATATTACATATTAGATATATCACATATTAGATATATCACATATTAGATATATTACATATTAGATATAACATCTATTAGATATATTACATATTAGATATCTTACATATTAGATATATTACATATTAGATATATCACATATTATATATATTACATATTAGATATACATGTATTACATATTAGATATATAACATATTAGATATATCACATATTAGATATCTTACATATTATATATATTACATATTAGATATATCACATATTAGAGATATTAAATATTAGATATACATGTATCACATATTAGATATATCACATATTGGATATATTACATATTAGACAAAGATATATCACATATTAGATATATTACATATTAGATATATTAAATATTAGATATACATGTATTACATATTAGATATATCACATATTAGATATATCACATATTAGACAAAGATATATCACATATTAGATATATTACATATTAGATATATTACATATTAGATATATCACATATTAGATATATTACATATTGGATATATTACATATTAGATATATTACATATTAGATATATTACATATTAGATATATCACATATTAGATATATTACATATTGGATATATTACATATTAGATATATCACATATTAGATATATCACATTTTAGATATATTACATATTACAGATATTACATATTAGATATATATTACATATAAGAGATATATTACATATAAGAGATATATTACATATTAGAGATATATTACATATTAGAGATATCACATATTAGATATATTACATATTACAGATATTACATATTAATATATCACATATTAGATATATTACATATTAGATATATTACATATTAGAGATATTACATATTAGATATATTACATATTAGATATATCACATATTAGATATATCACATTTTAGATATATTACATATTACAGATATTACATATTAGATATATATTACATATAAGAGATATATTACATATAAGAGATATATTACATATTAGAGATATATTACATATTATATATATGACATAATAAATCTATCACATATTAGATATATTAAATATTAGATATATTACATATTAGATATATTACATATTAGATATTACACGTTAGATATATTACATATTAGAGATATTACATATAAGAGATATATTACATATTAGAGATATATTACATATTATATATATGACATAATAAATCTATCACATATTAGATATATTAAATATTAGATATATTACATATTAGATATTACACGTTAGATATATTACATATTAGAGATATTACATATAGAGATTATAAGAAATGTTATAAAAGTATTCATTAGATAACGTATCATAAAATAAATCATATAACTTTATATCTTATATTCTCACATTAACTACCCGGACATCGTTAAATGACGGACTTAAACTGTCCACACACTTAACTGTATATCTTAATACATTGTACGATACTCATCCACCCATCATTTCATTTTTCTGCATACACATACAAAATAACCTGGCCACGCGCATGCCTGACACGTCCTTAAGTGACCTTGGCTGTTAATCAAACAGGACGTTGAGCAAAATAAACCATAAACAAAATCATCAATCGGCGAAGGGAGGTCACCAAGCTTCACTTCACTAGGTTTCTACAGCAGGACAGTCAGACTTTCATCGACACCAGTAAAATCTGTCGATGGAAAGATGCAGATGAAAGAAGGAAATAATTAGGAGGTTGTTCCAAAATCAATCCGAAGAAGGACGAAAAACGACGAGCTAGGGCAGCGGAATTGGCCACAGTCTCATCAATATCGCGAACATAAAATTTTCCATGGAAAAGTATTTCAGTTTGAGGAAAATTTCTTTCCTTAAATCCAGTGTTTCCTTTCCTATTAAAATTTGCTTTCATATAAAAAATAAGTCAATGAATTCTCTCGTGTTGAATATTGATGAAGTTGAAGTCTTGGAAGTCAGTGGGCTTTGGCAGGGTGGCGCATTGATGGAGGTCACTAGCCTGGTCAGAGATCTAGAGGTTTACTCAATAAAAACGCACGTTGTTTACGATGCATCTGGAATGGAGAGATGGATCCAAGTCGGAAATATTTACCGTCCAACATTCTGTGGGAGAAGAAGAGGACCCTGGTATAGGTCATATACTCTCTTCTTGCCAAAATACCATCCACCAAAAAGGAAGCAAACTTTGAGGCATGAAGGAGAAAGAAAAACAAAAGTGTTTTAGAGCAAAATAGATACTGTAAATAAACTTATTTTAGCGTGCTCAAATTTCAGCGCAAAAGCTAATTAGAACGGATTAGCGCAATGAGAAATTAGCTCGAGAACAATGTTGGCCATATCAAATATTGTAGATAAACTACTATTAGCACAATCAAAATTTAGCGAAATTCTTCTAGTGCGAAAACCGCTAAAATAATATTACTACCAAGATATGTACGTTTACAGTAAGTCGATTCGATTGATTAAGAACGAAAAAAAGGCAACTTTTCCAGGGGAAGTATCAAACAAACCTTCGGCCTAACATAGTCTCTGGACCCTAATGAACAAATCGCCTCACAATCCAGGGGAAATATAGGTGTACAGTATGGTGTTCCGTTAGGGCCAATTTTCCAATATCGCTCCTTCGACCTAAACGCGAGAGAGCGTAAACACGATGGCGAAGGAGCGAAACCACGACGAGGCAAAGGAGCGAAGGAACGAAAGAGCAAAAACACGATGCTGAAGGAGCGAAGTTCCATCACCCCTTCGCCATCGTGCTTTCACTCCTAAACTCCTTCGCTCCTTCGCTTCTTCGCTCCTTCGTTCCTTCGCTCCTTCGTTCCTTCGCTCCTTCGTCATCGTGTTTTCGCACCTTCGACCTAAACGCGAAGGAGCGATATTGGAAATTTGGCCCTTACGGAACACCATAGTACAGAGACCCATTAGGGAAAGATATCCAAATATGATTGAAGACTTACCAGTAGACTAGAGAGAAAACGAGTGGCAGACATGGGTTTCCATAATAAACATGCCGGTGTTTCCCAGTTCAACAAATGTGGCGAATTTTGCGAACACTGTGTGTGACTGGATGATGCAGCTGAGAGACTGTTCTGTATAGCATTGAAAACAAGTCAAGGTCATTTATACTTTGGTTTGGTTTGGTTTATTTTGTTTAACGTCCTATTAACAGCTAAGGTCATTTAAGGACGGCCTCCCGTGCGTGCGAAATGTATGCGTGTGATGAGTGCGTATGTGTGTTTTGGGAGGCTGTGGTATGTTTGTGTTAAGTCTCCTTGTGATAGGCCGGATCTTTTGCCGATTTAGAGTGCTACCTCACTGAAGCATACTGCCGAAGACACCCAGCAGCACACCCCACCCGGTCACATTATACTGACAACGGGCGAACCAGTCGTCCCATTCCTAATTTGCTGAGCGCTAAGCAGGAGCAGCAAATACCATTTTTAAAGAATCTGGTATGTCTCGGCCAGGGGACAGAACCCAAAGCCTTCCTCACAGGGGCGAACGCTCAACTAAAGGCCAAAAGTGAGGCTTTGTCAAGGGAGACATTAGGAAGAAGAAAGTTGTTAAGAAAGAAGAGAAAAGATAAGATCCCAAGTTTAGTCGCCTCTTACGATCATGCAATGGGGGCAGCAGGTACAATTCTTACGCCCTACCTGCAATACTTTACTAGTTATCTGCTGGCCATGCAAATACTGTACCAGTACTTCTGGTGATCTTGAACTTAAGGAGGTGATGGCCTGTCAGGTTTTTACATGTAAAATACATAATCTCTAAAACATACATTATCTCTATAATTTTGAATATAGGTCAAGGTCATTAATATGACACATATCACCTCTCGACCACAGTTACCTCCCTTAAGCTCAGTTATATTCTGTGCCATATATGAGATGAAGACTACACAGCTCTACTGTTATTATAAACTTGATGTACCGATGAAGTAAAACCTGAGGCCAAGGCCTAATCTCCTTCGAGGTCCTCTAGGACTACACTTTCGTCTCAGGTGTGATTCTAAACCAGTATGTTGGATTTGGAGAGAGATGGACGAAACCACCGACCAACGCACAAAGACCGTGAGAAAACATACTTAACGATACAGAGCGAGGAGGCGAAATAGCCAATGATGGAAGGTCACGGCTGAGGACGTCGGTTTTTTCTCTTTTTGATTCTAGGTCAAAGGAACGTGTCAAGTCCCTGTGATCGGCAGTGAAGCAACAACAACATGTACACACCACAGTCCTCAAAATAATCACATGTTCCAACAGTGATGAAAACCATTAACTAGTACAAACTTTAGGTCAATGTATCAAAGCAACCCCAAATCGGTCATGTCACGTGACAATTGACCAAAAAGTATTACGAAAAGCCCCTATTGATTTGAGATGTGAAACACGTAAATGGTTTTTCCAAAATGTGGAAATAGCATTTTGCTTAATAAGAACCATAGGGACTTTTCACGAATTCCCAACCCACTATTCTATGATAATATATTTTTGGACCGTGGGTTGAGAATTTGTGTTATGGCCCTATGATAAGAACCACTGAACCAAGCACACTATTGACTTACACAGCGGCAATCGGAAAACCACTCGGGCCTTTCCGCCATATATTGTGTTTTCCGAAGATATGACGGAAAGGCCCGAGAGGTTTTCCGAGAGACACAGCGGATGATACCCGACAGACAGGACCATTTCGTTTTTCGCCTTGGTAGCTGAATGTGCGACAACAAAAACATTGGCATTTCGCCCAGTGATAAATGTCATCCTTCCGAATTATTTCTCTCTCGAAAGAACAGGAGATTAGGTTGGTAGTTAGATGGTAAATGATTTGTTTTTATTTAATTACCTTTTATCGAGGCGAAAGGTGAACGTTTCAGGCCTGTAGCGATAAACGAAATAACTTTAACGAGTGATTTAAACTCACACGACGTGAAAGCAAAGGAAAGATTGTTTTTTTAGTTTAAACAGTATTTTATTTAATTCATAGACATTGCATACAAAAATATAAAATATCAGTTCATAATTTGCAAAGAGTTCTGGAAACAAGCTTAAAGCTTATATCAATCCATCTCCCTCAAAAGGTCAGCATATTTTTATCTAGCATAGTGGTCAAGTCAGAAGACTGCTTAATCATTTTACAATTTATATATGTAGAAATATAAATGAAAATGTATTAAAACATAAGTTGTGCATTCAATGAATGAAATGTCAGTTAAAGAAAAGACTTTGTTTTCATCTTGCTTTTTACTTTCCTTATATCTAAATTTTCTTGTAGATTAAATAGTGATCTTACTACAGATGTTTTATTTTTTCCTCTCGAATACCAAAAGTCTGAATGTAAATGTAATCCCATCTGTCCTCATTTTGAGGATGAAATCGTTTGTGCAAAGCTATCACATAGCGTCCTAAATGGCAAATATAGTAATTCTCTCAAAAATATGAATTTTTATAGTACCGAATTACTTCTAATTCGTTATGAGAAACCGACAGGACGATACTAAAAAAATATTAAATTTCGTCTTTTCCCCCGAAAGCTCTGACATGTGAACATGCAATTAACTTGGTATATTGATACATGTTCGCGAATGGAATATGGAATGTTGATTTCTCGGCTAATTTGTTATGTACGTTACCACGATGTTGACTCGCAGGGCTGACAATAAAGAGATGCTCTTCTATGACAGCTCTCATAGTATAATTTGACACGGAATAGATAATCAAATGATTTCACACGAGGACAAATCAATGTCGCTGTGTACTCTAAGAAGTGAGACTGTACCATAATTCTCGTGATAAGAATTACACTAGAAATCGTATCTAAACAAAATAATAATGAGTTCACCTACCTCTACAAACAGACAATTGAAGTCATCTTCATGTCATCATTATTTTGATTGGTTTATGCCTTGCCCTACTTAGTCGTTGAGGGGCTGATACGTTTTTCAACTTATTACTAATTATTTTGTAGAAACGCACTGCGTAGACCCGACCTTGCATCGACCGTGAATTTTGTCATTCAGAGCAACGCGTCATTGTCATAGCAGGAAAATCTGCTGTTTTTGTTTTTGTTTGTTGTTGTTGTTGTTTTTCGGCATATCCGTATAATTTTCTTTTGGCCCCGAATATGACGCGAAAGGTGGCGTTACTGGTCAAGATGAAATATGGGATTGGTCAATGTAGCGGTAAATGCAAAATGCAGATATGCAGTTAAAAACGAAACAAAGTTAAGATTGAATACAAGCGGATTAAGTGGATGTATCTATTCGAATGCATTAATAAAAGTATATTCCTTATTCAAATGCAGTCTTATTATCACCAAAAATTATTCAAACTGATATAATTTTGTTATCCGTGCTGAAACTGCGCATTTATTAATTAGTTCGTTAATTTATTTCACCACCAGTTTTACATTATAACCACCAGCATTAAAACTATGCCGTTTATCTTTTTAAAAGATATTTCTTGTTGTTTTTGTTTGTGTGTTTTTTAATGTTGTTGTTGTTGATTTTATTATTATTACTATTCATCTCGTTGTCCTCTGCAATCTGAAATTACCATCACTGCAAAGTAGAGAAAAAACAATTCTTTAAGAACATGTTATATTTCTACCAAAATAAAACCCGAAGAAAAATAACAATAGGGCATGTTATTGTTTAAACCGCACAAGCCTTTTCGTCATACCGTTGGTTTAAACTTTAATACTCTTGGTACATTGTCATCGAAAAAAACTTTTTACCTTTAAATCACAAATTTATCCATTCTCAGTGTTACATTCCAAACCTGTTCCTAGTTCATGCTGTGATAAATGCAGAGAATGGGAACAGAGAATTTGTAATGATTTTACTACACATTATATTTATGTTACGAGCTTGAGATATGACGACGAAGAACGAGAAAAAAAGGGAAACCCTTTCAACGGTAGCGGATAGCAGTTTCTATACACACCTAATTATCATCAAGTGCAGGGATATAAAATCTTGATCAATCAAACAGAATACCATAGGGGATTAAATAATCAAAAGATATATAGATACTTATTATAGTTTAAATACATCGGTTCGGTTACGGTACCCCTGTGACGAAGACGACCCACCAAAATCGAGTGACACGGCCATTCGGATCCAGCGATTGCCGCTGGTCTGATTATTAGTCTGGGAGCTGTAAAATATCAAGCTTATCGACATGAGATTATCTTTTATATCATGATGTAATGTAATTTTATTCTTTTTAAAAAAATCATTTCATGCCAGTACTCTTTCTTGACGTATATAGGTGGTTTGTGAGTACTAAACATTGGTTACAGAATTTCATTGGAGGGGTTTATATAACCATGAATGACAAGGGCGCTAACTATGTCTCATCAAATTTACTAATAATATTTTATTAGCCATGTTCAATTTTCGTAAATATATCATTTAAAATAATATGTTTTTTATCAAATGAAATTTGATCGAATCCACTAAAACAGCAGTGACGAATGATTTAAAACATACAGTATTTCGGCATAAGTCGTTCTCCATCCTGGAATTCTTTTTTTAGTAATTACAAGTATTGCCTTGTGTTGAGGTCGATAGTGGTTTCATTCTCTTGTTTAGGAAACATTGGAGCCTCATGATTGAAATCATATTGTACTCCACAGCTTGTCGACCATAGGCGGCAACTAAAAGTGGGGCCGATGTGGAATCGAAGATTTTCTTCTGTAATCCATTAAGTGGACATTGAAGAGCCCAAACTAGATATTCTTTCCCCACTAGAACACTTGGGAGTTTTACACTTTCCCTTTTGTTCCTGTCCCTTCCTTCCTTTCTTTTTTGTCTGGACTGTCTTTCCCTGCTTTTTTCTCCTATAGATTTCACTTTGACACCCTACCTCATATGAAAAATGAAATAACTCTGCTCTATTTGATCGAGAAAGAGCCAATCAGATAGTCGCTTACTGCGTGTATGCTCTTTCTCTGATTCTGCATGGATAACATATTGAAATGTTCATAATACTGGAAATCTTCATCGTTCTTCAATATAAAACGGTTTCGATTTTCCACGTTTTCCTCTCAGGCCAAACAGCGATAAAGCAAATGTCCCTACATCTTACCTCTCAGGGCACACGGCGACCACCAAATGTCCTACACCTTACCTCCCAGGGCACACGGCGACCACCAAATGGCCCTACACCTTACCTCTCAGGGCACACGGCGACCACCAAATGGCCTACACCTTACCACTCAGGGCACACGGCGACCACCAAATGGCTCTACACCTTACCTCTCAGGGCACACGGCGACCACCAAATGGCCCTACACTTTACCTCTCAGGGTCCACGGCGACCACCAAATGTCCCTACACCTTACCTCTCAGAGCCCACGGCGACCACCAAATGTCCTTAGACCTTACCTCTCAGGGCACACGGCGACCACCAAATGGCCATACATCTTACCTCACAGAGAACACGGCGACCACCAAATGGCCCTACACCTCACCTCTCAGGGCACACGGCGACCACCAAATGGCCCTACACCTTACCTCTCAGGGCACACGGCGACCACCAAATGGCCCTACACTTTACCTTTCCGGGCAGACGGCGACCACCAAATGGCCATACACCTTACCTCTCAGGGCACACGGCGACCACCAAATGGCACTACACCTCACCTTTCAGGGCACACGGCGACCACCAAATGGCCCTACACCTTACCTCTCAGGGCACACGGCGACCACCAAATGGCCCTACACTTTACCTCTCCGGGCAGACGGCGACCACCAAATGGCCCTACACCTTACCTCTGAGAGAACACGGCGACCACCAGATGTCCCTACACCTTGCTTCTCAGAGCAAACGGCGACAACCAAATGTCCTTAGACCTTACCTCTCAGAGCACACGGCGACAACCAAATGTCCTTCGACCTTGCTTCTCAGGGCACACGGCGACCACCAAATATCCTGCGACCTCAGGGCAGACGACGACCAGCAACCAAACGTCTTTAGACCTTTAAAAGGACGTATCGTGGTAATCTTTCCTCTGGAATAAAGACATTGTGTCTGAATTCCAAATTAATAGATAGATGTACACAAGCTAGGTCTGAAGTCTGAATTTGTAGTTCTGTGTGGTGTTACATTTGAGCCGTCAAGTTTGTGATCATCCTTCTGCAATTCTTAAGAGCATCCCGTTATCGTTCTGCATTCATAATTTACTGAACAAGAAACTCTTATTTACGTTCAGCTCTCGGCCTTACCGACAAGGGATGTGTGGTTGAGTACAGTTTATGACGTTATCGGGTTCCTTTGACTCACCCACAGGGAACCTGTCACATATGAATAGATCATGTGATCATTTCTACTGCCATATACTTTGACAGTGAAATAATACTGACATGCCTTCTATATATACGTGGTAAAGTGCAAGTGATATGTCGGTTTGTCATTATATACGCCAGTTCCGGTTATAATGAATTACATTCAATTAACTTTTTAACGATGCACTTTTAGTTTTTAATCTAAGTTCAAATGTATTTGTAGTTTTTCAAATTTTGAATGAACATCGACCTTCAAATGACGTTAAGTGTTCATTATAGAGAGATAACGTATTTTCTAGTGCACTTCATTTTCATTACTGTACGATGTATCTGTTTGCACCAATTGTTTTATTTATATATATCATTACTTAATCTCATTACACACCGTTCAAAATACAAATGCTTAAGCCAGAGCGTAGTTGTTACGATTTGTTTAATGAGTAGCTAATATAATTAACAGAATTCCTATAACCCTATGTACTTTAGCGAGCTTCAGCAGAAGCTACTGTAAGACATTCAAATGTCATAATACGGAGTCTAATTATTCCGAATTAGTTGTTCACTTTCAAAAATAAATTTAATTATTCTCAGGCATATGTTTGAAATTTCATGTTTATGATGCTCCAATTCAGCATAAAGACATCTAAAGGTTCTCTAACAGCTCTTTGAAACTAACATGAAATATTGATTAGAATTTAAAAAAAAAACTTTTTTTTAAATATCAGAATTTTTTCATTTGTTTTCAGCATTAACTTGGATCTTCATATTTGTATGTTTAAATCTCATTGTTATCCGACGTTGAATGTGATATATAGAATTTTACCTTGTCCGTTTAAACTTTGATAATTGGCTTGTATGAATATTAGCGTGTTCTAATCAGGTTTAATATTTCGAGGTCTTTGTGTCTTCGCGCGTTCTTTCCTAACCTGCTAATTACATTCGGGCCGTGAGTCAACACTTAATCACTTTAATTTTTCGAAATTGTTCATTTTAGAATTAATAGAAAAGACGAAAAAGAAAACGAAGGTTACCATCTATAAGTGATGAAAAGGGGATTATGTCTGAAAGTCTCAATATCATTGTAACGATAAACAGATAGAGATTGATTAATCTCGTCACGCCACCGAATTGTTGATTACGGGACGAGATCAAACAGGATCACATATCTCGTGTTTTAAAAGAGGACAAAACGTGAGATGCGTGTTGTTTACTCGAGCGGATTTTAAAACCAAGTCCCACACTAGATATCCATCTGTTAACTGGACCCTAATGTTAGCGAGATATGATCATGACGTAGCTTACGGAGACAAGAGGTAGAGAGTGGAACAATTTATCCAATCAGGGAACTCAAAACTTACACGTGACACATCTTGTCCAACCAGGAAACTTCCAAACGTACAAGTGTCACATCTTTAAACGGAGGGTCTCAATAATGTACCGACGTCACATTGTTTTCAGGTAGGTTATCTCAATAATGTAGCGATGACACATCTTATCAAATGGGTGATCTCAATGATGTACAAGTGTCATATCTTTTCTGGTGGGTAATCTCAATAATGTACCGACGTCACATCTTTTCTGATGGTAGATCTCAATAATGTACCGACGTCACATCTTTTCTGATGGTAGATCTCAATAATGTACCGATGTCACATCTTTTCTGATGGGTGATCACAATAATGTACCGATGTCACATCTTTTCTGATGGGTGATCACAATAATGTACCGATGTCACATCTTTTCTGATGGGTGATCACAATAATGTACCGATGTCACATCTTTTCTGATGGGTGATCACAATGATGTATTGATAGCATGGCAAATGGCTCAACTCAACCACATGATGTCAATAAACGGACTATGACATTCATAGCCCTATGAATGCAATCTTATAATGTATAGTCGGGTTGCCGTACATGCATCGTGGAGTGAAAGTACGGCTAGTCTTTAGGGTTGTATGGTAGTTTTGCCAAATAACAATTTATTCTTCTATGTCGGTCGATTATGAAAAAAAAAAGTTTCAAAACAAAGTCACAAACACGAGGAATAATTTGTCCACCTCGGAGTAGATGAAGGCAGATTTATTGTTTTGCACTTGCGAGACACAAGCGAAAATAATAGCTCCAACAATACTCACAATATATGTACTTAACAGTGCATCATCTTATTCTAAATACAATAAACAATTTGGATTATGAACCGACCAACCAATAATTCCATTTATCATTCTAACTCAGCCTAGTTACAGGTATCCGTTATGAAATGTTATATGGAGGGAGATTTCATATGCGTAGATCCATACAATTTAGTTTACCCAAATGCACATGCCTTACAATGGAGGTAAAATAAGGCCCGAATGGCCGCATTGGTGCCTTAACTACAGATCCGCCTATTCCAATCAAAATTAATGACAACGTTTTACAATTTCTGAACAAGTCATAAAATGTTTATTGCTTTTATGTTATATTCCCATAACGTAGCTTTATTTTCATAATTATCAAGTTAGTGTAGGCCTACACAGTGCTGACAAGTTCTTATCATCTAGTCAGTATGTAGGTCGTTTCCAGTTCATATGGGTGAGTCGGTGGCGTAGTGGATAGCGAACATGTCAGCCATCAAGCCAGCCGGGGTACAATTTTACAAAAAAAGTGCTTGGTCTCTTTCCGAAACGTGCCCCCTGACACATTGATTTCCAACAGCAAGGCTAATGCGCATATCCATCCCAGCCTACAGGAAAACATTATATTAAACTTAATAAATATTAATGTTTTATTAAACTTATTAAAAAAAAATAGATTAAATCTATTAAAATATTTGAAATATTAGATTTAAGCTGTTAAAATATAACTTGTTAAAATATTAGATTAAACTTATCAAAAAAGTTGAATTAACCCTATTAAAATATTAAAAATATCATATTAATATTGTTAAAATATTAGATTAAGCTTATAAATATAAATAAATTAATCTTTATGAAGTCAATAGATTAAACGTACTAAAAATAAGATTAAACTTAACAAAATATTAGATTACACCTATTGAAATATGCGATTAAGCGTATTAAATTATAGATTTAAACGTATTAAGATAAGCTACATAATAGATGCACGACACACGATATATAGATATGTAACCCTGTAAAATAATCAAAATCTATACAAAAATCCATTCTATATTATAAAGGTTTTAAGTTTCGTCCATTTAAATACCACATTAGAGAACGTTAACGCCACCAGGTGGCGTTGGAAAGCTACACTATGTACATGCAAGTAGAATTTATGTTGAGTGACATTGTTAATTTTTTGTTTTCATTTATTGTAAATTATTTTAATCATCTTAATATAGAGGAAGAAATAATAACATAGCTATATAGATAATTATTATAATATTGTTACTATTTTTAACATTTGATATATTTGACGTCACGATCAAGGGCATTACGGAGCATCCACATTTCAAGCTTTTTGATTGGCTATTAAATTCAGAGATTTGGTAGTGTGCATTTTTCACTGTAAACATGTACAATGTTTATCAATACGACTCAAATGATATTTGATGTGTTTTACACTGCATGGTAAAATATCAGTGTGATGTTTCTGACAAAAATGCAAAATTTCTATTGAATTATTCTTACCTATTTCACTTGTTAAAATGTAATAAATATGCATCGTAAATATTGTTTTGATAGGTAGTTTTATGAGATTGCTAGCACTTTTGATAATCTAATGATGGTTTAAACGATTGGTCAGGGAGAAAGTTTTAGTTATTACTTACTTAAGTTGGACTAGATCTGATAGTACCAGGCAGTTATGTTTTCCTGAACTTTAGCAGAAAGATGGCACGTGATTATATTCTCAGTATTATCTAGATGAGAGTCTATTGTTTAATTCGGCATTAAACAAATATGACCCTCCCAGGAACAAAAAATATATATAGAAGACATTTTCTTGTTTAAAAGACATAAATTAGATTGAAAATTAAAGATTTCGAAGATGAAGGATCCACTGAGCATGGGGATCAGATAAAACGTGAAATAACTGCCATCGCTTGGATGCATATATAGAAGAGAGTCTATAAAGAAGCCAGTAATATGATTCCATTCTAGTCCAGCGCCCTGTTACATGATAACTTATTATATATCGGATAATCGGACAACTATTATTTACAATGGACGACCCAATAGTCTAAATAGCATGGGAAAACCATTTTTCTTCCTCCCTCCCCGCATGATTAGGTTAACTTTCATTGATAGGCGCTGAAAGATCAAGGCTGTTAGTAAACTTGATACCACAGAAGGAAATTAAAGAGCTAATATATCTCCAATTAGCCGTGAATGCTTCTTAATCTCCCGATTTTAATCCGACTTAATATCATTTGTCGGCAAGTCTGGAATTAATCATTAAGGACAACTATATTACATTGGTACAGGGATACAGTAATATAGGGATACAGTAATACAGTAATACAGGGATACAGTAATACATGGATACAGTAATACAAGGATACAGGATACAGGGATATAGTAATATAGGGATACAGTAATATAGGGATACAGTAATACATGGATACAGTAATACAGGGATACAGTAATACAGGGATACAGTAATATAGGGATACAGTAATACAGGGATACAGTAAAACAGGGATATAGTAATACAGAGATACAGTAATACAGGGATACAGTAATACAGGGATACAGGATACAGGGATACAGTAATATAGGGATACAGTAATACATGGATACAGTAATACAGGGATACAGTAATACAGTAATACAGGGATACAGTAATACAGAGATACAGAGAAACAGTAATACAGGGATAAAATGATACAGAGATACAGTAATATAGGGATACAGTAATACAGGGATACAATGATACAGGGATACAGTAATATAGGGATACAGTAATATAGGGATACAGTAATACATGGATACAGTTATACAGGGATACAATAATACAGGGATACAGTAATACATGGATACAGTAATACAGGGATAAAGTAATACACGGATACAATAATACAGGGATACAGAGAAACAGTAATACAGAGATCCAGCTATACAGGGATACAGTAATACAGGGATACAGTAATACATGGATACAGTAATACATGGATACATTAATATAGGGATACAGTAATACAGGGATACAGTTATACAAGAATACAGGGATACAGTAATACCGAGATACAGTAATACAGTGATACATGGATACAGGGATACAGTAATACATGGATACAGTAATACAGGGTAACAGTAACACAGGGATACAGTATTACAGGGATACAGTATTACAGGGATACAGTATTACAGGGATACAGTAATACAGGGATACAGTAATACAGGGATACAGTAATACAGAGATACAGTATTACATGGATACAGTAATACAGGGATACAGTAATACAGGGATACAGTAATACAAAGATACTGGGATACAGTAATACAGGGATACAATAATACAGGGATACAGTAATACAGGGATACAGTAATACAGAGATACAGTAATACATGGATACAGTAATACAGGGATACAGTAATACAGAGATACAGTAATACAAAGATACTGGGATACAGTAATACAGGAATACAGTAATACATGGATACAGTAATATAGGGATACAGTAATATAGGGATACAGTAATACAAGGATACAGGGATATAGTAATATAGGGATACAGTAATACAGGGATACAGTAATACAGAGATACAGTAATACAGGGATACAGTAATACAGGGATACAGTAATACAGGGAGACAGGGATACAGTAATACAGGAATACAGTATTACAGGGATACAGTAATACAAGGATACATGGATACAGTAATACAAGGATACAGGGATACAGTAATACAGGGATACAGTAATACAGAGATACAGTATTACATGGATACAGTAATACAGGGATACAGTAATACAGGGATACAGTAATACAAAGATACTGGGATACAGTAATACAGGGATACAATAATACAGGGATACAGTAATACAGGGATACAGTAATACAGAGATACAGTAATACATGGATACAGTAATACAGGGATACAGTAATACAGAGATACAGTAATACAAAGATACTGGGATACAGTAATACAGGAATACAGTAATACATGGATACAGTAATATAGGGATACAGTAATATAGGGATACAGTAATACATGGATACAGTAATACAGTAATACAGGGATACAGTAATACAGAGATACAGAGAAACAGTAATACAGGGATAAAATGATACAGAGATACAGTAATATAGGGATACAGTAATACAGGGATACAATGATACAGGGATACAGTAATATAGGGATACAGTAATACAGGGATACAGTAATACATGGATACAGTTATACAGGGATACAATAATACAGGGATACAGTAATACATGGATACAGTAATACAGGGATACAGTAATACAGAGATACAGTAATACAGGAATACAGTATTACAGGGATACAGTAATACAAGGATACAGGGATACAATAATACTTGAATATAGGGATACAGTAATACAAGGATACAAGGATACAGTAATACAGGGATACAGTGATTAATTAATACAAGGATACAGTAATACATGGATACAGTAATACATGGATACAGTAATACAGGGATACAGTAATACATGGATACAGTAATACATGGATACAGTAATACATGGATACAGTAATACAGGGATACAGTAATACAAGGATAAAGGGTTTCAGGGATATAGTGATACATTAATGGAAGGATACAGTAATATTGGGTTACAGTAATACAGGGATACAGTAATACAAGGATAAAGGGTTTCAGGGATATAGTGATACAAGGATAAAGGGTTTCAGGGATACAGAGATACAGTAATACAGGGATACAGTAATATAGGGATACAGTAATATAGGGATACAGTAATACAAGGATACAGGGATACAGTGATACAGTAATACAGGGATACAGTGATTAATTAATACAAGGATACAGTAATATAGGGATACAGTAATACATTGATTCAGGCAGGATACAGTCATAAAGGATGAACACCTTCCTCGCCTGAGATACCATGTCATAGAAAAGTCAACAATATCTACATATCGTTTAACATGATTGTTAGGTGTGGTTTTATTTCTTTTTTTCTTTTCTTTTAAATATTTTTGACTTGCAGTGTATGAGATCTCGTGATGTCTTTGGTCTCTATGTCCCAAGTTGTGTATTTATAGCCAGACATTTTATAGAATCTAGATTGATAACGTTACTGACTCTATTGTTATCACACATAGATACGGGCCGATTTACAGAGGACATGGAAGACAACTTTGTTTACAATCGAGATATTATAAACATAGCACTCTTCTTTCTATCCCAGATATCCACACAACCAATCAAACCTACTCACATGTAATAATTTGCATAATACGAATAATAAACTGGTAGAATATCACGCCAGATCAATCCCGATAGAGGACCTATCATTGTCATCTAATCCTATCGCACCATCTCTGGTTTTGTAAAAGAACAAGTGTTAGGTTGGGAGTTTGCGTGTGTGGACAGTCAGCTGTGAGATTCTATCAGTTACTGGTCGGGGCGTACGGATACATACAATGGACATTTGACCCCGAGGTCATCACAAGCTATGTATGGGAGATAATGTACCAGTCATCATAGTTCTTCACACCAATTTATATATCGCTTTATCACGGCGTATGAAAAGTGTAATACATGTATGGTAATGTTTGTAACAGTATGACTTTACGACGATGTTTGTTACACCTGTACAATGATGTTTGTTACACTTGTACGATGATGTTTATTACACCTGTACAATGATGTTTGTTACACCTGTACAATGATGTTTGTTACACCTGTACAATGATGTTTGTTACACCGGTACAATGATGTTTGTTACACCTGTATGATGTTTGTTACACCTGTACAATGATGTTTGTTACACCTGTACAATGATGTTTGTTACACCTGTACAATGATGTTTGTTACACCTGTACAATGATGTTTGTTACACCTATATGATGATGTTTGTTACACCTGTACAATGATGTTTGTTACACCTGTACAATGATGTTTGTTACACCTGTACAATGATGTTTGTTACACCTGTATGATGTTTGTTACACCTGTACAATGATGTTTATTACACCTGTATGATGTTTGTTACACCTGTACAATGATGTTTGTTACACCTGTATGATGATGTTTGTTACACCTGTATGATGATGTTTGTTACACCTGTATGATGATGTTTGTTACACCTGTATGATGATGTTTGTTACACCTGTATGATGTTTGTTACACCTGTACAATGATGTTTGTTACACCGGTACAATGATGTTTGTTGTACCTGTACGATGATGTTTGTTACACCTGTATGATGATGTTTGTTACACCTGTATGATGATGTTTGTTACACCTGTATGATGATGTTTGTTACACCTGTACAATGATGTTTGTTACACCTGTACAATGATGTTTGTTACACCTGTACAATGATGTTTGCTACACCTGTACAATGATGTTTGTTACACATGTATGATGATGTTTGTTACACCTGTACAATGATGTTTGTTACACCTGTACAATGATGTTTGTTACACCTGTATGATGTTTGTTACACCTGTACAATGATGTTTGTTACACCTGTACAATGATGTTTGTTACACCTGTACAATGATGTTTGTTACACCTGTATGATGATGTTTGTTACACCTGTACAGTGATGTTTGTTACACCTGTACGATGATGTTTGTTACACCTGTATGATGATGTTTGTTACACATGTACGATGATGTTTGTTACACCTGTACAATGATGTTTGTTACACCTGTACAATGATGTTTGTTACACCTGTACAATGATATTTGTTACACCTGTACAATGATGTTTGTTACACCTGTATGATGTTTGTTACACCTGTATGATGATGTTTGTTACACCTGTACGATGATGTTTGTTACACCTGTACGATGATGTTTGTTACACCTGTATGATGATGTTTGTTACACCAGTACAATGATGTTTGTTACACCTGTCGAAGATAGCAGTCTCGATTTAACGTTATAGGCTCTACTGATATGTAATTTATCTGTAGATATACTTGCTTCTATTACATTTAACACATCGTTTAATCGTTTAAATGAGAAATACGTCATCACCAGTGACGTAGTTCGGTACATAATACCTTAACTGAAAATTGGCGGACTTTTACTTGTTTTTTGTTGTTGTTTTTTAAATTTCTTAACTGTGAAATACGTTTATTTATTGGAATGACATTGACAAATCAGTTATACTTTGAGATTTTGACGTTATTTATTTGTTTTCTTGGTTTAGCAATTAATTGCGGATACTGTTTTTATACAGAATACCAACAAAAATACATGCAACTTGGCCCAGCATACACTGTAGCTCTAAGTGAGAAAAGTAAACGGCCGATGCCAACAAAACGCGAGGGTGATTAATAACACTGGATTATATTTCTATATTCGGATCCTCTTTGCTTTTTTCCTTTTTTTCATATACAAATTGAATTAGGTGTCGATAGTGGCGGATACCAATGGCAGATGAGGGAGGCAGTACAGCGCCCCTGTGATTGGCTGAGGACGGCGATACGCTCTGTGAGATGATCAGCAGGCCTGATAGATTTTAATGCGTCCTTCGATACCGACATATCCGTACACGTGCCATTGAAACTGATCCGTAATTCAGGCCAATTACATTACTACAAATTGATTACGAGACATGAGTTTGTCATAAAGAATTTCAAATGACAATTTATTTGATTAGAAAATTAGCGTCACATATTTTAGATAAAGCAAATTGTCTGTACATTAATATTACAGTTGTGTATAAGTATATATTTCGTGAGAATAAATTAGCTCTGTTTTCATATCCATCTTTATCATTCGATCTGAAATTGATTACCAATTTAGCTGATTGGACGATAAATGTTTCATACATTACAATCGGTTGGGATGCCGTTCATTAACAACAAAGCCGATATTCAATATGTAATGGCGTGCAATGTTACTTTACCTTGATTTGATATTGATAGTTTTCTTTTGATTCGGCGATATCTCCTTCCAACCATGAACATATATTTCTGAAGATGAATTATTATAGTATTGGAGAGAATTACAATGTATTCTTTATTCGGTGACTTGTAATTTGTGTAATATTCTGTATTAAACATTGTATATTACCTATAAAATATATCTGAAGCTGATTAGAAATTATGTTACATTATAGATACCCGCACTCTAGTGTCATATTATCAAGCTTTTTCAAACGTTGTGGGGAAATTTAAAAAAAAAAAAAAAAAAAAAATGGCGCTGGAGTATATTTCCAGTTTGCGACATAATGGTTGTGATATATTTTTGTTTTTGTTTGATGTTTATTTGGTAAATTTTGCTTTATCTGATGTTAATTTGTTGAATTTTGTCTTCGTCCAATGTTTAGTTGATAAATTTTGTCTTTGACATTTATTAAGTAAATTTTGTGCTTGCTGTTTATTTGGTAAATTTTACGTTTGATGTTTATTTGGTTAATTTTGTCTTTGTCTAATGTTTAATCAGTGATTATTTTAGTCTTTGGACAATGGTTAAGTTTATTTTCTACCACAATACCCTGTGTTATTCAACTCTCAGACCATCAGTTAATCATTACAGCTGTTGATTAACAATCTGTTTATACCAAACGTGGTATAAACTCTGTACGCATTTCGATTGGCTAACACGGTGAACTTTGACCCAAGCTGCAATTGTTATTGACGTCATCAATAATCTAATGACGTCACATCACCGGGTCCCGGACGTCACCGGTACACTTTATTTGCATACGCGAAATTATTCTTGGCCAGGTTTCCCTTTGATTCAAGCCGATATTATTGTGGTAGAAACAGGTCACACGACTCGAAATTGTTGGATATGGAATTTATTTCACACTCGTAAGTTATTTTTTAAAAGTTGCAAAAAACACTCGCTAAAGCTCGTGTCTTTTGTAACTTTTAAAAAATAACTTACTCGTGTGAAATAAATTCCATATCCAACAACCACTCGTTGTGTAACCTCTATTTATTTAATGTCCTATTAACAACCAGGGTCATTTAAGGACGTGCCAGGATTTGGAGGTGGAGGAAAGCCGGAGTACCCGGAGAAAAACCACCGGCCTACGGCCATTACCTGGCAACTGCCCCACGTAGGTTTCGAACTCGCAACCCAGAGGTGGAGGGCTAGTGGTTAAGGTGTCCCGACACCGTAGCCCCCTTCTTTGGACAATCTGAAAATAATATATAATAGATGTATAGCCTAAGGAGATAAGATAACGTCTGACTATCTCACAACACTATAAAGACAATATCTCAAGAATGCCCTCTCATGTCACAACACTATAAAGACAATATCTCAAGAATGCCCTCTCATGTCACAACACTATAAAGACAATATCTCAAGAATGCCCTCTCATGTCACAACACTAAAAACAAGATCTCCAGAATGCCCTCTCATGTCACAACACTATAAAGACAATATCTCAAGAATGCCTTCTCATGTCACAACACTATAAAGACAATATCTCAAGAATGCCCTCTCATGTCACAACACTATAAAGACAATATCTCAAGAATGCCCTCTCATGTCACAACACTATAAAGACAATATCTCAAGAATGCCTTCTCATGTCACAACACTATAAAGACAATATCTCAAGAATGCCCTCTCATGTCACAACACTATAAAGACAATATCTCAAGAATGCCCTCTCATGTCACAACACTATAAAGACAATATCTCAAGAATGCCTTCTCATGTCACAACACTATAAAGACAATATCTCAAGAATGCCCTCTCATGTCACAACACTATAAAGACAATATCTCAAGAATGCCCTCTCATGTCACAACACTATAAAGACAATATCTCAAGAATGCCCTCTCATGTCACAACACTATAAAGACAATATCTCAAGAATGCCCTCTCATGTCACAACACTATAAAGACAATATCTCAAGAATGCCCACTCATGTCACAACACTATAAAGACAATATCTCAAGAATGCCCTCTCATGTCACAACACTATAAAGACAATATCTCAAGAATGCCCTCTCATGTCACAACACTATAAAGACAATATCTCAAGAATGCCCTCTCATGTCACAACACTATAAAGACAAGATCTCCAGAATGCCCTCTCATGTCACAACACTATAAAGACAAGATCTCCAGAAGGCCCTCTCATGTCACAACACTATAAAGACAAAAACTCCAGAAGGCATGCTACATATCACAACAGTGAAGACGAGTGGTTAAGATGTCCCGACATTTTATCACTAGCCCCCCACCTCTGGGTTGCTAGTTCTAAACCTACGTGGGGCAGTTGCCAGGTACTGACCGTAGGCCGGTGGTTTTTCTCCGGGTACTCCGGCTTTCCTCCACCTCCAAAACCTGACACGTCCTTAAATGACCCTGGTTGTTAATAGGACGTTAAACAAAAACAAACAAACAAAAAACAAACAAACAAGCAAAGATTTGTTCCAATTTTGACGATTTCCGTGACAAATGATGACTATTGACGAAATAATTTACAACAAAAGGATTGGTTTGGTTTGGTTTATTTTGCTTAACGTCCTATTAACAGCTAAGGTCATTTAAGGACGGCCTCCCGTGCGTGCAACATGCATGTAGGTGGTGAGTGCGTATGTGTGTTTTGGGAGGCTGCAGTATGTTCGTGTTAAGTCTCCTTGTGATAGGCCGGAACTTTTGCCGATTTATAGTGCTACCTCACTGGAGCATACTGCCGAAGACACCCAGCAGCACACCCCACCCGGTCACATTATACTGACAACGGGCGAACCAGTCGTCCCACTCCTTTTATGCTGAGCGCTAAGCAGGAGTAGCAACTACCATTTTTAAAGACTCTGGTATGTCTCGGCCAGGGGACAGAACCCAAAGCCTTCCTCACAGGGGCGAACGCTCAACTAAAGGCCAAAAGTGAGGCATTGTCAAGGGAGACATTAGGAAGAAGAAAGTTTGTAAGAAAGAAAAGAAAAGATAAGATCCCAAATTCAGTCGCCTCTTACGATCATGCAATGGGGGCAGCAGGTACAATTCTTACGCCCTACCTGCAGGGCAGACAACAAAAGGATTCAAGGAATGAACGTTAATGAAATATATAGGAAAGGGTTACGGTAGTCAACATGATCTCATTTTGAAATATTCCATTTTGTTGTGTAGTATTATGGTGTCTGATTTGTGCCATTTCGTCCTTTCGTCTATTTGATTTTCGCCTTTCGGGGCGGAAAGACGAAAGTGACTAAATGACATAAATCAGCCACCGTATAGTATCGCGTCAGAGGTGTTGGATTTTTGCTGTTCCGTTGCCGAAACCCTTCTTCTCATTTTGAAAAAAGAGCAGAAGAAGACGTTCAACCTCCTGGAACACGTGATTCTTTAACTATTTCAATACAATTTTGTTCGTATTTGCCTCCTATTTTGGCGATGTTTACTCCTGTCTTAAATATTCCTTAATTCTTTTTAGAGAGCCCTGTCTTTGTTGTCATAAAGGAACATATTAAAAATGGCGTTACATAAAAACTGGCACCGTAAATGAGCGTGCCGATCTTGAAATGATAAATAAGATAATACAATGAAGCTATATTCAAGAAGAACCCGGTATTATACAGACGATCTGAAAGGAATCAGGCTTAAATGTCTTTGTGTATTTCCGTCAATTTCGTGTGATAAGCTAATTTAACATTGTCTGGAAATTATTCAATTGACACCTGTTTATTCTGAGGAAGTATTATCGACACTTACATTGTAGATATGTACGTAAAAATGACATTTATTCCTACTTTGTAAACGCCAAGCTCGTGCTTTTCAATTTGAATAGGTAAATAATATATACAATATACCTAAACTGACGCAAAATGAATTTCGTTGTAATCCTGGTGCTCAAATGACGGCTAAATTAAACATTGACATAAAATCATTTTAGTTGTCGCCCGAGTTACCTATTATATATACAACATAATACAATTATGCATTACACAAGATATTAAAGAACTATAAAGCTCAACTAAGGCGTAGCACACGAAAAATGATGCCAAATTAAATGCAATGCCTTGTTCTTTATATGGATTCGCACTGAGAGTCCTAGTGTATCTGTCGTTAAGATATGAATATTATTATATATTGAAAACTGCCTTTTTATTAAAATGTACCCAGAAGATTAGCAAACATTTTTATTTGCCTTTTGAACCGATTTGGTTTATTTAATGATGATGTATGGAGCGGTGGCTGTGTAAGACGGGACCAGGCTCAATTTAACACATATCTTATAAATGTCTATCAAATCTGTAACGACACAGACTGTATGTCGAGATGTTTAGGTACAACAATCTTAGATCTAATGATGAATAACTCTAAATGATTTACACTTGGGGTCAAAGTCAGTAAGCGGGAATATGAATACAAAAAATTAGTATTTTATTTGTATATTATGACGCAATTTGTGTTTATAATCTATGTGCTCAGATATATACACATAAACTGATAACGACAAAGTCGACTGTGTACTGTGATCTGTGTATATCATCAGACACTGTTTAACAAACTATGTGTCACTGTATTTCAATGTGATTGAAAAACCATATTATACACCGAACATTGAATAACAACAAATTATTACAATATATTACAGACACGTATACCAGGTACTTCATTCACTGTACATTGTATTACAACAAAGCATTACAATATATTACAGATACTTTGTACCGGGTACTTTATATATAGAACATTGTGAATTCCAAGAAAGTTTACAATGTATTACAGATACTTTGTACGGGGTACTTCATACATCGAACATTGTATTGCAACAAAGTATTACAATGTATTACAGATACTTAGTACCGGGTACTTCATTCACTGTACATTGTATTACAACAAAGTATTACAATATATTACAGATACTTTGTACCGGGTACTTTATACACTGTACATTGTATTAAAACAAAGTATTACAATGTATTACAGATATCTAGTACCGGGTACTTCATACACGGAACATTGTATTAAAACAAAGTATTACAATGTATTACAGATACTTTGTACGGGGTACTTCATACACTGTACATTGTATTAAAACAAAGTATTACAATGTATTACAGATACTTTGTACCGGGTACTTCATACACTGTACATTGTATTAAAACAAAGTATTACAATGTATTGCAGATACTTTGTACTGGGTACTTCATATATCGAACATTGAATTACAACAAAGCATTACAATGTATTACAGATAATTAGTACCGGGTACTTTACTCACCAAACATTGTATTACAATTATCTGTACATACTTAGCAGTACTGCATTTTTTTCTAACCAATAATACTGTGACACGTGTTAAAACTACTATAGCTCGTCAAATTGGCGTCAAACATGCGTAAAAAAGTGTAGTTTTATTTTGAAAGCATCTATTAGTAATGTCCCTGTCAATTAAGTATTCTCTAAGGCAAAGCTTAGTGTAGTTATGCGTTACATTCCGGCCATAAAACAATGATCATCACATTATTTAAAACAACTACTTCTCCTACGGGACAATGTTTTCCAAATTACAACCAGATTACTACAGAATGGCGTGAATAAATTATGTACTAGTGGCCCCGATATAAGTAGCATTGTTAAGTATACAACAATAGGATGAGTTTAAACAGCAAAAGACTAAATGTAATTATCTACTAGTAACTTCATGCAGTTTTATTATCCAAACTTTCCCCACTTTTTTTCGACCAGAAATAGCCCAAAAGAAAGAACTGCTTTCCCCTTAGGTAAATATTGCAATCTAGGTCATTGTAATTGTCACGATGTACATAAACGTATTGAAGACACCAACAACAAAGGGAAAGCAGACCTGCAGGTACTGCGATAAGAATGCTGCAATAGTTTTTTTGAACATGCTCTCTGCCCCAGGACAGCATTTACAAAACATAGGATTCATGTTCAAAGATCTACAGTATGAATGTACAACTCAGACCATTAAACAAAATAGGGGATGCCAGGAAAAAAAACACACGCTACCTAATATATACAATATCTAGAATAATTATTCTCCCGAAAATAGCACAAAATTAAAAGTTTCTTTTTAAAATGATTATGAAGCATTTACCAAGGTTTTTTTATCACATTCCTTCAAATGGTAGGAAGACACAGATGTGGGAGGTTATAGCAATGGTGTTGCTAGGTCTAATGAGCTGTTTTAAGGAGGTTTTATTTGTGGAGTCGGGTATGCCTCGGCAGAACTTATCATAAGAGTCTGGTAGTTCTGGACGTCTTTTAAACCAATAAAATAATATCTGCTTCTTGACAGCATGGTCCAGGCTTCCCAATCTACGGTGTTTACATGTTAGTCGACATCCATTGTTTTCCTCTATGTGTCACGATTACTGGAATACATTTTAGTCCGCATCTGCTGAAGGTCAACCACAGGGTTTCGATATGTGATGGAAACCTAACATTTTACTGTATAATGTTTTTGTTACTATCGTGGTCTGATTGGGAAAATGTTTTTGTCCCCGTATGCCATTTTCATTTCGTTTGCTTTCTTTGTAAATAGCCTGGTCCGGACTTTGTGTGCGTGACATGGGACTTGTATTTCACCTAGTGATGTCAATGAAGTATGAGAAGCTCCCTCTACCAAGACGTGTGGTCTTTTGAACTTTGTACTTAATTAAATGTATCCATGTTAATTTTCCTTTTATAACGTTGAAGCAATCACTTTTTCACATGTTTAATGTTATATTATCTGCTTTCGTTAAAATATTTCTGTATACATTTATGCTATCGAATTTCTGTTATGTTTAAAGACTGTTTGATAGAACACAAAGGAATACAACAGGCACCATTTGTGTGAAACTCTCCCTAGTCCAATATTGTTGTTGTTGTTGTTGTTGTTGTTGTTGTTGTTGTTGTTGTTGTTGTTTTAGGAAATGCATTTCTCTTTGTTTGCGTTTTGTCTTTTCTGGGTTATGTGGATTTGTGTTAACTGAACATTTTCATCTATGGTTCTTGTAAAAGATAATGGGTATATTCTTCTACCAAGCCTCTACTCTCTATACCGTGGAAATAATTGACACCCGACGCCTTGTCTAGAAAAAATATACACGTGTCTATACCAAAACATCAAATTAAAACTTAAATAACTTTACTAATATATTTGTAATGTTTAATATTCATTTTATTTGCTACAAATTGATGAATCATTTTGGTAATATGAAATATCTTTTTTTACAAACGAACAATTAAAATAAATCATTTGGAAAGCAATCTCCTAAGATGATAGCTTGTCTGTTGATGTTACCTTAAAGCACAATACACTATAGAACTAGGTCATCTAATCTTAAAACTGTTCATTAAAACTTACCCATTGAATGTGACGATGTACCTGTAGTATAAGCTATTCGGATTCGGTGTTTTTAAATGACACATGTACTTATTGTACAGCAAAGTTTTATTTGGACGCAATTCCGCGAAAAGACACTAAACACAATCCCCATACCCTTCCTTTACATAAATTTTTCCTGATATCTTCTGTTCCCGATGTTGTGCTTTTGTTTCGTTGATTATTTTCTGTTCCCGATGTTGTGCTTTTGTTTCGTTGATTATTTTCTGTTCCCGATGTTGTGCTTTTGTTTCGTTGATTATTTTCTGTTCCCGATGTTGTGTTTTTGTTTCGTTGTTTTTATTTTCTGTTCCCGATGTTGTGTTTTTGTTTCGTTGTTTTTATTTTCTGTTCCCGATGTTGTGTTTTTGTTTCGTTGTTTTTATTTTCTGTTCCCGATGTTGTTTTTGTTTAATTGTTTATTTTCTGTTCCCGATGTTCTATTTTTGTTTAATTGTTTTTATTTTCTGTTCCAGATGTTGTGTTTTTGTTTCGTTGATTATTTTCTGTTCCCGATGTTGTGCTTTTCTTTAATTGTTTTTATTTTCTGTTCCCGATGTTGTTTTTGTTTAATTGTTTATTTTCTGTTCCCGATGTTCTATTTTTGTTTAATAATTGTTTATTTTCTGTTCCCGATGTTGTTTTTGTTTAATTGTTTATTTTCTGTTCCCGATGTTGTTTTTGTTTAATTGTTTTTTTTTCTGTTCCCGATGTTCTATTTTTGTTTAATTGTTTTTATTTTCTGTTCCCGATGTTGTTTTTGTTTAATTGTTTATTTTCTGTTCCCGATGTTCTATTTTTGTTTAATTGTTTATTTTCTGATCCCGATGTTCTATTTTTGTTTAATTGTTTATTTTCTGTTCCCGATGTTGTTTTTGTTTAATTGTTTATTTTCTGTTCCCGATGTTCTATTTTTGTTTGTTTTTATTTTCTGTTCCCGATGTTCTATTTTTGTTTCGTTGTTTATTTTCTGTTCCCGATGTTCTATTTTTGTTTCGTTGTTTCGATTGTTGTTTCCCGTTGTATTTAAAAAGAAAAGATTTTTCGGATTTTTTCTTACAAGTTGCTAACCTCGTTATTCCGGTGGTATCACTCTTCAATATCTTTCAGACAGAAATCCACAAGAACATAACTTCCCATTCATAATTTTATAAACGGAATACTTGTTTGGATATCCGTTTAATTAGAAACAGTATAATTCGTGGTCAGTCAATGGCAGAGCTAAACTTGATGAGTATACCACCCGCAATAAAAATTACATTATTTTTACATTATTTTTCAAATAAACATTGTTTATAACAAGCATTGATGTATCAGACATAGAAAGTATGTTTTAACGGAGGTAATTTGTAAACAAGTTGCCCAATTAAAATAAATAAACCTAATAATATTATACATATTAGTCTGTAAACATATTTACTCTTTACTGATTCTTTCAAAACGTGACAATGGATCCAGCTTTGTTTTATATTTTAAAGTATCAGAATTATTCTTTAAAGGGAGAATCTTGTTCTAGTTTCTGAGTGAGAAACTCATAATACTAATAAAGAAAAGAAGTCGATGAATGATCAAAGCGATATTTGAGGTTTAATAAAGTCTATCGAGTTTTGCATGAAGAAACAAACACTTTTTTTCATGCCAAACTTCAAACATGAGTGCCTACTGAAGCTCGGTCAGAGAAATAAATCAGTGTCTTTGCTTGTGACATATCTCGGCACTAGTGTCAACACACTTCATCAAAGTCACTGCAAAGGAAACAGGTTTGAATTGGAACCGATTTCAAAGGGAACATCAAACAAATGGGATTATTTAATACACTATTTGTACGAACCAAAAGTACGAAAATCACATAAAATTGGCCATACCGAGCATTGCACATTTCATATGATCCTGATAGAAAGATACTGAACATATTTTAAAAGAAATGAAGTATATTAGAATATTTTTCTTCTGCCCGGGTCTTCTGACACCGTCTGTACCTTAAGATCGGGTCACGTGATAGTATATAGTATATGAACTGTGTTTGGTCTTTTGTTATAAATTAGCAAATGACGTGATAAAGTGCATTGTGTTAACACTTTTTAGCGTTCTTTAAAGTTTCAATATTTTTATAAATCATAGACAAAAAGACTCTACATGTGATAACATTTTATATATAAATACATTAGTTATACAAGTTTAGTATACATTTTCCTTTTAATGAATTGTTTCTTCCTTCTAGGACTCGTCAGTGATGTTAGGGACATCAGGCAGCTGTTTCATCCTTCTAGGACTTGTCAGTGATGTTTGGGACATCATACAGCTGTTTTATTCTTCTAGGACTCATTCGTAACGTTAGGGACATCAGACAGCTGTTTCATCCTTCTAGGACTTGTCAGTGATGTTTTGGACATCATACAGCTGTTTTATTCTTCTAGGACTCATTCGTAACGTTAGGGACATCAAACAGCTGTTTTATTCTTCTAGGACTTGTCAGTGATGTTAGGGACATCAAACAGCTGTTTTATTCTTCTAGGACTCATTCGTAACGTTAGGGACATCAAACAGCTGTTTTGTCCTTCTAGGACTCGTCAGTGATGTTTGGGACATCAAACAGCTGTTTCGTCCCTCTAAGATTCGTCAGTGATGCTACTGGCCAGAGGACAGGTGTGGGTAATCAGGCAAATTAAAGGATTAAAAAAGATGTTAAATATAGAATCACAATTATTGAATTAATTTCGCATTTTGTAATCAGAATCGGGTCAATTTAAAGTAACACCAAATGCTTATGTATATTCTAAATAGTTTCCGACATTCGTAATGATCTACTAAGCATGGCATGCAATATGACAATGATAAACCTTTGAAACTGTAAGTTACCATTATTAAAATGCTCGAGTGATATACCAACGGTTTAGTCTTTAGGTGGTGCGTCATTTCAGTAGACTGGTGTCGAATTGAATTGACACATGACAGAGTTAGCTGTCGTGTGTATATAACGACTTAATTATCTCCACTCTTACCCTCTCTATAGTATATCATTGGAGGACAACACAGAGGTCAAAGGTCAACGATACCAATGTGTTATACCACGACAAACATCTGTAAATGAATAGCGTTAGAGGGTCGTATTTATAATATCCATATCTGTAGGAAATCTGAGAGGTCGGCTTTGTTCGTGTAACTACCTAAAAAAGTAACGTCCGACACTTTATTTAACTATGGGGTCAGAGGGTTATTCCAAGGGAGAGTAAGGGATAGGGCAGGTTATTACACGGGAGAGTCAGGGTAGGGCAGGTTATTAAACGGGAGAGTTAGGGTAGGGCAATATATCCCACGGGGAGACAGGGTAGAGCTAGTTATTCAACGTTGGAGAGTCGGGGTAGGGCAAGTTATTCCACGGGAGAGTCAGGGTAGGGCAGGTTATTACACGGGAGAGTCAGGGTAGGGCGTGTTATTACACGGGAGAGTCAGGGTAGGGCGTGTTATTACACGGGAGAGTCAGGGTAGGACAAGTTATTACACGGGAGAGTCAGGGTAGGACAAGTTATTACACGGGAGAGTCAGGGTAGGACAAGTTATTACACGGGAGAGTCAGGGTAGGGCAGGTTATTAAACGGGAGAGTTAGGGTAGGGCAATATATCCCACGGGGAGACAGGGTAGGGCAAGTAATTCCACGGGAGAGTCAGGGTAGGGCTAGTAATTCCACGGGAGAGACAGGGTAGGGCTAGCTTTTCCAGATATATGGCTTATTTCCTGTATCACGATGCCGTGACTAGATGTTGACTACCGATGCAAAATGCTAACAATACATGGTTTTAAGAGTTGTTCGTTAATGAAGACAATGTGAAGGTTTATTGTCGACAAACTAAGATTATTAGAAATATTCTTATTTCCTTTTGCGATATTAAAGACGACGTGCTCGATGCTTGTAATAAGCCTACTGTTACCATTGTTACCGCCTTAGTTGCTCTTTTTGAGGATGTGACTTAACTCTGATTTGGTATATATATGCATGGCTGTGTCTCAGAGGAAGCAGAGGACGCTTACACTTTTGGAACGTCTGGTATTATTCTTTTCCACCTTTCCGTGCAGATATATACTTTGGTCGCAATTCTCCCAAGTTTATCGATTTTGATTTCGAATCATGGTTGTGTTTGTACGCCTGTTTTGCTAGTAAATATTATGTTGGTAGAATCAAATCCTTTTAAGTTGCAAATTTTATCTGTCTTAATGTTCTCAGATGATTTTTCTAACTTCGAAAATATATCTTAAACTTGACGCTCTAACACAACGGGTTGAATAGGCAGATGCTCTGAGAGTATAAACGTCGTCTGTTTTATTGACGACATCCGCCACTCAAATCTAGTTTGAATCAACTAGAATAGTGCTAATGGAACCTGTAGGTATGTTAACAAGCATCAAACACGTCTGACTTTATATGGCATAAGAAATAGAATATTTCCAAAAGAGATCCCGATGTCGACCATAACGTTTCTTCCCCGTGGTCTTTATCAACCACCATGGACGGTATAAATTAAAACAGTACATTGTTTAGAAGAAAAGGTTGCTAAAATATGTTAGCGGAAGAATCTCCGTGTGTTTCGGAAGATTTTGCTTCTAGATGAAATATATAGATAAAGTATCATGATATATAGAAAAAGTGTCATAATACTACAGCATGAATTCAGTAAAAAATGGCGCTATATTTAACCTAGAGGACGAGTAATACTTTCGAAAAAACGTTAATCAAAGCCAACAAAAAGGAAACGATAGGAAGCGAGAGAATACGAAAGTAGAATGAAGGAATAACAACGATAGGAAGCGAGGGGAACGAAAGGAAATGAAGGAATAACAACGCTAGGAAGCGAGGGAATACGAACGTAATATGAAGGAATAACAACGATGGGAAGCGAGGGAATACGAACGTAAAATGAAGGAATAACAACGATAGGAAGCGAGGAATACGAACGTAAAATGAAGGAATGACAACGCTAGGAAGCGAGGGGATACGAACGTAAAATGAAGGAATTACAAAAATAGGAAGCGAGGGGATACGAAAGTAAAATGAAGGAATAATAACAGTAGGAAGAGAGGGGATACGAACGTAAAATGAAGGAATGACAACGGTAGGAAGAGAGGGGATACGAAAGTAAAATGAAGGAATAACAAAAATAGGAAGCAAGGGGATACGAAAGTAAAATAATGATGACAATATTAGAAGTACCTATTCCCTATTAGACTACTCTGTCACTAAACTTTTAACTTTCAACAATCATGGTACGAACACATTATGAATAAAACGCCGAAAAGTGATTACTAATTAAGATATGAATGCTACAAAATGATATACGGAATGCGGACGTAAGTCTTCAAATTTCAACGAAAGACTTGAAATGTATGGATTCAGGAACGAAAAATAAAACACAAAAATCTGCAGTACTGATTCTACCCGCTAACGCACAAACAAATAGGATTATAAACCTTGGATTTCGTATACTATCAGGAATCGTTAGCCTCGTGACTACTGATACTTTAATTATCAATTCTTCTTTTTCCAAAGTTGGCAGATCCAGAATTCGGCCGACTTTGACATCTGCGAGACTATTGTGTAATATTCTCGTGCTGAATAAACGATAGCATTGCTACCCAATATAACCCTGATTAGACAGAGACAATTGGCCAACATAATCCTTGCTGATATATCTCGACAGGTACGCGCTCTTTTATATACAGCTCCAATACCTGATATTTGTTTATTTGTTTACTCTTACAGATGCCTGATTATAATCTGCATATCTGGACATTATTTCTGGTCTAATTTCTTCCTGAAAGAAACTCAGTTAATGGTGTTATACATATGAGAATATTTCGTGCCCTTTGTGTTGGTAGGGGGTAATAGATATCTTACATGCCAAACCATATTTGTATGTATTTACTTTAAAGTCAAGATTATGATCGGAACATCTCGCCAAATTGATGCCGAGGTTCTATTGCCATTTGGGAATAAAGACACGCACCACAATTCGGGGTTCATGATTCAATGAACTTCAGCAAATTCTTTGACTTGTTATTTCAATAAAGAATTCGAGGGTCGTAGACATCTGGAGTTGTCCTGTTGTGTATGTAGGGATCAGAGGGAGATACCAATCTTAGCATCACCTAATACGTGTGACAATTACTCGCCTGAAACAATGGAAAGCCTTACAGGGTCATGCAACTATTACAATCCCTTGACCCTGGCGAAGGAAAGACAGATTAGGGGATGGTATCAGAGTCGAGATTGTCCTCCGGCTGTATTGCCGGACTATTTATCGAACAGAATCACGGATTTTTTTTTTTACTTACCTAGCCGTAATCAATTTACATATTACCAAAGATAAGAAAAAACATCTGTAAACTCATCGGGTATTCTCCTTAATATTTTCAGTAATATATTTGCCCGACTCGTGTTAAACACAGGGTGATGACAATCCATGAAAGCCTCCAGTGACCTGTACACTAGCCTCAATGGTCATGGTCTGTGGATAGGGCTATCATAATATTGTTATCCTGTACAGGGTCTGTTGGTTGTCACCATTAAAGGTACAATGGTCACAATGGAGGTATGAAATGATACGACAAGCTATCCTACCTTTAAAACAATACCAAGTAAGTAAGGGTTACTTTTAACATAGTTTAGAACAAAACTAGACACGATGTCTTGATAACAGTCATTTTTGGAGACTTAACACAACACAGCCCAAACATCTTTATTAAATAGTGTTAATTATCACGAGTAGGTCAGTCTTGTCTTTTTTCTGAAGTTTCACATACCGATCATATCTTAAAACTAATTGTCAAATGGATTTAGAATGTCATTTAACATTTTATAGTTTCTTTCTGAAACTTCCTCTATCGCCGAAAAACGAGTGAAATTGATACTAAATCTTTTCATGACAACTTGATATCAATCTTGCCTTGCATGATACGCCGAGAAACATTAATTGTTCATTCTTCATGCTTCGGTGTCCCGGATGTGAGGTTATCGTGAAGATCCACCTCGAGTATGATTGTTTTATAGGTAACACTATCGGGTAATATTCACGCCGTATCATGGCTCATCGAGTTACGTCGGCCTCGGTTACAAACGCTCTCAATATATATCACAGTATTTGCGGCTTTTATTCGCACCAATCCGTACAGAATTAAGTTATTCACACTTGTGGTAGCGACGTGGAATTCCTTGGGGCCTAACAATGCTTGCGGAGAAGTCATGATACCCCTTCATGTACTTTAACGCACAAACAAAATTGTCAGAGATGAAAGATATTTCAACAGATACGTAAATGTTATCTTTCTATCGAAGAGTTTTCATTAAACTAGTACCAGATTGATTTATGTAGAATTCGGTTGCGTGACAACACCTGTTTTATACAGTGATGTGATTAAGCAAAACAACCACGGCAACATATCTGGCCTGGAAGTTATTCATACCGACACCCAGCACTTGTTTATCGCTGTGATGGACATTCTTAGTACATTTAAGACTTTAACATATCGTTTACCTGATTTTCAGTTTTCTTAAAAGTCATTTTTTTTTAGTAATAAGCGGTTTTATCTTAAATTATGCTGAATAAATTATATGTTTGTAACATTTCTTTCATTTGCAGACACAATATGCCCGATATTGCGGGTAAAATTGTCACTGTTTATTATAATTTGCTTAACATTGTGTGTAAAATAAAACTTCTGAAAATAAATAAATTCTAATCAGTATTCTGTGACGTTTAATTACATTACTTGCGTTGAGAACTGTGTTTGAAAGGTTTTTTTATTTGTGTTTATAACCAAATTCTACATAAATTAACGTTCGAGAATTAAATGGTGACCCTTTCGTGTTAATTTTCCTTAGCATCCTTTCAGAAATTCATTCATTAATTCTCTCATTACTATACATATGATATATGAATCAAAGATAATTCCATGTATTAATAAACAAACTATTGTGAGCCGAGGTCGCGATATCCGTCCGATGGTTTGTATTTATCTACGGAATTCATCTTCACAGACAGATTTAGATTCTAAAAAAGTGCTCGCATTATTAAACAATATCTTATCTAACAATGATAAAACAGATTACAGTAATATTGTTTTAAAGCAACCGGCTTTCCCCCGATACACCCTGCAGACAGTGTTTTAATATACAGATTATCCTAAAATATCAACATGTATTGTTTCCCTCCATTGTTTGTTTCTTTTGATAATTTTTTTTTAAATATGTTATATAACGTTTTGTTTGCTTTTATTGATAAATTATTCCATATTTTCAATATCAATTTATTCGCAATATGCCAGGGAAAATATGAAAGTGTGTTTATAATTTTGTTTGTGTTGCATTCGACATGAAAACAAGGTAATATCCTATAGGAAGATAGATTATAATTTGACAGTTCATAAACAGTTTGCTTGGTGTATCTATTTAAGGTTTAAATTGACTTTAATTTTATGTTATGGAGGCACGGTGAAAAGGAATGTAGTCTTAATGAATCGCGAATTTATGTTATCAGCGCACAACGTTACAGATGACGTCGCTGTTTGTAACGCCGATTTTGATTGGCTAATACAGCGTCGTAATAATTTCTAGTCAATGAAATTATATTTTCGCTTAAGCATTGTGTCATTTTTTTTAGTTTCATCGGGGTATGAAACAAATTTTGTTTGCAATCTGTATGAATCCGCGTAGCAGATTCTTACAGAAATTTGCAAACAAAATTTGTTTCATACCCCGATGAAACTAAAACAAAAATGACATCAACGATTATAATTAATTTTTGAAAATGATTTTCTAATTTAAAACATGTTTTATGTACAATTTTACTGGTTTTAAATGGGATTCTTTTTCTCAAATTAATACGCAACGTCAATTGTCGTATTGTGACGTCACATTTTTCGCGCCATTCTCGGAATTTCTTTCATAGGAGAATGAAAAGAATTTTTCGACCAATCACATTTGAGTATTTACCATGAAAACAAAGAAAAATTAATTATATGGATTTTGTACATATTTCTGTTGTGGGGATATAACACAAAAATCGGAGTGTAGTTTTAATAAACCACAAACAGCGACGTCAATATTCAAATTATGGGCTGATAAAATAACATTTTTTAGCCAATGCAAATGCTCGTTACATGCAAGATTAGATTATAAAAAACATATGATTCATAAAGAGATAGTGGTGAATCAGTGAGGAGGAAATCTGCTTGCATATCAGTATATATCAACGTCGTCTCGTGATCTCATTTCAGCTAGTATTATCTACTCATGCATCTATGATAGAAGATCAAAACCTATGATTTGATACGATATACCCGCGAATTAGGGATGGACATTTGACATTTTTCACTCTACCGTCACGGGCGTGATTAAGCTATGAACCCTCCCCTCCCTCGTGGTCTAGTCGCCCCTGGCGCCGGGCCGGAGGAAAGTGTGGCCTGATTTATCGGTTATGGGTGTAACATTACAATCAGGATTGTGTGTGGTAGGTGATATCAGGGAGCCAGACCGATGGGGGAACGATAACATACACAATTCAGTGAACACCAATTAGGAGGGCCGGTCCCAAGTCAGAGCCCCTATAACGGCTACTCGACCCCTGTCACAGACACTACCTATCGATCAATTAGGGATCACCCCTATTAATCCCTACTGATCAAAATGCAACACTATATCCAAAAATGTGACAGGCTCCACGACTAGGGCTCCTTGTGGCATTCCACTCCACCTCCGAGATGGCAGGGGACTGACTGGCACCTCGGACTAAAGGTATTGTGTGGTGAGCATTATAGCATTTTTGTCATTAAATTCCGGAGAAGACATAGACTATTGTGTCAGGTGGATACAGTGCGATGTTGTTGTTTTGTGTTTTTGTTGATTTCTAATATTCTGAACCTATCAAGGCAGAAAATGTGTGAAGACACAGTGACCAATTCAACATAAAAAAAAATCTCATGATTATGTCAAATAAAATTGGCGATGCTCTTGATATTATCAGCAAGCAGATTCCCGACAAAAATAATTCCAATTGTCCCTTTTTAACGTCATGACAATAGAACACACTCCGTGATTATATCAGAGATAGCGTACACTTTAAACAATACGTAGAAAAATACAAGAAAATAATCTGAGATTCGGAGACACGTGAGTGACAAATTTAAACTATCTGATCATGAATAATCTTTGACGATTTGCTAAACATATCGGTTTTGTTTTCTATGTACAGATTGGGAACACACGCAACAGCAGCAACATGATGCCGAGCCAACAATCGATATATCCGAGATGGTTCTGATGATAAGGGTGATTTGGGGAGATATGAATCCCTGACAGGGGGAGATAATCACAGACAATAAAACATGTATCCCTCTAATACATTCAGCATTTCGTCAAGCTATTGTAGAAAAGTACTTTTGGATTGTTTATAAGCACTTACTTATATATATATGTAATTGGTGACACTTATACATGTCTATGTAAGAAATAATGTACTTGACATAATATGCATGTTAAGAGAAACGTATCTTTCATAACTTACCTGTTGCACTTTAATGCTTATGAACGCAAGGCCCTCTAGACAGGTAGACAAACAATAGCGAGTTTACGGCTTTAAATGTCGTAAGTGTTCAGTTTGTATTTGTATGCTGACCATTCCTTTCCCTTTCCAGAGAATTTAGTCTTAAGCCTGCTTTTCCAGGTATTTAACATATGTTAAGAGAAACGTATCTTTCATAACTTACCTGTTGCACTTTAATGCTTATGAACGCAAGGCCTCCAGACAGGTAGACACACAATAGCGAGTTTACGACTTTAAATGTCGTAAGTGTTCAGTTTGTATTTGTACGCTGACCATTCCTTTCCCTTTCCAGAGAATTTAGTCTTAAGCCTGCTTTTCAAGGTATTCAACACGCCCCTCCCCCCCCCCCCCCCCCCCCCCCCACACACACTTTAATTTTTTTTTACCTTCTGCATCACTTTAGACCCCTTTCTATTCATTATCATTATCGTTGGTTTTAATATTGAGTAATCCATTTCTAAATTATCTGTAAATTAAATTTTGCAGATGAAATGTATTTTACTCCCAGAGGTTTTGCGTCATTCTGCAGGTCATGGTTCAATTCTTTTTAATAGTGGCACCAGTTTGATATCTACCAAACAGTTCATTAATATTTTTTGTTTTCGCGATAATCCATTACTGTAATTCTGACTATATTAGATTATCGGGTAAGTGGCCATTCCCTGCTATATTTAAACCTTTGTTTGGAGTTTCCTTATTTCCCTTTAGGACTTTAAGTCCCTTATATCATCACTGACAAGCTGTTTGGCACAGTTTTACATTGTCAATCATCTCCCTTTCATTATATTCTGGTCTTTATAGAATATTATACATCTCTGGTTGTTGTGTCTGTCCTAACTGTTGTTGTTACTTTTCTTTAAATATATATAATAGCAAAATTTTTATGCATGGAAAAAAAAAAAAAATTAAAATTAAAATGAAATAAGATAATAAAAAACGAAAAATATTAATAAAAATAAATAAAATAAATAAATAGATAAAATACCAAGAACAAAATATCAAAAAAAAAACCTCTACACCACGTCTTTAGAACTTGCTTTGCATCTTGGCAATTCCGAATCGCCATGCGACGAAAGTACTAAAGATGTATTATCGAATTTCTATTCTTTATATATTTATATAAGCTGTTTAAACATTGATCCAGCACCCTCCTCATATACAGATGTCCCTAGTTGATTTCTGTCAGATTGTGTCCAGGTGTGATGGTGCGGAGACATTTTTCTGTTAATAATTGATTAATACAAACAAGATGATAACCACATTTAATTGAATTCAGTAAAACCCACTTTATGTCGAACACGCTTGAATCGAATACATCGGGTGAGTCGAATGTTTCGTTCGGTCCCGATTTTTCCCCTTCTTTTTCTTTGTAGATTAAACACGGATAATTCGAAAAAGTTTTGAATGTTGTACATATATAATACATTCTACCATGCTTTCGAATTTTACTTGATGGTTAATAAGTTTTGTTTTTACTCCATGATAGTGACAACTGTGGGTAGTTTTCTATGGACATAATATATCGCATCAAATATTTCTTTTAAGATGAATGTGTATACAGATTTAATATTATGGTTTATTACAGAACATCAAGATCATGGAAATTCGCCAAGTTTTTCAAATGCATTTTTTGAAATAGAATTTAACTTCAAATGATTTCATCATTTTGGCTAATCATAAAACCATGAAATGTTGTTTAGGTGATAATAATGATCACATTGCATAGAGTACATTTGATTCGCTATTATCACGCACCCGTGTCGTGGCGCCGTCCGTGTGTGGAGGTAAAAATCTCCTGTGCATACAGCTGACAACATCGCCTCGTCAAAATACGACACAATGGCTATTTAAATATGTAGAGACAACTAATTCCTGTCAGAACATTAAATAACCCGTAACAATACAATTATTTGAATTCTATTAGATATTAATTATTTGAGAAAATGTGTTACGTTTGTTTTACATGTGCCAGATACATATGCAAACATGTGTCAATTTCTTATTCTGATGGTATCAGAGGCGAACCCACGGAAAGAGACGCGCTATTATTACAAAAAAATCATGTTTACAAACGGCCCTGTTTTCTGTAGTCGTGCAGGGTTGTGGCGTGTGCGTCCTTCTCATATAAATATTCATTAGACAACAGGAATAATTTTGATTGTACAAACGATATGAATAATTGTTCTATTAAATGAAAAAAAGTCGTTTCAAAAAGTTAAATATTTAAGTAATTAGGAACTCAAAAAAGAATTAATAGAATGCTTTTTATTTCTTTTTTAAAAATATTCTTCTTTAGCTTTTGGCGACCAATAAATCTTTAAAGAGATGTTTGCTAAGCTTATCGAAAACTGTCACCGTGTAGTGATTGGTATAATTATACAGATAATTGTCGTTGTGTTAATCGTGTGTTAAAAACCCGTTCTCTGTTTACTTATAAAACCACCCAGAAAAATATGAAACAAACATTAATGATACTTATCATAGATGTTCATATCAACTTGACCACTTCATCACCGTTATTGTTTTATTTCAACATTTTTTTTTTAAAGAATTCTATGAATATGTCCGGTGTGCTGCAGTATTTTATGTTCTATGAATACGTCCGATCTGTTACAGTATTCTATAAATACGTCCGATCTGTTACAGTATTCTATGAATACGTCCGGTCTGTTACAGTATTCTATGAATACGTCCGGTCTGTTATAGTATTCTATGAATACGTCCGATCTGTTACAGTATTCTATGAATACGTCCGTCTGTTATAGTATTCTATGAATACGTCCGGTCTGTTACATTATTCTATGAATACGTCCGTCTGTTATAGTATTCTATGAATACGTCCGTCTGTTATAGTATTCTATGAATACGTCCGGTGTGTTACAGTATTCTATGAATACGTCCGGTCTGTTACAGTATTCTATGAATACGTCCGGTCTGTTACATTATTCTATGAATACGTCCGTCTGTTATAGTATTCTATGAATACGTCCGTCTGTTATAGTATTCTATGAATACGTCCGGTCTGTTACATTATTCTATGAATACGTCCGTCTGTTATAGTATTCTATGAATACGTCCGTCTGTTATAGTATTCTATGAATACGTCCGGTCTGTTACATTATTCTATGAATACGTCCGTCTGTTATAGTATTCTATGAATACGTCCGTCTGTTATAGTATTCTATGAATACGTCCGGTCTGTTACATTATTCTATGAATACGTCCGTCTGTTATAGTATTCTATGAATACGTCCGTCTGTTATAGTATTCTATGAATACGTCCGGTCTGTTACAGTATTCTATGAATACGTCCGGTCTGTTACATTATTCTATGAATACGTCCGTCTGTTATAGTATTCTATGAATACGTCCGTCTGTTATAGTATTCTATGAATACGTCCGGTCTGTTACATTATTCTATGAATACGTCCGTCTGTTATAGTATTCTATGAATACGTCCGTCTGTTATAGTATTCTATGAATACGTCCGGTGTGTTACAGTATTCTATGAATACGTCCGTCTGTTACATTATTCTATGAATACGTCCGGTCTGTTATAGTATTCTATGAATACGTCCGGTCTGTTACATTATTCTATGAATACGTCCGTCTGTTATAGTATTCTATGAATACGTCCGTCTGTTATAGTATTCTATGAATACGTCCGGTCTGTTACATTATTCTATGAATACGTCCGGTCTGTTACAGTATTCTATGAATACGTCCGTCTGTTACATTATTCTATGAATACGTCCGGTCTGTTACAGTATTCTATGAATACGTCCGGTCTGTTACAGTATTCTATGAATACGTCCGGTCTGTTACAGTATTCTATGAATACGTCCGGTCTGTTACATTATTCTATGAATACGTCCGTCTGTTATAGTATTCTATGAATACGTCCGTCTGTTATAGTATTCTATGAATACGTCCGTCTGTTACAGTATTCTATGAATACGTCCGGTCTGTTACAGTATTCTATGAATACGTCCGGTCTGTTACAGTATTCTATGAATACGTCCGGTCTGTTACAGTATTCTATGAATACGTCCGGTCTGTTACAGTATTCTATGAATACGTCCGGTCTGTTACAGTATTCTATGAATACGTCCGGTCTGTTACAGTATTCTATAAATACGGTCGGTCTGTTACAGTATTCTATGAATACGTCCGGTCTGTAACAGTATTCTATGAATACGTCCGGTCTGATACAGTATTCTATGAATACGTCCGGTCTGTTACAGTATTATATGAATACGTCCGGTCTGTTACAGTATTCTATGAATACGTCCGGTGTGTTACGGTATTCTATGAATACGTCCGGTTTGTTACATTATTCTATGAATACGTCCGGTTTGTTACAGTATTCTATGAATACGTCCGGTCTGTTACAGTATTCTATGAATACGTCCGTCTGTTACAGTATTCTATGAATACGTCCGGTCTGTTACAGTATTCTATGAATACGTCCGGTCTGTTACAGTATTCTATGAATACGTCCAGTCTGTTATAGTATTCTATGAATACGTCCGGTCTGTTACAGTATTCTATGAATACGTCCGGTCTGTTACAGTATTCCATGAATACGTCGGTCTGTTACAGTATTCTATGAATACGTCCGGTCTGTTACAGTATTCTATGAATACGTCCGGTCCGTTACAGTATTCTATGAATACGTCCTGTCTGTTACAATATTCTATGAATACGTCCGGTCTGTTACAGTATTCTATGAATACGTCCGGTCCGTTACAGTATTCTATGAATACGTCCGGTGTGTTACAGTATTCTATGAATACGTCCGGTCTATTACAGTATTCTATGAATACGTCCGGTCTGTTACAATATTCTATGAATACGTCCGGTCTGTTACAGTATTCTATGAATACGTCCGGTCTGTTACAGTATTCTATGAATACGTCCGTCTGTTACAGTATTCTATGAATACGTCCGGTCTGTTACAGTATTCTATGAATACGTCCGGTCTGTTACATTATTCTATAAATACGGTCGGTCTGTTACAGTATTCTATGAATACGTCCGGTCTGTAACAGTATTCTATGAATACGTCCGGTCTGATACAGTATTCTATGAATACGTCCGGTCTGTTACAGTATTATATGAATACGTCCGGTCTGTTACAGTATTCTATGAATACGTCCGGTGTGTTACGGTATTCTATGAATACGTCCGGTTTGTTACATTATTCTATGAATACGTCCGGTTTGTTACAGTATTCTATGAATACGTCCGGTCTGTTACAGTATTCTATGAATACGTCCGTCTGTTACAGTATTCTATGAATACGTCCGGTCTGTTACAGTATTCTATGAATACGTCCGGTCTGTTACAGTATTCTATGAATACGTCCAGTCTGTTATAGTATTCTATGAATACGTCCGGTCTGTTACAGTATTCTATGAATACGTCCGGTCTGTTACAGTATTCCATGAATACGTCGGTCTGTTACAGTATTCTATGAATACGTCCGGTCTGTTACAGTATTCTATGAATACGTCCGGTCCGTTACAGTATTCTATGAATACGTCCTGTCTGTTACAATATTCTATGAATACGTCCGGTCTGTTACAGTATTCTATGAATACGTCCGGTCCGTTACAGTATTCTATGAATACGTCCGGTGTGTTACAGTATTCTATGAATACGTCCGGTCTATTACAGTATTCTATGAATACGTCCGGTCTGTTACAATATTCTATGAATACGTCCGGTCTGTTACAGTATTCTATGAATACGTCCGGTCTGTTACAGTATTCTATGAATACGTCCGTCTGTTACAGTATTCTATGAATACGTCCGGTCTGTTACAGTATTCTATGAATACGTCCGGTCTGTTACATTATTCTATGAATACGTACTGTCTGTTACAATATTCTATGAATACGTCCGGTCTGTTACAGTATTCTATGAATACGTCCGGTCCGTTACAGTATTCTATGAATACGTCCGGTCCGTTACAGTATTCTATGAATACGTCCGGTGTGTTACAGTATTCTATGAATACGTCCGGTCTATTACAGTATTCTATGAATACGTCCGGTCCGTTACAGTATTCTATGAATACGTCCGGTGTGTTACAGTATTCTATGAATACGTCCGGTTTGTTACAGTATTCTATGAATACGTCCGGTGTGTTACAGTATTCTATGAATACGTCCGGTCTGTTACAGTATTCTATGAATACGTCCGGTCTGTTACAATATTCTATGAATACGTCCGGTCTGTTACAGTATTCTATGAATACGTCCGTCTGTTATAGTATTCTATGAATACGTCCGGTCTGTTACAATATTCTATGAATACGTCCGGTCTGTTACAGTATTCTATGAATACGTCCGTCTGTTATAGTATTCTATGAATACGTCCGTCTGTTACAGTATTCTATGAATACGTCCGGTCCGTTACAGTATTCTATGAATACGTACTGTCTGTTACAATATTCTATGAATACGTCCGGTCTGTTACAGTATTCTATGAATACGTCCGGTCCGTTACAGTATTCTATGAATACGTCCGGTGTGTTACAGTATTCTATGAATACGTCCGGTCTATTACAGTATTCTATGAATACGTCCGGTCTGTTACAATATTCAATGAATACGTCCGGTCTGTTACAGTATTCTATGAATACGTCCGTCTGTTATAGTATTCTATGAATACGTCCGTCTGTTACAGTATTCTATGAATACGTACTGTCTGTTACAGTATTCTATGAATACGTCCGGTCTGTTACAGTATTCTATGAATACGTACTGTCTGTTACAGTATTCTATGAATACGTCCGTCTGTTACAGTATTCTATGAATACGTCCGGTCTGTTACAGTATTCTATGAATACGTCCGGTGTGTTACAGTATTCTATGAATACGTCCGGTTTGTTACAGTATTCTATGAATACGTCCGGTCTGTTACAGTATTCTATGAATACGTCCGGTCTGTTACAATATTCCATGAATACTTCCGGTCTGTTACAGTATTCTATGAATACGTCCGGTCCGTTACAGTATTCTATGAATACGTCCGGTGTGTTACAGTATTCTATGAATACGTCCGGTCTATTACAGTATTCTATGAATACGTCCGGTGTGTTACAGTATTCTATGAATACGTCCGGTGTGTTACAGTATTCTATGAATACGTCCGGTCAGTTACAGTATTCCATGAATACGTCCGGTCTGTTACAGTATTCTATGAATACGTCCAGTCTGTTACAGTATTCTATGAATACGTCCGGTCTGTTACAGTATTCTATGAATACGTCCGTCTGTTACAGTATTCCATGAATACGTCCGGTCTGTTACAGTATTCTATGAATACGTCCAGTCTGTTACAGTATTCTATGAATACGTCCGGTCTGTTACAGTATTCTATGAATACGTCCGTCTGTTACAGTATTCTATGAATACGTCCGTCTGTTACAGTATTCTATGAATACGTCCGTCTGTTACAGTATTCTATGAATACGTCCGGTCTGTTACAGTATTCTATGAATACGTCCGGTCTGTTACAGTATTCCATGAATACGTCCGGTCTGTTACAGTATTCTATGAATACGTCCAGTCTGTTACAGTATTCTATGAATACGTCCGGTCTGTTACAGTATTCTATGAATACGTCCGTCTGTTACAGTATTCTATGAATACGTCCGTCTGTTACAGTATTCTATGAATACGTCCGGTCTGTTACAGTATTCTATGAATACGTCCGGTCTGTTACATTATTCTATGAATACGTCCGGTTTGTTACAGTATTCTATGAATACGTCTGATCTGTTACAGTATTCTATGAATACGTCCGGTCTGTTACAGTATTCTATGAATACGTCTGGTCTGTTACATTATTCTATGAATACGTCCGGTTTGTTACAGTATTCTAAGAATACGTCCGGTTTGTTACAGTATTCTATGAATACGTCCGGTCTGTTACAGTATTCTATGAATACGTCCGTCTGTTACATTATTCTATGAATACGTCCGATCTGTTACAGTATTCTATGAATACGTCCGGTCTGTTACAGTATTCCATGAATACGTCCGGTCTCTTACAGTATTCTATGAATACGTCCGGTCTGTTACAGTATTCTATGAATACGTCTGATCTGTTACAGTATTCTATGAATACGTCCGGTGTGTTACAGTATTCTATGAATACGTCCGGTCTGTTACATTATTCTATGAATACGTCCGGTTTGTTACAGTATTCTATGAATACGTCCGGTTTGTTACAGTATTCTATGAATACGTCCGGTCTGTTACAGTATTCTATGAATACGTCCGGTCTGTTACAGTATTCTATGAATACGTCCGTCTGTTATAGTATTCTATGAATACGTCCGTCTGTTATGGTATTCTATGAATACGTCCGGTCTGTTACAGTATTCTATGAATACGTCCGGTCTGTTACAGTATTCTATGAATACGTCCGTCTGTTACAGTATTCTATGAATACGTCTGATCTGTTACAGTATTCTATGAATACGTCCGGTGTGTTACAGTATTCTATGAATACGTCCGGTCTGTTACAGTATTCTATGAATACGTCCGGTTTGTTACAGTATTCTATGAATACGTCCGGTCTGTTACAGTATTCTATGAATACGTCCGGTCTGTTACAGTATTCTATGAATACGTCCGGTCTGTTACAGTATTCTATGAATACGTCCGGTCTGTTACAGTATATTATGAATACGTCCGGTCTGTTACGGTATTCTATGAATACTTTCAGTGTATTATAATATTCTGTGAATTTTTCTCCGGAAATTAATCAATATTAAATAATGCGATATCCATATTAGATTTTTCTGTGATTTTAAATACTGAGAAATAAATTGGTTTATTCATATGATTTAAGATTCATGATATGACGAATAATTATTTATATTGCTAGCGGACCAATCAAATTCATGGGAGTTCGGCCGTAGCGTGGAAATTGGTACCAATCCTTTTTAAACTTAAAGAATTTCCATGGAAACAAATTATATGATTACAGTAAAATCGGAGTAGCTAATTGACCGTGTCCTCGTGACACTAATACAACAGCTTGACACTTGATTCTGAATTCAAGAAAGAATTGCCCAGTCAACCGTGGTAGTTGATAAACGCAATGCAGTTTTTAATGGACGCATTAATAAGCCTCTGTTTTTAACTAATTTATAGAAAATTGTTTTTGAATAATGATCTTCACTCTAATATCGAAGGGTAAATTACAATAGTAAGTGCAAAGACTGAATAACAGGGATTTTCGATGTTAATCTGGAGTGGGAAGGGGTTACTATATATCCCATAAGTACATAATTATTTAAAAATGTTTTCTTACGCCCGTGTTTGATTTGTATTAACTAGAAATCTATGCCCAAACATTAGACATGCAAAATAAATAAGATAACGTTGATCCAAGACAGCACAAAGAAACAAGTTAAATTATGCATATCTACAGCAGGTGACTAATGGCGGACTTGTCAGCCATCAACACAAGTATCAATTTAATCACACCTGACAACTTGGATCTAGAATACTTGGAAATAAAAAAAGTATTATTCTCGATGGAATTATATTCATACTTAAATTCCAGATACATTTGTGAACGCACGTGAAATTTGAATTGTTACGAGTGAAGAATTTCAGATTTCATTTCCGGCGTAGTTTTAATCGTTTTTGTTTCGCGTAACATGCACCGAAATAAACAATAGATTTTGGTCGAAACAAATACATATTGAACCTCCTATCGACATATTGGAACCGTGGTAATGTGAGGTATTAATGAACAGTATTATCATCATTGACGAGGAAATAGCCACGTCCCATCAAACATAGATACGTTATAGGACAGTCCCGACTGCAGACGACGGAACTCATAAATTATTTCACCATTTTAGGGCGACCTTTCTGTGGCTGACCATAAGAGGTCAAAGGGCCTGTAACAGTATGGAGGTCCATTATAGGTTAATTGTAATCAAGTCTGGTCGGGCGGGGTATTTTTAACACACCATCACGATTGTCTGGACTATTGTTGGCGGAATTCGGATAAATCGGTGGGAAAATAGCATATTTTCACAACATTCTGTTTTCAATTCAAACTAGGCACAGAGTAGAGAGAAAGGTCGTTATATTTCACGATGGATGGATACTATATTGTGTTTTTGCAGATTTTCAAAAATTGTATCTGACTGATTTATAATTGATTAACATACACAAACATATAATTTCTCTGATTATCATTTTAAGGAAGTCAGCAGTAAATTAAAAACTAAATTGTGTATAGAAAATAAATCAAATCAGATGGGTAGAGAAAAATGTTTAACGTGCATCATAATTAAAAGTTAGAAATATATTAAGGCAGGATAATTTTACAATAAGATAAAATCAGTCGGCAAATAATAAGTAGCTGCTTCAACATCTTATCTCACATCGTCAAATGGACCAAATAAAACAGGTGTGCTCATCCTGTTTATATATATCCAATGCTTATGCGACAATCAAACACCTGATGTCGTTTTGTCGGTACGAAATTTGACAAAAGGAAATACATTTTTATATTTGTTGTATGGTATGATTACATCAACTAATCGTTCCTGGATGTAATTAAGTTGTTCACAATAACGATTAGCGAGGATAGATATTCTGGGTTCATTGTATATTAAAAACAACAAAAAATACCGATTTAATAACGAAACCATAATTTCAAGCAAAACAAGGGTAAAATATCAACTACAACAAAATTTCATTCTTGTCAATAAAAAACAAAAACAAAAACAAAAACACAAAACAAATGTCAACATTAAATTTTTCTTGACCATAGATAGAAAAATCAGAACCTACAATATCTAAAAGACATCGTTTACGAACATGTTTTGATGAAACATAATCATCTATTCCCTAGTGTTTTGAGGCGATACATGTATTAGTGGTACGCTGGTGGTATATTAGTGGTACGCTTGTGGTATATCAGTGGTACGCTGGTGGTGTATTAGTGGTACGCTGGTGGTATATAAGTGGTACGCTGGTGGTATATAAGTGGTACGCTGGTGGTGTATTAGTGGTACGCTGGTGGTGTATTAGTGGTACACTGGTGGTATATCAGTGGTACGCTGGTGGTGTATTAGTGGTACGCTGGTGGTATAAAAGTGGTACGCTGGTGGTATATAAGTGGTACGCTGGTGGTATATAAGTGGTACGCTGGTGGTATATTAGTGGTACGCTGGTGGTATATAAGTGGTACGCTGGTGGTATATAAGTGGTACGCTGGTGGTGTATTAGTGGTAGACAGGTTGTATATTAGTGGTACGCTGGTGGTATATAAGTGGTACGCTGGTGGTATATTAGTGGTACGCTGGTGGTATATAAGTGGTACGCTGGTGGTATATAAGTGGTACGCTGGTGGTATATTAGTGGTACGCTGGTGGTATATAAGTGGTACGCTGGTGGTATATTAGTGGTACGCTGGTGGTATATAAGTGGTACGCTGGTGATATATTAGTGGTACGCTGGTGGTATATAAGTGGTACGCTGGTGGTATATAAGTGGTACGCTGGTGGTATATTAGTGGTACGCTGGTGGTATATAAGTGGTACGCTGGTGGTATATAAGTGGTACGCTGGTGGTATATTAGTGGTACGCTGGTGGTACATTAGTGGTAGACAGGTTGTATATTAGTGGTACACTGGTGGTACATTAGTGGTAGACAGGTGATATATTAGTGATACGTTGGTGGTATATTAGTGGTACACTGGTGATATATTAGTGGTACGTTGGTGGTATATTAGTGGTACACTGGTGGTACATTATTGGTGGACAGGTGATATATTAGTGGTACGCTGGTGGTATATAATTGGTACGCTGGTGGTATATTAGTGGTACGCTGGTGGTATATTAGTGGTACGCTGGTGGTATATTAGTGGTACACTGGTGGTACATTAGTGGTAGACAGGTTGTATATTAGTGGTACACTGGTGGTACATTAGTGGTAGACAGGTGATATATTAGTGGTACGTTGGTGGTATATTAGTGGTACACTGGTGGTACATTATTGGTGGACAGGTGATATATTAGTGATACGTTGGTGGTATATTAGTGCTACGCTGGTGGTATATAATTGGTACGCTGGTGGTATATTAGTGGTACACTGGTGGTATATTAGTGGTACACTGGTGGTATATTAGTGTTACGCTGGTGGTATATCGGTGGTACGCTGGTGGTATATTAGTGGTGCACTGGTGGTATATTAGTGGTACGCTGGTGGTATATCAGTGGTTCACTGGTGGTATATAATTGGTACGCTGGTGGTATATTAGTGGTACGCTGGTGGTATATCAGTGGTACGCTTGTTGTATATCGGTGGTACGTTGGTGGTATATCAGTGGTATATGAGTGGTACGCTGGTGGTATATTAGTGGTACACTGGTGGTATATAATTGGTACGCCGGTGATATATTAGTGGTACGTTGGTGGTATATAATTGGTACGCCGGTGATATATTAGTGGTACGTTGGTGGTATATTAGTGGTACGCTGGTGGTATTTCAGTGGTAGGCTGGTGGTATATCAGTGGTACGCTGGTGGTATATCAGTGGTACACTGGTGGTATATTAGTGGTACGTTGGTGATATATTAGTGGTACGTTGGTGGTATATTAGTGGTACGCTGGTGGTATATTAGTGATACGTTGGTGGTATATCGGTGGTACGCTGGTGGTATATTAGTGGTACACTGGTGGTATATCGGTGGTACGCTGGTGGTATATTAGTGGTACGCTGGTGGTATATTAGTGGTACCCTGGTGGTATATTAGTTGTTTATCAGTGGTATAAAAGTGACACGCAGGTGGTATATCAGTGGTAGCCTGGTGGTATATAAGTGGTACGCTGGTGGTATATCAGAGGTTCAGTGGTGGTATATCATTGGTACACCGGTGGCATATTAGTGGTACACTGGTGGTATATTAGTGGTACGCTGGTGGTATATCAATGATACGCTGATGGTATATCGATGCTACGCTAGTGGTATATCTGGGTACGTAGTTGGAATATTGGTGGCCTAGAGTTATATCCTCGGTTCATTTTGATATAGGCATTGCTGTCCCTTCAGTTGATGTTAGTGTCGGTGTCAAAGACGTGGTGTCAGGGCTAGAGGAAACTCGGGCTTCTGCAATTCATATATTGGTCAGGCATTTTGGCTTTTGCTTTTTGTTATGTTTTGTTCATTAATTGAACCTTTTTAAAAATGTTAATATTTAATGTCAAAAGAAATGTTGTCAAGCATTCTGACAAACATTGGCTGTTAATCTACCCTACTGTATAGGTGTCTAATACTACACATAAGAAACATCAAAACCGTAAACCATTCCGAATGTCGTGATTCATTTTGGTGTCGCTGTCCCCTGGGTTTATTTTGGTGTCCCTGTCCCTCGGGTCATTTTGGTGTCGCTGTCCCCCGGGTTCATTTTGGTGTCGCTGTCCCCGGGTTCATTTTGGTGTCGCTGTCCCCGGGTTTATTTTTGTGTCCTTGCCCCCCGGGTTCATTTTGGTGTCGCTGTCCCCGGGGGTTCATTTTTGTGTCCCTGCCCCTCGGTTCATTTTGGTGTCGCTGTCCCCTCTGGTTTCAATTTTGATGCGCCTGGCCCCTCGGGTTCATTTTTGATGTCGCTGTCCCCCTCGGGTTCATTTAATGTCGCTGTCCCTTCGGGTTCATTTTGATGTCGCTGTCCCCTCAGTACATTTTGTTGTCGCTGTCCCCTCAGTACATTTTGAGTCGCTGTCAGCTCGGGTACATTTGCTGTCGCTGTCCCCTCAGGGTTCATTTTGATGGTCGTGTCCCCTCGGGTTCATTTGATGTCGCTGTCCCCTCGGTTCTTTGATGTCGCTGTCCCCAGGCTGGGTTTCATTTTGATGTCGCTGTCCCCTCAGTACATTTTGATGTCGCTGTCCCCTCGGGTTCATTTTGATGTCGCTGTCCCCTCAGTACATTTTGATGTCGCTGTCCCCTCAGTACATTTTGATGTCGCTGTCCCCTCGGGTACATTTTGATGTCGCTGTCCCCGGCGGGTTCATTTTGATATCGCTGTCCCCTCGGGTTCATTTTGATATCGCTGTCCCCTCGGGTTCATTTTGATGTCGCTGTCCCCTCGGGTTCATTTTGATGTCGCTGTCCCCTCGGGTTCATTTTGATGTCGCTGTCCCCTCGGGTTCATTTTGATGTCGCTGTCCCTTCGGGTTCATTTTGATGTCGCTGTCCCCCGGGTTCATTTTTGTGTCGCTGTCCCCGGCGGGTTCCTTTGGATATCTTCATATCCCATTTGTTTCTTAACTTTTGTTTGCGTTGCTGATAACTATCCATGCTTTGGTAAGAATTAAGGGTGTTCGTCTCTTTCAATTATCCTTTTTTTGTTAGTTTTGTTGATTTGTTGATTTTTTTTAGTTGAACTGAACCTTTATTTATTCATTATCTTTCAAAATGTTAATATTTCATATAAAAACAAATGTTGTCAAGCATGCTGACAAAGATCCTATGATATATCATTAATGTTTATTGTCTTGTTTTAATCAACCCTATTGTAAAGGTGTCTAATAGTACACGTAAGGGACATCACAATCCGTAAACCATTCCGTGTGTCGTGATTCACCCGATCTTATCAAGGGAATCCAATGTCATTTAGGTGTGAGTTCCACGTTACCTGTAATTAAGTACCTATTCGGGAGGGGTGAAAACTGGCCACGTGAAATGGCACGAAACAGACAACAATGACAAGAAGACTTTCAATTTCTGTCAATTTAATATTTTACTGATAACTGTCGATAGTTAAGGTCCCTTTCTCAGACTTAAATTCTCCTTGATTGGCCTTTGTCATGCAGTGTCCTTTAAAAACTTCAACAATATCTAAGCATAGGTCCGTCAATCGTTAAAATAATTAAGTTCCGACAATTACAATTTGTTTTGTGTTTTAGGGTCCCGTGTATAAACAAATTTTGAAATAAAGGAATACTTGAATAATATATCACATATCTTATCGTCAATGACCGAAATCTGCATAGTCGTTTTCTAATTACGAGCCCGAACAAAGACATATTTCTCAACATCTTCGATGGGTAATTAAAGATTAGCTTTCTTTTAAAGACAGGTAAACTTCTGAACAATTATTAGGTATTATAATTCCTCGATCAATTTCTCTTTTATGTGACTTAGAATAGAAATAAAGAACAACATGTTTTTTTTAAGCCCATCGCGGGAGACTGACTCATTCGAAGACAATTAGAAAGTGAAATTACAATTTCAAGATATGAAGATATCAGGGTGGATTAGCGGGCGGAATATCTTATTCGTGTACTTGTCATGAAACCGTATTGTATTAAGATCACAAAGACGTCTTTATGATTGTTCTTAAAACCGAAACTATTGTGACAATCACTCTGTTTAATTGATACGAGAACAGTTTGGACATTGCCAAGCGATACCTGATCATAAGTAATCATCATTGTTTTGTCTTCAATCCAAATTACCACCAAATATAAAGTACTTTTTAGTATACGTGTCATTTGTGACGTGTAAGACACACGCACTCGTCAATACGTCCAAGGTGAAGCGATGTCTGACAACAAATAACACTTACTGTCTTTTATCAATACATTAACATCAAAACATATCTATAACAGAGATATTGGTAGGTACTGACAGAACACGCACTTGTTTGCACGTGTCTTCTTTCTAATTGGTTCGTAATGAGTAACATATATATATATATATAAACTGATTAGTGTCATTAACTTGAGAAAGTGATATCACTGTATGCAGAGACATAATAGCCATTGTCTTCCGCCTGATCACATAATTCGCTATTGTCAGGTAAAATGACAATGTCTTACCGATAATGATGACATGCACTTGGTTAGTAGTTACGACGGGTACAAATAAGATTAACGTCGCCTGATTTGCTCCCCACAAAATATCTGCAATACCAATTCATGTGCAACAGTCCTATGAAATTGAAACCAGATATAAAGACTGCATATGACACACATTTGAATTTTAATTAGACACCGTAAATGACCAAAAATAAATCATACAGCTGTTTTACCCTCCTGGGACTTGCCGTTGACGATGAGGAAAATTGTGTGGGAATTCGTATGAAAAGTCCAAAAATCGGACTGGGTCTAAACAAATGTTTAATTATAGAAGGGGTTGTGTCCAATAATTCGTTAATATCGTATTATTTCTAACTTTCAGTACATGTTTCTCTAAGTGAAAATTAGAGTATTTTTACCGAGAGAAAATATGCAACTGTAGGCAACAATGAGAGTGTATTTGCTTAAAATGTATGATTTTTAATTTTTAAAACATGTTTGCATCTTCATAATACGGTAATCAGAATGTTTTTAACCACTTCTCTGTCACTGGCGATTCCTACAAGGGCCAAACATCACTGACGGGGTTGTAGAAGTAACAAAATATCACTGACGAGTTCTGCATACAATGGCCAAAAATCACTAGCGAGGTCCTACAAGGGCAAAACACACTGACGAGTCCTACAAGGGCAAAACACCACTGACGAGTCCTACAAGGGCAAAACATCACTGACGAGTCCTAGAAGGACAAAACGTCACTGACGAGTCCTAGAAGGACATAACATCACTGACGAGTTCTAGAAGGACAACACGTCACCGACGAGTCCTAGAAGGACATAACATCACAAGCGAGTTCTACAATGATCATCCATCGTCAGCGATGTCCCATAAGAACCAAACATTACTGACGAGTCCTACAAGGGCCAAACGTCACTGACGAGTCCTACAAGGACCAAACATTACTGACGAGTCCTACAAGGGCCAAACGTCACTGACGAGTCCTACAAGGGCCAAACGTCACTGACGAGTCCTACAAGGACCAAACATTACTGACGAGTCCTACAAGGGCCAAACGTCACTGACGAGTCCTACAAGGACCAAACGTCACTGACGAGTCCTACAAGGACCAAACATTACTGACGAGTCCTACAAGGACCAAACATTACTGACGAGTCCTACAAGGGCCAAACGTCAATGACGAGTCCTACAAGGACCGAGTCCTAGAAGGACATAACATCACTGATGAGTCCTACAAGGACACAACATCACTGACGAGTCCTACAAGGACCAAACATTACTGACGAGTCCTACAAGGGCCAAACGTCACTGACGAGTCCTACAAGGACCGAGTCCTACAAGGACACAACGTCACTGACGAGTCCTACAAGGACCAAACATTACTGACGAGTCCTACAAGGACACAACATCACTGATGAGTCTTACAAGAACCAAACATCACTAGCGACGTCTTAGAAGGACAAAACGTCACTGACGATTCCTATAAGGACCAAACATCACTGACGGGGTTGTAGAAGTAACAAAAATCACTAGTGAGGTCCTACAAGGGCAAAACATAACTGACGGGTCCTAAAAGGGCCAAACATCACTGACGATTCCTACAAGGACCAAACATCACTGACGAGTCCTAGAAGGACAAAACACCACTGACGAGTCCTAGAAGGACAAAACATCACTGACGAGTCCTAGAAGGACAAAACATCACTGACGAGTCCTAAAAGGACAAAACGTCACCGACGAGTCCTAGAAGGGCATAACATCACAAGCGAGTTCTAAAATGATCATCCATCATTAGCGATGCCCCACAACGACCAAACATCACTGACGATTCTGTTTTGTGCTAGATTTGAATGGTTGGTGTCGTCCATGGAGCAAAATACGCTTACTCTCCCAGAACACCTGGTCTTTTTGCCGTACTTTGTACTTTCCATGTCATTCTGAATTTTGTTCACATTTTCCGCTGGTTTTATCGATTTTATGGTTTCGTTTGCATGTAGGTATTCTCTGTTTAGAGCATAAAGAACATCACATACGCAATGTACTTATAATGGAAGAGAAAATGTCATGTTTACTTTGTGCATTTTAGACAGTTTTATGAGAAGACGTGTGTCAATTTGTGAATATTAAGTTTCAATAACACAATATGTTACTTTCTGAATTTTTGACACTTACATGGGAAAAAGGTCTGGTATCTTTGTAACTTTTTGTCAATACACAAAACGCTGGGGGTAACTTTAACATTTTAAACTATAATATTTGATAGATGTTAAGCAGGAACTAGGATGCATTTTATCTGATCTGAACTTGAAGAATTTGATTGTTTTTTTATTGTGAACAAATTGTGAACATAAACATTATCGCTTATACTACACAAGAAATTCAGGTAATTGTCTGTTGGCAATTAAAGTAAGGTAAAAACTAATGGTGTATAAAATAATGTAAAATTTTGGTGTATAAAATAATGTAAAATTTTGGTGTATAGAATAATGTAAAATGTTGGTGTATAAAACAATGTAAAATGTTGGTGTATAAATAATGTAAAATGTTGGTGAATGTGAAAAGAATAATGTAAAATGTTGGTGTATAAAGCAATGTAAAATATTGGTGTATAAAATAATGTAAAATATTGGTTTACAAAATAATGTAAAATGTTGGTGTATAAAACAATGTAAAATGTTGGTGTATAAAATAATGTAAAATGTTGGTGTATAAAACAATGTAAAATGTTGGTGTATAAAATAATGTAAAATGTTGGTGTATAAAATAATGTAAAATGTTGGTGTATAAAATAATGTAAAATGTTGGTGTATAAAACAATGTAAAATGTTGGTGTATAAAATAATGTAAAATGTTGGTGTATAAAATAATGTAAAATGTTGGTGTATAAAATAATGTAAAATGTTGGTGTATAAAATAAGGTGAAATGTTGGTGTATAGAATAAGATAGCATGTTGGTGTATGAAATAATGTAAAATGTTGGTGTATAAAATAATGTCAAATGTTGGTGTATAAAATAATGTAAAATGTTGTTGTATAAAATAATGTAAAATGTTGGTGTATAAAACAATGTAAAATGTTGGTGTATAAAACAATGTAAAATGTTGGTGTATAAAATAAGGTAAAATGTTGGTGTATAAAATAATGTAAAATGTTGTTGTATAAAATAATGTAAAATGTTGGTGTATAAAATAAGGTAAAATGTTGGTGTATAAAATAAGGTAAAATGTTGGCGTATAAAAAATAAAGTGTCTATTGGTGTGGGTGTGTATGAGGGTGTGTTTGTATGTAAATCTGAAGCACGTGAGTGTGTGTGTGTTGTATATATGCGAATGAATGGAAGTGTATGTGTTTGTGTTTGTATGTGTATATATACTTATTACCCTCGAATTGTATAAACATGTATGTAATGTATGTGGTGCTAGAATGGGCACTGGTAGTATTTCAGGTGTCTTGTTCTGTTAATGAGTAAATATGGCAATGTAACAAGATTTAACGATTAAGTGCCTATATCTGAGCACTTGAAATTAAAAAAAAGGAAATTAAAAAAATATCGGTGTATAAAATAGGGTAAAAATGTATAAAGTTAAATAAGATAAACAGAAAATACAAAGTCAGAAAACTGGATTTTTAAGATACATTTAAACTTATTGCTTAAAGAAATATGCTTGAAATAAGCACATGGAAGACTTATGACTTTATCATTATAGAAAAAAAAAAAAAAAACTGAAAACTAAATAATTTACTAAGATCTGCTAATGTATAGATTAAACTAAATATAACTTTATAGTTGAAGTCCATGTAAATATACTTTACGTGGGACGATTCTCTCAGTATAAATAAAGTCTACAAAAATATTGTAAAATCGGTTTATTAATGTCCCCTTATGTGTTCACAACTTCAGAAGTCGACAATAATATGTAGCCATATATCCAATTTCTTATATCGATAAACGTGTTCATCAAAGAAAATTTAATATCATAGTTAAGAAAATGCTTTAATATATACACGATACAATCTTATTTCAAACAATCAAAAATAGAATCACCATGATAAGAGCTTCATATCCATAAACCATTAAAACCAGTTTGCGTCAGGTGCAAACGGAATTACCTTGAAATCGTTATACCTAGCAGTAATACATCGATATCAACAATCTTCGCTTGTGTGTAATTATTTGCTGAATATAAACCTTTTACGATTTTCATGGGTGATTGATTTTACATTATCATTAAATAATTGCTGTTTAATTTAACAATAAAATTCTTTGAGATATAACTTTGAAGAACGATAGACGTGTTTGATTTGAGAGCGAATCGATGTACTTTTCAGATAGATCAGATAAGTAGTTATACAAAACATTAAAAGTTTGATCACAGAAAATAATTACTAAATGTACCGACCATATTTAATTTCCCAGATATGGTCGGGGAATTAGCGACCTTTGACCTTTGATATTGTCAATGTGTGTTTCCCTCTTTTTGCCTGTTGTGGAAATGTTTTCTCAGAGTCTGTTGTTTTCCCGGTCATTTCTTATTTCTATAATTTCTTTCTCAGTTCGCATGATGGTCTTTCCTCGGTGATATAAACATATAATATTTTCTTTATTTGTTGGCTGATTAATTTGCCGGTCATCATCAAAGCCCGATTTTCACTTCATTTGGGATTAGAACGTAAACTTTTAATATTAACTCAAGATCGATAAGACAAAGGAAAAGTATTAATAAAAGATAAATAAACACGTAAACAAATGAAAAATAACAAGAAAAATAGGACCAGATGTTCCTGAGGGAAAGCGTCTTCTTTATCGGTGACAACCGGCCTGCAATCTAGGTCATATCCAAGTAATGTCACGTTTTCAAAATGAGGCTACATTATGTATTACCGGTGACATCGGATCCATCAGGCAAAAATTAAGATAATCAAACACGTTTATCTTCATATCGCTCTAGGAAATAGAATGTATCTTAATGAGATCATATCGACCATATATTTCCAGAATCGTCATGCTGCATCTATAGAAATTTGTACTTTTTTCCCTGTCGGCATAAGGGTACTTTGGGTACTCCGTCTTTCCTCCGCCTCCAAAACCAGGCACGTCCTTAAATGACCCTGGCTGTAAATAGAGCATTCAACAAAATAAACCAAAAGGCATCTATCACGGAACTCAACATTGATAATCTAATAACAGCGGCATGTTAACATATAGGTTAGGAAAACAGGGATGTTACTATCCAGAAAGGAGAAGTGGCATCAGGGGTACAGAATATCCAAGTAAGCGGACATTTTTAAACAGGCCGTAGTGTCCATGATCTCATATTCATAAGAGTAAATTCAATCAAAATGTTACAGGAAAAAAAATGTTTAAGCATTGATGTCATTTTTTTTAGTATCATCGGGGTATGAAACAAATTTTGTTTGCGAACTGTATGAATGAAAACGATTTTCTAATTTAAAACATGTTTTATGTACAATTTTACTGATTTTAAATGGGATTCTTTTTCTCAAATCAATACGCAACGTCAATTGTATTGTGACGTCACATTTTTCGCGCCATTCTGGGAATTTCTTTCATAGAGGAATGAAAAGAATTTTTCGATCAATCACATTTTAGTATTTACCATGAAAACAAAAAAAAATAATTATTTTTATATGAAAACAAAACAGATCATCAATAATTATGTCTGAAAAGGAAATGTGAATTTGGAATTGTCCTTATTTGGAACCTGTTTTGATAAGCGATGGATTCAGCCTTGTATGAAAACAGGAGCAAGTCGTTCAGGAGAAGCGCATTTTGTTTTCATAAGCATGGCAATAGTCTGTTGAGAGATCTTTCCATAAATTGATTGACAAGATTCAATGATTCTCACGCAACCAAAATTTCTTTAATTTAATCAAATACCCCAGAAATGTAAGGTAGTTATGAAAACATACATTATTTAATATTTCAATATTCCAATCGGTCTTAATCACCAGAGTCATGGAAGGTGTTTTACATATGTATATATAGTCCTTAGCGAGAGAAACTTTCAACATTACAAGGATTAACGCTATCATGCAGTATGTTAATTCATAGTCTGTGTCATCCTTAATTAACTAAATAAATTGACTGTAAACATGATTACAATCCTTTCCCTTTCATCTGGTAGGATTACGATCTCAATATGGTATTTAATATAGAGATTCAGACAGAATTTATAGTGTGCTGTTAATCTAGTACTTCTACTACATCAACTATATTGAATATCTTATCAAGGCGATGTTTTGAGATTCCACCTTTCATCCACAAATATACCTATCAACTCTCTCTCAGCGGCTGAAATGCACCTGTTTCATATATACACATGTATATAATGCTATTGTTATCCTTGTATCATTATGTAGAACTCATATATGTAAATGTTTAATGTAGGTACAGTTTTGTCAGTGCGAACGATAAACATCCTCCTCTCATTAGCGTTTGTCTTATGCATCTTATATATAGGATCTTAATGGCAACGCATCTGTACTCGTAAAACTTAAGTTATTTACGTTCTGGGACAAAGTGACTTTAATCAATAGCAAAATGGACAGTGAATGCATTTGTCTCTCATTCAGTTTAATATTAGAATGTACAAACAAAGCAAATGTAACAATTTTGTATTTAGTGTTGTACTAAAAGAAAGCAAATGTAACAATTTTATATTTAATGTTGTATTAAACTGTACAAACATAGCAAATGAAACACTTATATGTTCAATGTTGTATTAAAATGTACAAACATAGCAAATGTAATAATTATATGTTTAGTGTTGTACTGAATTATACAAAACATAGCAAATGTTTTATATTTGATTTTGTATTAAAACATATCAAATGTAACAATTTTTGATTTTGTATATTATTAAAACATACAAACAAAGGAAATGTAACAATTTTATATTCCGTGTTATATTAAGATATAGCAAATAAACTAGTTTTATATTTAGTGTTGTATAAGTTTAAACTGTATTTCATTGGTCGATTTCCTTTTAACAATATATGTACAACATATAAATGATACAAAAAGGAATCAGAAACAAGTGCCAAGACAATTATATAAATTTGACACCTATATATGTATGTTGCGTGTTGTATTAAGATATACAAAAGTTAAGAAATGCTACACGTTCACGTTCAGTATTATATTAATCATACAATGGTGATATATATAATGTTTCCTTATCTATTATAATTAAAATACATCTTAATCAATCAGTTTATGATTTTTTTAATCTGAATACACGTACATAAAAATGTGTTATAATTCTTTCGAGATACCGTAGGATATACGAATCAATTGATTTTAATCTGTAATTCGAAAAATACTAAAATCAAATGTGAAAACTCCGTACGCCTATTTAAAGGGCTTTGTAGAGAAGTTAACAAGTTAGAAATACCTAGTAAAGAAAACAATGTCAAGGAAAAGAAGGATAAACGTACAAATGTAAAATACAAAAGAAACAAAAATCAATAATTTGAACAGCCATTAAAGAAACAAATATCAATGCTTTCAACGGTCATTAAAAACACAAATATCAATAATTTGAATGGCCATTAAAGAAACAAAAATCAATCATTTGAACCCCCTGTAAGAGGACAGTACTGGTGACAGGAAGCAGAAAATTATGCTTTTTTATTGCTATGATCAAGGAAAATTGAAAACCATTTCAATGTGAAAAATCCATGACCTCTTCATACTTATTTGAAAATTACATTTCATTTTTAGTAATATGAATAACTAATAAGAAAATTACTTTTATTCGTTAGCAAATAAAATTATTAATTAGTTATACCATTTGCACACGTGTATCTGAAACATTTTTACTATAATAGGTTATGCATTCCATAAAATTGACCAATATCTCGAAACTTTTATTTTCGTCCAAAGTGTAAAACTGTATCACAGACATAGTTGTTATTTACACTACTGTATCACTGACATAGTTGGTATTTACACCACTGACATAGTTGGTATTTACACCACTGTATCACTGACATAGTTGATATTTACATCACTGTATCACTGACATAGTTGGTATTTACATCACTGTATCACTGACATAGTTGGTATTTACATCACTGTATCACTGACATAGTTGGTATTTACACTACTGTATCACTGACATAGTTGATATTTACACCACTGTATCACTGACATAGTTGATATTTACACCACTGTATCACTGACATAGTTGTTATTTACACCACTGTATCACTGACATAGTTGGTATTTACACTACTGTATCACTGACATAGTTGTTATTTACACCACTGTATCACTGACATAGTTGTTAAAATACACCACTGTGTCACTGACATAGTTGGTATTTACACCACTGTATCACTGACATAGTTGGTATTTACATCACTGTATCACTGACATAGTTGTTATTTACACCACTGTATCACTGACATAGTTGTTATTTACACCGCTGTATCACTGACATAGTTGATATTTACACCACTGTATCACTGACATAGTTGATATTTACACCACTGTATCACTGACATAGTTGTTATTTACACCACTGTATCACTGACATAGTTGATATTTACACCACTGTATCACTGACATAGTTGTTATTTACACCACTGTATCACTGACATAGTTGATATTTACACCACTGTATCACTGACATAGTTGATATTTACACCACCGTATCACTGACATAGTTGATATTTACACCACTGTATCACTGACATAGTTGTTATTTACACCACTGTATCACTGACATAGTTGATATTTACACTACTGTATCACTGACATAGTTGTTATTTACACCACTGTATCACTGACATAGTTATTTACACCACTGTATCACTGACATAGTTGTTATTTACACCAGTGTATCACTGACATAGTTGTTATTTACACCACTGTATCACTGACATAGTTGGTATTTACACCACTGTATCACTGACATAGTATTTACACCACTGTATCACTGACATAGTTGATATTTACACCACTGTATCACTGACATAGTTGGTATTTACACCACTGTATCACTGACATAGTTGTTATTTACACCACTGTATCACTGACATAGTTTATATTTACACCACTGTATCACTGACATAGTTGTTATTTACACCACTGTATCACTGACATAGTTGTTATTTACACCACTGTATCACTGACATAGTTGATATTTACACTACTGTATCACTGACATAGTTGTTATTTACACTACTGTATCACTGACATAGTTGGTATTTACACTACTGTATCACTGACATAGTTGTTATTTACACCACTGTATCACTGACATAGTTGATATTTACACCACTGTATCACTGACATAGTTGATATTTACACCACTGTATCACTGACATAGTTGTTATTTACCACTGTATCACTGACCATAGTTATTTACACTACTGTATCACTGACATAGTTGATTATTTACACCACTGTATCACTGACATAGTTGATATTTACACCACTGTATCACTGACATAGTTGGTATTTACACCACTGTATCACTGACATAGTTGGTATTTACACTCACTGTATCACTGACATAGTTGATATTTACACCACTGTATCACTGACATAGTTGTTATTTACAACACTGTATCACTGACATAGTTGATATTTACACCACTGTATCACTGACATAGTTGATATTTACACACTGTATCACTGACATAGTTGATATTTACACCACTGTATCACTGACATAGTTGGTATTTACACCACTGTATCACTGACATAGTTGTTTTACACCACTGTATCACTGGACATAGTTGTATTTACACCACTGTATCACTGACATAGTTGTATTACCACTGTATCACTGACATAGTTGTTATATACACTACTGTATCACTGACATAGTTGTTATTTACACCACTGTATCACTGACATAGTTGTTATTTACACCACTGTATCACTGACATAGTTGTTATTTACACCACTGTATCACTGACATAGTTGTATTTACACCACTGTATCACTGACATAGTTGGTATTTACACCACTGTATCACTGACATAGTTTGACGACACTGTATCACTGACATAGTTGATATTTACACCACTGTATCACTGACATAGTTGGTATTTACACCACTGTATCACTGACATAGTTGTATTTACACCACTGTATCACTGACATAGTTGTATTTACACCACTGTATCACTGACATAGTTGATATTTACACCACTGTATCACTGACATAGTATTTACACCACTGTATCACTGACATAGTTGATATTTACACCACTGTATCACTGACATAGTTGATATTTACACTACTGTATCACTGACATAGTTGTTATTTACACCACTGTATCACTGACATAGTTGGTATTTACACCACTGTATCACTGACATAGTTGTTATTTACACCACTGTATCACTGACATAGTTGATATTTACACCACTGTATCACTGACATAGTTGATATTTACACCACTGTATCACTGACATAGTATTTACACTACTGTATCACTGACATAGTTGTTATTTACACCACTGTATCACTGACATAGTTGTTATTTCCACCACTGTATCACTGACATAGTTGTTATTTACACCACTGTATCACTGACATAGTTGATATTTACACCACTGTATCACTGACATAGTTGATATTTACACCACTGTATCACTGACATAGTTGTTATTTACACCACTGTATCACTGACATAGTTGATATTTACACCACTGTATCACTGACATAGTATTTACACCACTGTATCACTGACATAGTTGATATTTACACCACTGTATCACTGACATAGTTGATATTTACACCACTGTATCACTGACATAGTTGATATTTACACCACTGTATCACTGACATAGTTGTTATTTACAACACTGTATCACTGACATAGTTGATATTTACACCACTGTATCACTGACATAGTTGATATTTACACACTGTATCACTGACATAGTTGGTATTTACCATCCACTGTATCACTGACATAGTTGATATTTACAGCTACTGTATTCACATGACATAGTTTGATATTTACACCTACTGTATCACTGACATAGTTGATATTGACAACCCTGTATCACTGACATAGATGGATATTTACAATCACTGTATCACTGACATAGTTGATATTCAACTACTGTATTCACTGACATAGTTGGATATTTTACATCCACTGTATCACTGACATAGTTGATATTTACAATCCACTGTATCACAGACATAGTTTGATATTTACACCACACTGTATCACTGACATAGTTGTTATTTACACCACTGTATCATCTGACATAGTTGATATTAACTACTGAAGTACACCACTGTCATCACTGACAATAGTTTGATATTTACACCACTGTATCTAATGACATATTGATATTTACACCCACTGTATCCATAGTTGTTATTTACACCACTGTATCACTGACATAGTTGATATTTACACCACTGTATCACTGACATAGTTGATATTTACACCACTGTATCACTGACATAGTTGGTATTTACACCACTGTATCACTGACATAGTTGTATTTACACTACTGTATCACTGACATAGTTGATATTTACACCACTGTATCACTGACATAGTTGTTATTTACACCACTGTATCACTGACATAGTGATATTTACACCACTGTATCACTGACATAGTTGATATTTACACCACTGTATCACTGACATAGTTGTATTTACACCACTGTATCACTGACATAGTTGTATTTACACCACTGTATCACTGACATAGTTGATATTTACACCACTGTATCACTGACATAGTTGATATTTACACCACTGTATCACTGACATAGTTGTATTTACACCACTGTATCACGACATAGTTGATATTTACACCACTGTATATGACATAGTGATATTTACACCACTGTATCACTGACATAGTTGTTATTTACACCACTGTATCACTGACATAGTTGTTATTTACACCACTGTATCACTGACATAGTTGATATTTACACCACTGTATCACTGACATAGTTGATATTTACACCACTGTATCACTGACATAGTTGATATTTACACCACTGTATCACTGACATAGTTGATATTTACACCACTGTATCACTGACATAGTATTTACACCACTGTATCACTGACATAGTTGATATTTACACCACTGTATCACTGACATAGTTGATATTTACACCACTGTATCACTGACATAGTTGATATTTACACCACTGTATCACTGACATAGTTGTTATTTACACCACTGTATCACTGACATAGTTGATATTTACACCACTGTATCACTGACATAGTTGATATTTACACACTGTATCACTGACATAGTTGATATTTACACCACTGTATCACTGACATAGTTGGTATTTACACCACACTGTATCACTGACATAGTTGGTATTTACACCACTGTATCACTGACATAGTTGGTATTTACACCACTGTATCACTGACATAGTTGTTATTTACACCACTGTATCACTGACATAGTTGTTATTTACACTACTGTATCACTGACATAGTTGTTATTTACACCACTGTATCACTGACATAGTTGGTATTTACACCACTGTATCACTGACATAGTTATTTACACCACTGTATCACTGACATAGTTGTTATTTACACCACTGTATCACTGACATAGTTGTTATTTACACCACTGTATCACTGACATAGTTGTTATTTACACTACTGTATCACTGACATAGTTGATATTTACACCACTGTATCACTGACATAGTTGATATTTACACCACTGTATCACTGACATAGTTGGTATTTACACCACTGTATCACTGACATAGTTGATATTTACACCACTGTATCACTGACATAGTTGATATTTACACCACTGTATCACTGACATAGTTGTTATTTACACCACTGTATCACTGACATAGTTGATATTTACAACCACTGTATCACTGACCTAGTTGATATTTACACCTACTGTATCACTGACATAGTTGGTATTTACACTACTGTTCACTGACATAGTTGGTATTTACACCACTGTATCACTGACATAGTTGGTATTTACACCACTGTATCACTGACATAGTTGGTATTTACACCACTGTATCACTGACATAGTTGATATTTACACCACTGTATCACTGACATAGTTGTATTGACACCACTGTATCACTGACATAGTTGGTATTTACCCACTGTATCACTGACATAGTTGATTTTTACACCACTGTATCATCACTGACATAGTTGATATTACACACTGTAATCACTGACATCAGTTGTTATGTTACACCACTGTATCACTGGACAATAGTTGGTATTTAACACCACTGTATCACTGACATAGTTGGTATTTAACACCACTGTATCACTGACATAGTATTTACACCACTGTATCACTGACATAGTTGATATTTACACTACTGTATCACTGACATAGTTGTATTTACACTACTGTTATCAACTGACATTGTATTTACACTACTGTATCACTGACCAGTTGTTATTTACACCACTGTATCCCTGACATAGTTGATATTTACACCACTGTATCACTGACATAGTTGATATATTTACACCCATGTATCACTGACATAGTTGATTATTTACACCACCTGTATCCCTGACATAGTTGCTATTACACCACTGTATCACTGACATAGATTTACATACTTATCACTGACCATCGTTGATTTACACTACTGTTCATAGACAAGTTGCTGATTTACACCACTGTTATCACTGACATAGTTGTATTTACACCACTGTTATCACTGACATAGTTGATTATTTACACCACTGTATCACTGAAATAGTTGATTATTTACCACCACTGTATCACTGACATAGTTGATATTTACACCACTGTATCACTGACATAGTTGGTATTTACATCACTGTATCACTGACATAGTTGATATTTACACCACACTGTATCACTGACATAGTTGGTATTTACACCACTGTATCACTGACATAGTTGATATTTAACCACTGTATCACTGGACATAGTTGATATTTACACCACTGTATCACTGACATAGTTGGATATTTACACCACTGTATCACTGACATAGTTGGTATTTACACACACTGTATCACTGACATAGTTGTATATTTACACCCACTGTATCACTGACATAGTTGGTATTTACACTACTGTATCACTGACATAGTTGGTATTTACACCACTGTATCACTGACATAGTTGGTATTTACACCACTGTATCACTGACATAGTTGTTATTTACACCACTGTATCACTGACATAGTTGTTATTTACACCACTGTATCACTGACATAGTTGATATTTACACCACTGTATCACTGACATAGTTGGTATTTACACCACTGTATCACTGACATAGTTGATATTTACACCACTGTATCACTGACATAGTTGATATTTACACTACTGTATCACTGACATAGTATTTACACCACTGTATCACTGACATAGTTGATATTTACACCACTGTATCACTGACATAGTTGATATTTACACCACTGTATCACTGACATAGTTGATATTTACACCACTGTATCACTGACATAGTTGATATTTACACCACTGTATCACTGACATAGTTGATATTTACACCACTGTATCACTGACATAGTTGTATTTACACCACTGTATCACTGACATAGTTGATATTTACACCACTGTATCACTGACATAGTTGGTATTTACACCACTGTATCACTGACATAGTTGATATTTACACCACTGTATCACTGACATAGTTGGTATTTACACCACTGTATCACTGACATAGTTGTTATTTACACCACTGTATCACTGACATAGTTGGTATTTACACCACTGTATCACTGACATAGTTGTATTTACACCACTGTATCACTGACATAGTTGGTATTTACACCACTGTATCACTGACATAGTTGGTATTTACACCACTGTATCACTGACATAGTTGGTATTTACACCACTGTATCACTGACATAGTTGATATTTACACCACTGTATCACTGACATAGTTGATATTTACACCACTGTATCACTGACATAGTTGGTATTTACACCACTGTATCACTGACATAGTTGGTATTTACACCACTGTATCACTGACATAGTTGATATTTACACCACTGTATCACTGACATAGTTGGTATTTACACCACTGTATCACTGACATAGTTGATATTTACACCACTGTATCACTGACATAGTTGATATTTACACCACTGTATCACTGACATAGTTGTATTTACACCACTGTATCACTGACATAGTTGATATTTACACCACTGTATCACTGACATAGTTGTATTTACACCACTGTATCACTGACATAGTTGGTATTTACACCACTGTATCACTGACATAGTTGGTATTTACACCACTGTATCACTGACATAGTTGATATTTACACCACTGTATCACTGACATAGTTGGTATTTACACCACTGTATCACTGACATAGTTGATATTTACACCACTGTATCACTGACATAGTTGATATTTACACCACTGTATCACTGACATAGTTGATATTTACACCACTGTATCACTGACATAGTTGATATTTACACCACTGTATCACTGACATAGTTGATATTTACACCACTGTATCACTGACATAGTATTTACACTACTGTATCACTGACATAGTTGATATTTACACCACTGTATCACTGACATAGTTGGTATTTACACCACTGTATCACTGACATAGTTGATATTTACACCACTGTATCACTGACATAGTTGGTATTTACACCACTGTATCACTGACATAGTTGATATTTACACCACTGTATCACTGACATAGTTGTATTTACACCACTGTATCACTGACATAGTTGGTATTTACACCACTGTATCACTGACATAGTTGATATTTACACTACTGTATCACTGACATAGTATTTACACCACTGTATCACTGACATAGTTGATATTTACACCACTGTATCACTGACATAGTTGATATTTACACCACTGTATCACTGACATAGTTGGTATTTACACCACTGTATCACTGACATAGTTGATATTTACACCACTGTATCACTGACATAGTTGTTATTTACACCACTGTATCACTGACATAGTTGGTATTTACACCACTGTATCACTGACATAGTTGATATTTACACCACTGTATCACTGACATAGTTGATATTTACACCACTGTATCACTGACATAGTTGTTATTTACACCACTGTATCACTGACATAGTTGATATTTACACCACTGTATCACTGACATAGTTGGTATTTACACACTGTATCACTGACATAGTTGGTATTTACACCACTGTATCACTGACATAGTTGATTATTTACACCACTGTATCACTGACATAGTTGTTATTTACACCACTGTATCACTGACATAGTTGATATTTACACCACTGTATCACTGACATAGTTGGTATTTACACCACTGTATCACTGACATAGTTGATATTTACACACTGTATCACTGACATAGTTGATATTTACACCACTGTATCACTGACATAGTTGGTATTTACACCACTGTATCACTGACATAGTTGTTATTTACACCACTGTATCACTGACATAGTTGGTATTTACACCACTGTATCACTGACATAGTTGATATTTACACCACTGTATCACTGACATAGTTGATATTTACACCACTGTATCACTGACATAGTTGGTATTTACACCACTGTATCACTGACATAGTTGATATTTACACCACTGTATCACTGACATAGTTGATATTTACACCACTGTATCACTGACATAGTTGATATTTACACCACTGTATCACTGACATAGTTGATATTTACACCACTGTATCACTGACATAGTTGATATTTACACCACTGTATCACTGACATAGTTGGTATTTACACCACTGTATCACTGACATAGTTGTTATTTACACTACTGTATCACTGACATAGTTGATATTTACACCACTGTATCACTGACATAGTTGATATTTACACCACTGTATCACTGACATAGTTGATATTTACACCACTGTATCACTGACATAGTTGATATTTACACTACTGTATCACTGACATAGTTGGTATTTACACCACTGTATCACTGACATAGTTGGTATTTACACCACTGTATCACTGACATAGTTGATATTTACACTACTGTATCACTGACATAGTTGATATTTACACCACTGTATCACTGACATAGTTGTTATTTACACCACTGTATCACTGACATAGTTGATATTTACACCACTGTATCACTGACATAGTTGATATTTACACCACTGTATCACTGACATAGTTGGTATTTACACCACTGTATCACTGACATAGTTGGTATTTACACCACTGTATCACTGACATAGTTGATATTTACACCACTGTATCACTGACATAGTTGATATTTACACTACTGTATCACTGACATAGTTGTTATTTACATCACTGTATCACTGACATAGTTGATATTTACACCACTGTATCACTGACATAGTTGGTATTTACACCACTGTATCACTGACATAGTTGATATTTACACCACTGTATCACTGACATAGTTGGTATTTACACCACTGTATCACTGACATAGTTGGTATTTACACCACTGTATCACTGACATAGTTGATATTTACACCACTGTATCACTGACATAGTTGGTATTTACACCACTGTATCACTGACATAGTTGGTATTTACACCACTGTATCACTGACATACATAGTTGGTATTTACACCACTGTATCACTGACATAGTTGGTATTTACACCACTGTATCACTGACATAGTTGATATTTACACCACTGTATCACTGACATAGTATTTACACCACTGTATCACTGACATAGTTGATATTTACACCACTGTATCACTGACATAGTTGGTATTTACACCACTGTATCACTGACATAGTTGATATTTACACCACTGTATCACTGACATAGTTGGTATTTACACCACTGTATCACTGACATAGTTGGTATTTACACCACTGTATCACTGACATAGTTGGTATTTACACCACTGTATCACTGACATAGTTGATATTTACACCACTGTATCACTGACATAGTTGGTATTTACACCACTGTATCACTGACATAGTTGATATTTACACCACTGTATCACTGACATAGTTGATATTACACCACTGTATCACTGACATAGTTGGTATTTACACCACTGTATCACTGACATAGTTGGTATTTACACCACTGTATCACTGACATAGTTGGTATTTACACCACTGTATCACTGACATAGTTGGTATTTACACCACTGTATCACTGACATAGTTGGTATTTACACCACTGTATCACTGACATAGTTGATATTTACACCACTGTATCACTGACATAGTTGGTATTTACACCACTGTATCACTGACATAGTTGGTATTTACACCACTGTATCACTGACATAGTTGGTATTTACACTACTGTATCACTGACATAGTTGGTATTTACACCACTGTATCACTGACATAGTTGGTATTTACACCACTGTATCACTGACATAGTTGATATTTACACCACTGTATCACTGACATAGTTGGTATTTACACTACTGTATCACTGACATAGTTGATATTTACACCACTGTATCACTGACATAGTTGGTATTTACACCACTGTATCACTGACATAGTTGGTATTTACACCACTGTATCACTGACATAGTTGGTATTTACACCACTGTATCACTGACATAGTTGGTATTTACACCACTGTATCACTGACATAGTTGGTATTTACACCACTGTATCACTGACATAGTTGGTATTTACACCACTGTATCACTGACATAGTTGGTATTTACACCACTGTATCACTGACATAGTTGGTATTTACACCACTGTATCACTGACATAGTTGGTATTTACACCACTGTATCACTGACATAGTTGGTATTTACACCACTGTATCACTGACATAGTTGGTATTTACAACCACTGTATCATTTACACCACTGTATCACTGACATAGTTGGTATTTACACTACTGTATCACTGACATAGTTGGTATTTACACCACTGTATCACTGACATAGTTGGTATTTACACCACTGTATCACTGACATAGTTGGTATTTACACCACTGTATCACTGACATAGTTGGTATTTACACCACTGTATCACTGACATAGTTGGTATTTACACCACTGTATCACTGACATAGTTGGTATTTACACCACTGTATCACTGACATAGTTGGTATTTACACTACTGTATCACTGACATAGTTGATATTTACACCACTGTATCACTGACATAGTTGGTATTTACACCACTGTATCACTGACATAGTTGGTATTTACACCACTGTATCACTGACATAGTTGGTATTTACACCACTGTATCACTGACATAGTTGGTATTTACACCACTGTATCACTGACATAGTTGATATTTACACCACTGTATCACTGACATAGTTGATATTTACACCACTGTATCACTGACATAGTTGATATTTACACCACTGTATCACTGACATAGTTGGTATTTACACCACTGTATCACTGACATAGTTGGTATTTACACCACTGTATCACTGACATAGTTGTTATTTACACCACTGTATCACTGACATAGTTGGTATTTACACCACTGTATCACTGACATAGTTGTATTTACAACATATCACTGACTAGTTGTATTTACCCACTGTATCACTGACATAGTTTTGGGATTTAACCCCTGTATCACTGACATAGTTTTTATTTAAAAAACATGTATCACTGACATTTTGGTATTTAACATGTATCACTGACATAAGTTGATATTTAAACCACTGTATCACTGACATGTTGTTTTACACCATGTTACTGACTAGTTTTATATTTCCACTGATCCCTGCACAGTTGAATTCCCATCACTGAATGTTATTTAAAACCACGTATCACTGAAAATAGTTGGATTTCTCACACTGTATCCCCTGACATAGTTGATATTTACACACTGTATCACTGACCATAGTTATATTTACACCTACTGTAAACACTGCACATTTGATATTTACACAAACCAGTGTAATCACTAACTAGTTTGGTATTTAACAACAATACACTGCAAGTTGATATTTCAACCACTGTATCACTGACATAGTTGATTTACACCCTTGTAAAACACTGACATAGTTGATATTTACACCACTGTATCACTGACATAGTTGTTATTTACACCACTGTATCACTGACATAGTTGATTATTTACACCACTGTATCACTGACATAGTTGTATTTACACCACTGTATCACTGACATAGTTGATATTTACACCTACTGTATCACTGACATAGTTGATATTTACACCACTGTATCACTGACATAGTTGGTATTTACACCACTGTATCACTGACATAGTTGTTATTTACACTACTGTATCACTGACATAGTTGATATTTACACCACTGTATCACTGACATAGTTGATATTTACACCACTGTATCACTGACATAGTTGATATTTACACCACTGTATCACTGACATAGTTGATATTTACACACTGTATCACTGACATAGTTGTATTTACACCACTGTATCACTGACATAGTTGTATTTACACCACTGTATCACTGACATAGTTGATATTTACACCACTGTATCACTGACATAGTTGTTATTTACACCACTGTATCACTGACATAGTTGTTATTTACACCACTGTATCACTGACATAGTTGATATTTACATCACTGTATCACTGACATAGTTGATATTTACACCACTGTATCACTGACATAGTTGGTATTTACACCACTGTATCACTGACATAGTTGGTATTTACACCACTGTATCACTGACATAGTTGGTATTTACACCACTGTATCACTGACATAGTTGGTATTTACACCACTGTATCACTGACATAGTTGGTATTACACCACTGTATCACTGACATAGTTGGTATTTACACCACTGTATCACTGACATAGTTGGTATTTACACCACTGTATCACTGACATAGTTGGTATTTACACCACTGTATCACTGACATAGTTGGTATTTACACCACTGTATCACTGACATAGTTGATATTTACACCACTGTATCACTGACATAGTTGGTATTTACACCACTGTATCACTGACATAGTTGGTATTTACACCACTGTATCACTGACATAGTTGGTATTTACACCACTGTATCACTGACATAGTTGGTATTTACACCACTGTATCACTGACATAGTTGGTATTTACACCACTGTATCACTGACATAGTTGTTATTTACACCACTGTATCACTGACATAGTTGGTATTTACACCACTGTATCACTGACATAGTTGGTATTTACACCACTGTATCACTGACATAGTTGATATTTACACCACTGTATCACTGACATAGTTGGTATTTACACCACTGTATCACTGACATAGTTGGTATTTACACCACTGTATCACTGACATAGTTGGTATTTACACCACTGTATCACTGACATAGTTGGTATTTACACCACTGTATCACTGACATAGTTGGTATTTACACCACTGTATCACTGACATAGTTGGTATTTACACCACTGTATCACTGACATAGTATTTTCTGTATCAGAAGAAATTTAAAATAAACTATTTGGGTATTTTAAAACATGTAAAACTGGATTGGTATTTAAACCCGTAACATGACAAAACAAATTTTTAATTTACCTCTTCCTGCAATTGTATTTCCAATTAAAATTTTTACACCACGTACCGACTATTGGTATTAACCCAAACTTCACACTCGTTGATTTACCATTTTCACGCAAGTTGTTATTTTCCCATTATCCGACAAGTGTATTACAAGATCACTGATATGAATTTACAAACTGTTCTGCTAGTTAATTTACCATTATAGACTAGTGTATTTACACCACGTACACTGAATATTTTTTTAATTGTTCAGTGTTTATTTACAACTTTCAACTGCAGTGTTATTCCATTTTATCAACATATGTTTACATCTGTATCAGAAAGGTATTAACATTATCACAATATTAAATTTCCCATGTCCACAAGTTGTTTTAACCATGTATATGAATTTGATTCAATGTATATATGTGTATTAAAAACCGTATATGACAATTGAAACCATATATGAATATGTATTCCAAATGTTACAATAGTGTATTTCACCATATCAGAAGTGAAACACTTATCATGAAAATGTTGTATTTAACCTTTATGAATAGTGATTACAAAACCCCTTCACTGAAAGTTGTATTACACCTTACACACAAGTTAAATTCCCCCACGTTCCTTGTTTAATTTCACCCCTGATCACTAATTTTGTATTTACAAAATTCAGACATATGATTTCACAATGTATAGAAATTTATTTACACATTTTCATGAATAAATTAACCTTATCCCCAATTTAAAATTTCAAACAATTAAAAATTTTTTAAACACTTAGACTAGTTGATTTCCCTGAAACTACATATTGGGGATTTAAAATTCTAATTTGTATTTCCAGTTATAATAGTTTATATTTAAAATGTAACTGCTGTTTCATTTACACCATGTATCACGATAGTTTAATTAACCAAAGTAAATCACTCTAGTTTTTTATAAAACCTTTCATAATTTGGTTTTAACATGTACAGACATAGTTGTTTTAAAAGAATAATTGTTTTTTACACCCTGATATAATTGTATTTCATCATATAAGGTACTTATTTTTAAATTTAACTTTTTGTAATGTAGGGGGTATTTAAATTTTAAAAGTATTCATTGACAAGTTATTACACCCTTTTTACCCAGTTTTATTCGAATTATATGGGGTTTTAAATTCCCCGGGGAATAACATTTGTTTCAATGTTATTCATGGAATTACCCCCCGAAATTACATATTAAAAATTTAAACGAATTAATTTAGTTTCATTAATCACGACACTTTAATTTACAGTTTTTTTTTTTTTTTTTTTTTTTTTTTTTTTTTTTTTTTTTTTTTTTTTTTTTTTTTTTTTTTTTTTTTTTTTTTTTTTTTTTTTTTTTTTTTTTTTTTTTTTTTTTTTTTTTTTTTTTTTTTTTTTTTTTTTTTTTTTTTTTTTTTTTTTTTTTTTTTTTTTTTTTTTTTTTTTTTTTTTTTTTTTTTTTTTTTTTTTTTTTTTTTTTTTTTTTTTTTTTTTTTTTTTTTTTTGTTCCCAGGTTTTTTTTTAAAAAACGAAAACCAAAACTATAAGGTTCCCCTTTATGGGCCCCCCTTTTTTTTTTATTGGAGAAAAAATAATAAATCCGAAAAAATAAATGGAAATCCCCCCCCCCCCCCCCCCCCCCCCCCCCCCCCCCCCCCCCCCCCAAAAAAAAAAAAAAAAAAAAAAAAAAAAAAAAAAAAAAAAAAAAAAAAAAAAAAAAAAAAAAAAAAAAAAAAAAAAAAAAAAAAAAAAAAAAAATTTTTGGGGCCAAAAAAAAAATTTTTTTTTTGAAAAAAAAAAAGGGGAAAAAAAAATTTTTTTTTTTTTTTTTTTTTTTTATGTTATCAACAGGCGATTTTTCGCCATTCACTTTCATATAATGAAATAATGGATTTGACATATGCTTTCAGGAAATTTCGGTTTCATTTAAATTTAATTAAACATTACATAGAAAATACATAGAAGTAAATTCATATTGAAAAGTTCCATTAATTTTGGTTTCTTTGTAATTTGAAAACATTGACGTAGCAAAACACTGCAAGGTATGATTAAATATTAGGATATACTTATGTATAACACCATTGATTTAATTTTGATAAATTTCCTAATTCATATTAAAGGGTTGCATTCACTTTATTATTGTAAATCTTTTGAAATTGCTGGATGGATTTGTAGTCAGAGGTCTATTCTTAGCCTGCTTGTAGATCATGTAATACTGGAGACATAGAAATTTTCGCTAATTACGCGGAGTCCTTTTGATCGCGAAAATTTCCCCCCACGCATGATTATTTTGATATCAATTTGCGTAACCTCGCACTACAAATGGGTGGATCAATCGCGAAATTTACCCCACGCGTATAGTTTATATATCGAAATCGCGAAATTTAGCCCCCGCGAAAATTACCACGTTTACAGTATCTCAAATTGATTAAATACGGGGTTATAATATTTTAGCATTAGCGACGTCAATCCACCAAGACACTTAAGAGTCTATAATGTTTGTCATTTTATTGAAAGCGAAATCCACTATAAAGGCCCTTTATTGCATTAAGTTGTAGAAAAATGTATCTCGATAAAATGAAATCAAATATGCCAGAATTTGAAGATTTTATTACCATTTTGTCAGCTTATACATGAGATTATACGAAGAACTTATCTTTTCATAAAACAGCTTTTAATCAAAACTGAGGAGAGTGTGTTTGTTTCCAGTATAATATAATACTCTTCTTATATTGTTAAAATGTTATGTTTGTTTGTATATGAATTGCCATCAAATTACTTATGTAATTAAGATTGTGCAATAAACACACTTGCCTTTCACCTAGGCAGTCGCGGTTCAATTCCCCAGTAGGACTTGAAAAGGTATGGGGTCATCTTCTCGACCATGTTGGTTTCTTTCCGGGCACTTCGGTATCCTCCACTAGTAAGCCCCCTCGCGCGCTTCCATCCGGGCCTATAAGTTGCTTCGCAATTATTTTGAAATGAATAAAGTTGGATGGAAGCGCTAGGGGTCTTAGTGTAAGAGGAAACCGGATTGCCCGGAGAAAACCCAGGTGGTCGGGCAGATGTCCCCATACCTTTCCACGTCCGACCTTAGGAATAAAACCCTGACCGCCCAGGTGAAAGACAAGTGTGTCACCACTATGCCAACCAGATACCAATAACAGATATGAGCCGAATCGTTCATACCAACCTGCATCATACAGCCGTTTCATCCTTCTAGGACTCGTCAGTGATGCTAGGGGCCAAGAGTGCAGAAATTCAGAAAGGAAGACTGGAAAAATCACAATAAACCTTAAAGAAATTAAAATGTGAAAAACAACGCATGACAATGTTGATATAAAAGTTATACGGGTAAGTTTTCTTGTGTAGTCTTCCCATACAGAAGTGTGGTTATCGGTACATCTGACTTATGTATATTAATATAGTTGTTTTAAATAAGAATCCTTTTTATGTTCAACAAATAAATGTAAATTATATATACCGCTAATACTATAACCAGTTATAAGAGTCTATGTTATTACGTTTTATCAATAATACCGTAAATCGATAATATTTTGATATGCAATGGTAGTGAAATGATATTCATATATATTTTTTTATTGTCGTCATCAATCTGCATCCCTTGAAAACTTGCGCTGTTACTCTTTCCGTCAGTGGTTGACGTCTTTGAATATCGAATGTAGGGGAATCCGTGATGTTACTTTCAAGAAATGGGAAGTTAACAATTGGGAAATGAAATTATCACGTTTTCATACAGCTTAGTTGTAAGCTGTCCCTGTTGGTTACGTTGTAAGTGAAGATCGGATAAGCCGCTAACGTTGAATAGTCCGTCTCTGAATAACAAATGTGGGTGAACCAGGGATGTTACTATCAAGAAATGGAAAGTTAATAATTGGGAATTGAAACATGTTTTTCATGCAGCTTAGTTGTAAGATGTCCCTGCACTTAAAGTTGTAATGATCGAGGTAGTCAGCTGATGTGGACGAGTCCGGACAGCCCTTGGTTACAAGTTTTATGGCATATATCCGATCGATATGATCAATAAAGAATTTTGTTATTTAAAGATAATACATCCTCATTATACCTATTGATGGCATTAAAGAATTTCGTAAGGTCTCTTTTTACCTGAACTAATATACCCTTCAATATAATCGACAGCAGCAAGTCCACCAACAGGTCGGCACAGTTGGTACATGTGTCTGCCATTAGTCTGTTTGAACACCTTGTCAACAAAACTCAAAATTAATCATTCTTACGATTTCACCTACAGTGTATAAGAGGAGGCCAATGCACTCCAAATATCACTGTGTGGAAATACAATTGTTAAATTTGCGTTGAAAACATCTATAGAATATATTTAATCAATTCATATCTTGCATAATCTACGTTTTCTATCGCCACCTGTTTTAGTAACGAATTGGGGTGGGTCCAACGATACCGAGGACTACAATTTAGCATGCATTATTGACAAAACGTTATGTTTATCACAGACAGTGTTTGATATGCATTATCAACATAACGAACAAATTAAAGTGATGTTGTTTTCATTCAACCATGGAGCCAATTACAGTTAAAATTAAAGGAAGACTCGTAATTGCTTCTTTGTCCCAAAAGATGATAAAATATGAATGTGATTTTACATACATATGTACTTAATTACAGGCTTGGGTGTACAAAGGATACTGAATTAGATGGGCAAGTTTTATCACAAACCCACGGAGTATACATTGGCAAGATATTGGCAGGGCTTTTCACAATCCCCGAAAGTTTATATTGACCAGATAGGCCAGTGTTATCACAAACCTACGAAGTATATATTTGTAAAATATTGGCCGAGCTTTTCACAATCCCAGAAAGTTTACATTGACCAGATATAGTCCAGAGTTATCACAAACCCACGAAGTATACACTGGTAAAATATTGGCCGAGCTTTTCACAATCCCCGAAAGTTTACATTGACTAGATATAGGCCAGGGCCATTTATAGGCCGGAATTATCACAACCCAGGAAATATGCACTAGTCAGGTTATTACAATCTCAGAAAGGATACATATGTCAAATATAGGACGGGATTATCATAATCACCGGAAGATAACTTCAATTTTGTTTTGCACAGTATTATAATTTTATTTTTATTTCATGATAGTAAGATAATTATTTATTAATTGCGATAATTCCATTTATGTCTAACATTTTTAAGTGTTTTTTTATATTCATATTAAACACTAGTGGGATTATTCTATTTTCTCATCATTAAGATTATTCATTATAAGTTTTACATTAATATAATTTACATATTTACTTGTAACATTACTAATATTAGTTTGACACCAATAATAGTTATCGATACTTCCTAAAATCAAATTTGTTTATTATTTGTTAATACTCTGTATAAGCACTGTGAATTTGATACCGCTCATTAATAATACATAAGTATAGGCGACAATAGTTACTCTCGATAATTAGTAAAAATGGCTACACCACATGTATACATATAAACGTGTATTCTATTGATTCAGCACACATTTACAGAGTAAACACCGTACAACCACTAGAAATAAACTAAAGTAGTATTTTTTGAAACTAGTAATACGTTACTTTTTTTTTTATATTTTAGTGACACAAATAATAGTAAAGTATCTGCTACTTGTGTTTTTTTCGTTTTTTGTTGTCGTTTTTTATTTGTTTGTTTGTTTGTTTGTTTGTTTGTTGTTGTTGTTGTCGTTGTTGCTGTTTTTTGTTTTTGTTTTTTGCTTATTTTTTTGTTGTTGCTTGTTGTTGTTGCTGCTGCAGCAGCTGTTTTTTGTTTTTGTTTTGTCTTTTTAGAGGGTGGGGTGGAGTAAACACATAATCCTACCGTAGTTAAGAATAATTTTTCATTAGAAATTGTGTACACCTATTAGATATATAATAAGGCCTTCCTTATAGAAGCCTTCATAACGCCTTACATTTATAAACCAAACCATTCATCAATCTATCATTCCGTGCTTCGTTTTTTAATCCCCTCTCTCCTTTATAAAATGTTTAAGGAGCATCTAAACAGCAAATCCAGTCAAAACAGTGATATTTTACAAGCCTATAAATTCCTACTATGGTACAATTTAACAGAAGTAACATGATGAACTTTTAGTATTTGTCATGGCAAACCGTGGGACTTGCTGTTGACATCTTATTAGGTTATTTGTGTGACTTAGAATTATTCCATGCTACATCTTACTACAAAGTAACTCTATAGAAGAAACTGATAGCATATATACAGCAAATTATTTGTGATTGTAAGATTAAACTAGATGCCGAAACAAACACTTTGGTATGTAACATGACCATTTTTGTACAAATCTTTAGATATATATTCTTGTTTGAAATTCAACGTTATTCTGCTAAATAGATGTCCCTATCGGTACGAGCCAACTCTCTGTGTGTGCTCCTCTCGCCATTTATGTGAATTTAACGAGATTTGGTTTATTTTATTTTAAGTCCTATAACATGTACAGCCAGGGTCATTTAAGGACGTGCCAGGTTTTGGAGGTGGAGGAAAGGCGGAGTACCCGGAGTAAAAACATTAACCTACAGTAATTTACCAAGACAATATTGTGATGTGTACAATACCCCGATTCCTATCTTAATAATCGTGAATGTCTTTTATGCAATCATTTCATTGATTTCCCGTTTTTAGATTAATGTTAGGATATATTTAAATGACCTAAAAGATTATTTGGCAGTGAGAAATATCGTGATTGCTACACAATTTTTTGTTGTTAAAATAAAATTATTAAATTGGTAAGTAACTGCTGATAACTAAGCCTGAGCTAGTTCACACCTGGGGTTGACGCTCACCTGTGCGCGGTAGTGGCAGTATATAAAAGGATTAGTCACAAATTACAACGCTTTGATCTTTATCCAAATGGATGAACAAATAGGAGCAGGGTTGGGGTGTTTAGATTCCCACGTAATCAATTAACACATGCTGTTTATACAATGGCTAATGTTCGCTGATTGGCCACCTTTTCCCGGTAGTCTACTGGCAAAGGTACACACGTTTTTAAAAAAATATCCTGTACACATACACAATGTGTATGCGGGTATTACCACATATGCACTGTACACCACAGATATCCTGTACACCACATATATACTTACACCACAGATATCCTGTACACCACAGATACCCTGTACACCACAGATATCCTGTACACCACAGATACCCTGTACACCACAGATATCCTGTACACCACATATATCATTTACACCACAGATATCCTGTACACCACAGATATCATATACACCACAGATATCCTGTACACCACAGATATCCTGTACACCACAGATATCCTGTACATCACAGATATCCTTTACACCACATATACCATATACATCACAGATATCCTGTACACCACAGATATCCTATACGCCACAGATATCCTGTACACCACAGATATCATGTACACCACATATATCATGTATACCAGAGATATCCTATACACCACAGATATCATGTACACCACAGATACCCTGTACACAACAGATACCCTATACACCACAGATATCCTGTACACCACAGATATCCTATACACCACAGATACCCTGTACACAACAGACACCCTATACACCACAGATACCCTGTACACCAGAGATAACATGTACACCACAGATATCCTGTACACCACAGATACCCTGTACACCACAGATATCCTATACACCACAGATATCATGTACACCAAAGATATCATGTACACCACAGATATACTGTACACCACAGATATCATATACACCACAGATATCATGTACACCACAGATACCCTGTACACCACAGATACCCTATACACCACAGATATCCTATACACCACAGATACCCTGTACACCACAGATATCATGTATACAACAGATATCCTGTACACCAGATATCCTGTACACCACATATACCCTGTACACCACAGATATCCTATACACCACAGATACCATGTACACCACAGATATCATGTATACAACAGATATCCTGTACACCAGATATCCTGTACACCACATATACCCTGTACACCACAGATATCATATACACCACAGATATCCTGTTCACCACAGATATCCTGTACACCACAGATACCCTGTATTCCACAGATATCATGTACACCACAGATATCATGTACACCACAGATATCATATACACCACAGATATCATGTATACCACAGTATACTATACACCACAGATATCCTGTACACCACAGATATCCTATACGCCACAGATATCCTGTACACCACAGATATCATGTACACCACATATATCATGTATACCAGAGATATCCTATACACCACAGATATCATGTACACCACAGATACCCTGTACACAACAGATACCCTATACACCACAGATATCCTGTACACCACAGATATCCTATACACCACAGATACCCTGTACACAACAGATACCCTATACACCACAGATACCCTGTACACCAGAGATATCATGTACACCACAGATATCATGTACACCACAGATATCCTGTACACCACAGATACCCTGTACACCACAGATATCCTATACACCACAGATATCATGTACACCAAAGATATCATGTACACCACAGATATACTGTACACCACAGATATCATATACACCACAGATATCCACCACAGATATCCTGTACACCACAGATATCATGTATACAACAGATATCCTGTACACCAGATATCCTGTACACCACATATACCCTGTACACCACAGATATCCTATACACCACAGATACCATGTACACCACAGATATCATGTATACAACAGATATCCTGTACACCAGATATCCTGTACACCACATATACCATGTACACCACAGATATCATATACACCACAGATATCCTGTTCACCACAGATATCCTGTACACCACAGATACCCTGTATTCCACAGATATCATGTACACCACAGATATCATGTACACCACAGATATCATGTACACCACAGATATCATGTACACCACAGATATCATATACACCACAGATATCCTGTACACCACAGATATCCTGTACACTACAGATATCCTGTACACCACATATACCCTGTACACCACAGATATCATATACACCACAGATATCCTGTTCACCACAGATATCCTGTACACCACAGATATCCTGTACACTACAGATATCCTGTACACCACAGATATCCTGTTCACCACAGATATCCTGTACACCATAGTATACTATACACCACATATATCCTGTATACCACATATATCCTGTACACCACAGATATCCTGTACACCACAGATATCCTGTACACCACAGATATCCTGTACACTACAGATATCCTGTACACCACATATATCCTGTACACCACATATACCCTGTACACCACAGATATCATATACACCACAGATATCCTGTTCACCACATATATCCTGTACACCACAGATATCCTGTACACCATATATCATGTACACCACAGATATACTGTACACCACAGATATCTTATACACAACATGTATCCTATATACAACAGATATCCTGTACATCACAGATATCTTATACACCACAAATATCCTGTACACCACATATACCCTGTACACCACAGATATCCTGTACACCATATATCATGTACACCACAGATATACTGTACACCACAGATTTCCTGTACACCAGAGATACCCAGTACACAACAGATACCCTGTACACCACAGATATCCTGTACACCAGAGATACCCAGTACACAACAGATACCCTGTACACCACAGATATCCTGTACACCAGAGATACCCAGTACACAACAGATACCCTGTACACCACATATATCCTATACACCACAGATATCCTGTACATCACAGATATCCTGTACACCACAGATATCATATACACCACAGATACCCTGTACACCACAGATATCCTGTACACCACATATACCATATACACCACAGATATCCTGTATACAACAGATATCCTGTACACTACAGATATCATATACACCACAGATATCATGTACACCACAGTATACTTTACACCACAGATATCCTGTACATCACAGATATCCTGTACACCTCAGATATCCTGTACACCACAGATACCCTATATACCACAGATATCCTGTACATCACAGATATCCTGTACACTACAGATATCATATACACCAGATATCCTGTACACCACAGTATACTTTACACCACATATATCCTGTATACCAGATATCCTATACACCACAGATATCCTGTACACCACAGATATCATGTACACCACAGATACCCTGTACACAACAGATACCCTATACACCACAGATACCCTGTACACCACAGATATCATGTACACCACAGTATACTATACACCACAGATACCCTATACACCACAGATACCCTTAACACCACAGATATCCTCTACACCATGGATATCCTGTACATCACAGATATCCTGTACACCACATATACACCACAGATATCATGTACACCACAGTATACTATACACCACAGATATCCTGTACATCACAGATATCCTGTACACCACAGATATCCTGTACACCACAGTATACTATACACCACAGATATCATGTACACCACAGATATCCTGTACACCACAGATATCCTGTACACCACAGTATACTATACACCACAGATATCCTGTACATCACAGATATCCTGTACACCACAGATATCATGTACACCACAGTATACTATACACCACAGATATCCTGTACATCACAGATATCCTGTACACCACAGATATCCTGTACACCACAGTATACTATACACCACAGATATCCTGTACAAACGCTTGGCACAACTCCTGTAGTGTAATTACATAAAAGCTATGATAATTTCTGAATTATAGCCACGGCAATGTACACGTTGTTTATAACATAACTTCGCTAATGTACACATTATTTAGTTTACAGGTATAGTTTTTGGGAATTCTTTACATGTACTTTTCATATCATTTATAACCGAAAGAAAATTTATACTACGCTAAATTGTGTTCCTCCTTGCTAATATTTGGCCCCAATGAAACCGTTTATAATGATTAAAACGCATTTTTAAAGCTTTAACATTGACGTATTACTTTTCCAAAAAGAGAGAATATATGGTTTCCAAGGGAGTCGATACTGTAGTAAAGATGTGACGATCGAATTAACAAAAGAAAGACGTCCCTTTAAGATACATATATTGTAATGTATATTTCAAGCGACAAAATTATTATTTTTTTAATTATTATTTTCAACCTTTTATAAATGTGAGGTCTTACAAATGCCATCGCATTATCACACATTAAGATATATCTTTTACAAAATATTTAAAAACAAAAAAAAACAAAAAAAAACCAGAAAAAAACCCAAGCAAACAAACAAACAAACAAACAATGAAACAAACAAAACAACAAAAACAAACGAAAAATAATAATAATAATAACAACACAACAAAATCAACAATCTCCCGATTAAGATATTTTGTTTAGTACTGGGTCACAAGCTGATATCTATTTATATAATCATTTTGTCCCCATTTGGTGCCGTTCCGTATATTAGCTAGTTTCAGTAATAATCAACAATAGCTGGCATTAAGTTTGAACGTCACATGCCTTCTGTAAGATGTGATATTGATAATAGAAGTGATATTTAAAAAGAATATTATTTCATTTTTGAATGTAATACTTAGGCCTATAAAAATTAAGAAGGAAGTAAATTAAGATTGGAGCTCATCAGAGTAGAAAAAAAATCTTTCTCGGTAAATATATAATTTGAAGCATATCCAGAAACAAATAAGCACTGAAAATATACTGTTGAAATGTAAACAAAATATGTTTTATGTGTAAACAAAATACATACTTGTTTATTGTTAATGGTATCGGTACGAATACTGTGTATGCCAAGCAGCTGTGCCCTATATCACATTTTGGTTTGACCAATTCATTGGCCGTAATATTAAAAAGTAATAGAAGAATTGCTAATATAAAGACCTATTTAACAATTATCTCGAGGTTAAAGCAAGTCAAGAGAAAACAACACCACTGCACACTGAACAATATTATAGAATTTATACATTATGAATATAAACCATAGCACTGTCTCTACAACAACAGCCACAGTGGTACACAATGGATCATTTACATATACACAATTAAAAATCTGAAACTAGGTTAGCGGTTGTATTTGGGCACCAATACATTCGGACACTGATCACAGGAAGCACGTGCAGAAAACTAAATGTCGACAAGACAGTGGAGGGGAAACAACTCGAGAGAAACTGGCGAATGTAAAAAAATATCTGTGAGGCATTAGATTTTAAAACAAATTCAGAACGTTGGCTTCAACTATATCTACGATTATAATTAGATGGTACATTTACATCGTGACGACATCAATGGTGATTGACATGTTCTACCTACAAAAGACAAAATAAAGGGTGTCGAGTGACGTTTTTGTCCCCATTTTGTACAAAATGTCATTGTGTTTGTCTCCATTGTTCCTCCAGTTTTGTCGGGACAATTTGTGTTTGTCGTTAGGTCTATTCCCCTTTTTGTTGGGACAAATAAAGTCTTTTTATTTGTGTTTGGTTCTAACAGTTTATTTATTTATTTATTATATATAACTTTGCAATTGGTTCACCAAGTTTTTATCGGGTCAAAAAACTGTATTTGTGATTGTATTTTTTGTATGTATCGCTGGTTCCTACATTTCCGATTATAGTACGTGCATTTCATTTTGCCTTTAGACCTCCCACAATAATATATGCTTAGTGTTACTAAAAGGCTAGGTGACAAAAAACTCAGTATTTATTTAAATAACATCTTTGATACAACATTGCCCCTGAGACGGTTCTGTTACAATAGTTGGGAGCCGCGGTGGCCGAGTGGTTAAGGTGTCCCGACACTTTATCTCTAGCCCTCCACCTCTGGGTTGCGAGTGGCAGTTGCCAGGTACTGACCGTAGACCGGTGGTTTTTCTTCGAGTACTCCGGCTTTCCTCCACCTCCAAAACCAGGCACGTCCTTAAATGACACTGTCTGTTGTCTGTTAATAGGACGATAAACCAAAGTTACGAAATTTAATTCATTATAATGAGGACAAATGAAAACAAGTTTGCATTTCTTATATTCCATATGGTTACCGTCAGATTAAAATCACAAGAAATCTCATTTTTTTACAGAAACTTTAAAAATACTGTTATTTTAACTCTGTAATTAGTGTAGCGAAGCCTAACGTGTCGGGATAGGTCGTACAAACACATCGAGAGGGTTAACTGGTCATTTAGATCGTTCACGCCAAATACAATGTCCATTGTTTCTGAAAGTGCTTCAATAAAAACACAATTATTAGGGGAAAAAATCAAATAAAGATACGGCCAATTATAACATGTATGGGCCGCAGAATAAAATAGATGTAAATCTGACATATAAAATGAACAACAAATTATATTTACACCGAATTAAACAACTAGTACAACTCATTGTGTAAGTGTCCGCTCCCTGGCTGACGATCTGGTGAGTTAATTATTGTGGCCTTTGATAATAACCACACTGGAAAGAATAACAATTAATAGTTAAAACCAATCGATGAATCTCCCCGGACATTAACGGCCGTGCTATCTATGTCGGACATTTGTGCCAGTATCAAAGCTACAAACATTTAAAAGCCAGCATTAAATGTAATTTCAATGATGACTCGATGAAATCGGATACAGTACTCATGCATTGTGTTTGGTAGAGCTGGCTTCAATGACAAATGGATTTATTAGAATATCCGGAAAAATGGACGAGAGGCCGATTTTTATCTTAGATTGCTCATTCAACTCGATTTCACTTCATTAGCCGTACAAGAGAATTATTTTATTTTGTAAGGTCATAAGATTTATATGAAACGAAATATGTCGATACAACAATAATTGTGGAAAAAATGCTCGTGACAGGTGATGTTGATGAGAGCCCACAGTAAAATTGTTGCCAGGTATTGATATTGCGATTAGCGAGGACATAATTGGCGTTTGATGCCACTTAATACATTACGTTAGAATGAGGAATGTTGGTCATTATAATGTATCGAGCCTGGAAAAATATTACTCAACGAAAAAAGGATATGAATTGTATACAATTCTACTCCAATTACACGATTACACAAGTTTATTTCAGCTCTTGGCGATAAAATAATCATCAGTTATTTGTGAAAAAGTGTTCGAATTACACGACTGAATGTAGTCTGTATGCGGAAACATGCTTAAACAAGAGATCAAAAGAAACTTAATTACAGTGCATGGATTGTTGAAACAACGGTCTATTTCAAGCCCTTCTTATATATGATGACGTTGCGAATTCCACCAATCTCGTATAGATTACAAACTTGGCATCAGGTTATCGGTTATGTGTTTGCTTTTGCCAAAATATCGGATTAGCTTTGATTTCCCGTATCAGCAAACACTGAAAATGATTTACGTGATATATTACGCAGCTATTGTCACCTCGAACAGAAACATCTTTCACATTTTAAACAACAAAGAGAAAAATGTTTCATGCCGGATAAATAAATTCGAAACCGAACCGAAAGGAAGAGCAACACAAACCGCCACCAAACAAAATAAATATATACATAGATAGATAAATAAATAAATAAATAAATAAATAATAAAATGTCCATCTTTAAACAAAGATGTATACTAGATTATGGCGCGGGAAGGATGTCACAATTAAATATGTTTGCCTAGGCAAAATTCGAATTTTGCTTAGGGCAAAAATATTTAATTGTGACATCCTTCACGCGCCATACTAGATCACCAATATGTTATCTTAATTATCAAATTCTTATTTTCATTTCAACTTCAATGTCTTAATACAATCCGATGTTTTTGTCTGCCTAAGACGTTCGCACATGGAAGACGATCATTTCAGTTTCGTTCGAAGAAAAAGAGTGGCGGCCATATCCCTAATAATAGGAGTGTTGATGATAGGCCTGTAAATCTTAGGACAACACTGTTGTAATAAGCAGTACCTAGTGGGTAAAGATAATATAGGATTCTAAATTACAGAAATAGATATTCTGTATAGATCATAATGTAACGAATGCACATGACATGCAAGTGGTTAACATAGTCTGCAGCATGAAAGTTTGTCAACGAGTGAGCAGCTGATCTTTGTTTACGTTTGTACCCCCGGTGTGTTCAGAAGGCTATATAAGTCATTAACGTGTAATTTGTGAATAGTGGGCAGCACAGACTGATAGAGTACATGTTTTACTATATGTCCATGTACTTTGTTGTTCATTTAACGGTATTTCTGATTTTATATGATTTTTATTAGTCAACAAGTAGCGTATCACAGGCTGCAGCAGCCGCCATCTTGGATCGTCACTAAGCTCAGTGTTCAGTGGCCGAAATCTATATTTTCATATCGGTTTGCTTTGGTTTGTTTTTGTTTAACGTCCTATTATCAGCCAGGGTCATTTAAGGACGTGCCAGGTTTTGGAGGTGAAGGAAAGCTGGAGTACCCGGAGAAAAACCACCGGCCTACGGTCAGTACCTGGCAACTGTCCCACGTAGGTTTCGAACTCGCAACCCAGTGGTGGAGGGCTAGTGATAAAGTCATATCGGTAATTGTAACATAATTCATAGTTAATTAGATCCATAAACCTTCTAAGTATGAAATATTCACATTTTATACGTACTTGTAGCGTATAACCGTTATTTTAAAGACATTTTCGCCTCGGTTAGTCGTACTGCCCCCACTGGATAACTGTTGACGATGACGATTCGACCGGTTTTTGTAAACTCTGTAAATACGGCTCGAATTCGGTAATAGAGGTAACTAATTAGTTCTTAAGTGTATAAAGAACAAATTTACACTGTAAAACAATTGTTGTACGCTAAGGAAATTATTTTTTCTATGTTTTCATTTTCAGTACTACATTGCAGTGCAATACTATAACACTAACACTAACACTATAATAGTGAGTAAACAGTCTAACATTCCGCCATCTTGCCTCCACTTCTTCCAAATATGGAATTGTGGCGGCTGGGAAGAGTATATAAGGCGGACAATCGGATAACCTCGGGCCTTTCCGGCAAGCTAGCCTGAAAGGCCCGAGGTTATCCGATTGTAAGGCGGATAGACTGGATTACCTGCCTTAGTACCATTTCTCTCCGCTAGGGTAGCACACCACAGTAAGACAGCCTGGCCATGGGCAATTTTTTTGTTAAGCAAATAACTCCTGTATTATGATATGTATAAAAAATGAAAAAATAAATGTACACTATAATTGGTATATCCAGTATGAAGTAGTACATACAGGCTTCACATTTATTAAAACAAAAATCAATAAATTGGTTCCGGATTTTAAATATCCGGATTTTCCGAACGTGTGTTTACACAGGAAATTTAGTTTGGCCTACAGCGCAAAATGGAAGCCCACAGAAAAGGTAAGATAGCGGAAAAACTTAATTTACAACATATGTCCAAACAAGATTAATTCTGTCTTTGGGATAGAGATATTTAATTTTAAATAGGTTTCAGAAAAAAAATTGTGTAGAGAATTGTGCCATTTTGGGTCAAATATCATAATATTTTGCAATTTTTGAGAATTTTTTAAGCTGTTACCATGGTATTCACAGCTCTAAAAATCACAGAAAATATCAGTTTACTTATCCTTCAGAGCTCTATTAAAATTGCAAATGTTGTACAGATTTCAAATATATATACTTTATTAGAGGTTATATGTAAGGTTAACTGGCAATGTTTACATATCTAAAGCATGTGCCATATTTTTCAGAATTTGGCATTTTTACTGTACACTGCTACCTAGGCTGCGCTCATGGATACGTTGTATATTCGAAGCGAAGCCTAGAGGAGAGTAGAAAAACTACGGCAGGTAATCCAGTCTACATCATCATACTGGCACAGCTTCTAATTTGAAAAGTATGGTGTTCCGTTAGGGCCAAATTTCCAATATCGCTCCTTCGACCTAAACGCGAAGGAGCGAAGGAGCGAAAACACGATGGCGAAGGAGCGAATTAGCGATCGTGTTTTCGCTCCTTCGTCATCGTATTTTCGCTCCTTCGCTCCTTCGCGATCGGAAGTTCGATGGAGAGTAATTTATTTATTTATTTTATTTCATGTGATGTATGCATAAGTATTCCAAATGATTTTGCAGCTACCGTACCTTGAAGAGACGTTTAAAGAATCTTGGTCTCAAGAAACGGGGAAATTGGAGTTTAATTGAAATTGTCACCGCTATTAATGTTAATATACAATCTCTCCAATAGTATGTTCCACGTCTTATAGTATGTCGACTGATCCTACTGTATGTATATATGTATCTTATCCATCTTAAAGTTGAAAAAGTGGCTCAATGAACCGAACTATTTATGAAAACTTCTCTCTGCCCACACTTCATTTAATCTTCATATCAAAAGGAGGAAATCGAAGGGAGTGGGCAGGATTTGGGATACCGGAGCATGGCATAGCTGCTGGAAGGTACCTTACACTACATAATCAATAATTCGTTATAGTTGCAGGGGATATATATACTCATATAGGTGGTGTTATTCTGAAATTATTGTTTTCCAACTTTCTGGTGGTGTCACGTGTTTTTAAATATAATATATGGTCGTTATTACTATACATGCAAATAGATTAATATCTTTAATTAAGGATCAAATCATAGATAGAAAAGTAATATTTCTGAATGTTTGAAAGCTTTAAATGTATTTCATTGTGATGAACGATTACATTTTGTTCCTGTTCTTTGCAATATTATTCTCATTCAGAATCAAAGAGTCGAGCACAAAATTAATTTTGAACCTTAAAGTTGTGTACATTCAAATATACATGTATGCACATGAATTGGTAGTCCTTGTAGGTCAATTTTGTGCAACTTAATTTATTAAAATAATGTCGTATATCAATATATAGTGTACTAGAGACATTTTTCTAATTTCTGAAACTACTAAACATAAATTAGGGAATGGAAAAAAACCGGACACTTTTCGAAACTACGTATACCTCCATCGAACTTCCGAACACGAATGAGCGAAGGAGCGAAAACACGATGGCGAAGGAGCGAAGTTCCATCGCTCCTTCGCCATCATGTTTTCGCTCCTTCGCCATCGTATTTTCGCTCCTTCGCTCCTTCGCTTCTTCGCTCCTTCGCTCCTTCGCCATCGTGTTTTCGCTCCTTCGCCATCGTGTTTCCGCTCCTTCGCTCCTTCGCGTTTAGGTCGAAGGAGCGAAGGAGCGAAGGAGCGATATTAGAAATTTGGCCCTAACGGAACAGCATAGAAGAGAGAGTGAGAGACCATTGTGACTCTGTATCTGAAAAACTGAAATTATATGTATTGAACTTGTACTGAGGCGTTGAGTTCTTATTACAGTTAATTAGCTAACCTGATGATCTGTGATCATTCTCGAGACCTGAAAAGGCTTGAGTGAGGAACCCTCAAGTAGAGGCGAAGGCGACATTCGCTTCAATATAACGAAACCACCCCTGCATATAATTAATCGATCACTTCATATAATAAACAGTCACTTCAAATAATGAAACGAACATTTCATATAATGGAGCGAATACATCATATAATACAAGTTACTACATAAGGCAGGGTATGGCTTTCCATGTGAGATATATCATAAGGTAGCACACTACAGTAGGACAGTCTGGCCACGGGGGATTTTTTTTTGTTAAGCAAATAACTCCTGTATTATGATATGCATAAAAAATGGAAAAAAAATAAATGTACACTATAATTGGTATATTCAGTATGAAGAAGTACAAACAGGCTTCACATTTATTAAAACAAAAGTTAATAAATTGGTTCCGGATTTTCAATTTCCGGATTTTCCGAAAGTGTGTTTACACAGGAAATTTAGCGAAAAATGGAAGCCCACCGAAAATAGAAGATAGCAGGAAAACTTAATTTACAACATATGTCCAAACAAGATTAATTCTGTCTTTAGGATAGAGATATTTAATTTCAAATAGGTTTCAGAAAAAAAATGTGTAGAGAATTGTGTCATTTTGGGTCAAATATCATAACATTTTGCAATTTTTGAACATTTGTTAAGCTGTTACCATGGTATTCACAGCTCTAAAAATCACAGAAAATATAAGTTTACTTATCCTTCACAGCTGTATTAAAATTGCAAATGTTGTACAGATTACAAATATACATACTTTATTAGAGGTAATATGTAGGGTTAACTGGCTATGTTTACATATCTAAAACATGTGCTATATTTTTTCAGAATTGTGCATTTTTACTGTACACTGCTACCTAAGGTCCATTAGCGTGATGATTTCACTTTCCATTCGAGTTAGCAACTTGACTTTAAACATATTTTATTGTCTAAACAAGAACAATAGGATTAGGCACAAGTTATTACAACTTATGAAGCCTTCTCCACTCAACATGTTAATATTTACAAGTAATGACATAGGTATAATATATAGAAAATCATGTAACATTTAGGAGGAAAAATGGATAATTTAACATACAATGTACATTTACATAATAAAGAGATACAAGTATATATATTCAAAATCTTCTGCTGGACTTTATGAAAGACTGCACATATCCAAATACATAACTATTCACTTCCAAAGCCAAGTTTTCATTACCATATAATAACAAATTTAAATTTACATGTATATTTAAATCATTAAAATATTGGAACATTTCAGCACGAGCAGTAGCATATATTGGACATTCAAAAAAGAAATGATGCGCATTTTCACAAATGTTACCACAGTTTGCACAAATAGAGTCCTCTGCCAAATTTACACGAAAAAGATCATCCTTAAGAGAACTACACTTATATCTTAATTTTGTATGTATTATATTAAACTTTCTTTCACCATAATTATAGTAGCAAGGCAGACAAGTAGAAATAGGTTGAGAGAGAGCTAGTTTGAAAGAAGAAAGAGAAATGGATTTAATTTAACATTGTCGTCTAAATTGTTCCAGTTTCTTAAAGTAGAGGGAAAGAAGGAGTTTATTGTAGAAGAGAGTCTGTAATTTGGAATTCTGAAATTGTCCTTATTTCTTAAAGGGTAAGGGTTATTATTGCCCACTGAAGGAGGTAATAAGTTAGATAGATAACTTGGAGTCATATTATTTTTTATTTTATAAAGTAATTGAAGATTTCTTTTAGCTCTTCAGTCTGAAAGTGGTTCCAAAGATGTTTCAAAATATAAAAATTCTTTTCTTGTATAAGATGGTAGACCAGTTATTATTCTAGCTGCTTCAAGCTGAGCCCGCTCTAACTTTTCAGAGTCAGCTTGAGAGCATCCGCCCCAAACCTCACATGCATATTCCAGAACAGGTAAAATAAATGACTTATAAATTCTTAAAAGAGCATCACGCTTTAACATATATTTAATTTTCCTTAAAACATTTATTTTTTTCATTACTGATTTGTATATCTCATCAATGTGGTCAGACCATTTAGCATTTGAATTAAATATTACTCCAAGATGTCTATGTAAACTACTAAAATTTAAAAAGGTTCCATCAAAAATTAAATCAAGATTTTCTTCAATATTGTCGGAGTTTGATATAAAAATTATCTCAGTTTTATTAGGATTAAAAGAAACAAGCCAAGTTTTTGCCCACTGATTTAATTTTTCTAAATCTCTGTTTAAAACTAATTCAATTTCTCGGCAACACCCCGCTTCCTCAACAGGATGATGCTGTTTTTCAACCATTTCTTTTAAATATCACGATAAACTTCGTGACAGGCATGGAGGCAAAGGGGCGTTAATCACAAAATTAGTTAATTATACATATAAACTACAATTTGAATTGACGTCTTGTTTAGGGGTGTCATCTTTTCACGGTCCTAAAATGATTTTGTATTGTTTGTTAATGTACTGATCTAATTGTATCCATTGTAACCGAGGATGTCATTGTTTTCCATTCCTACTATAAACAACTTGGAATTATGATGCTCTGATTTTGTAGCCTTTGATACACCAAAGTCCTTTCACAGGGTAAAATAATTTTCCGCATATTGTTTTTTCTGCACAACGTATACGCTTGCTGCTTGGTTTTGGGCGAAGGGAGGTAACTCGTACACTAGTTGATGCGACATTGAAAAGTCATCCCTTGGGTTGAAAAAAAATTGTCTTTTTCAATTTGCAATCCATAAGTAAAAACTCCAATTGTTTCTACATTTGATACTTGAAATGAAAATAGAATACTTCCGGTTGGTTCTGACGTCATTTCCAAGAAAAAGATCTGGAAAAATGGCCGTGCTGATCGAGCTGGGTGAGGTGATTTTGAGGTGAAACTTCGCTTGTTTCCGGAACGGAGATTCCAATTACAAAACGGAGATTGCACGGTTTTAATCAGTCGGTAGCGAAATGTTTGTATATAACATGAACATGTGATTCAATCTATCATCGGAACGGATAAGGTTGGTCCATTCATCGGTAACAAACAATAATTTAACTTCCGAGACAAGTTTCTTTAAACAAACTTTATCAAGGATCAAATATCTAATCATGATTTAGATCAATTAATACACTATATATATATATATAGGATAAAAATAAAAATAAATAAAAAACACACACACACAAAACAACAATAAATTGGGAGCAGGACTTTAAAAACCTATTGACCAAAATATACTGGGACAGTATTTCACTTCTTGAATTCACATTTTTTAAAAGAAAAACCCACAAACTGTCTTCTTAGTTCCTGTAATTTCTCCTTTCTTTGAGTGACCTTGACCTTGTTTGGGGGCAGTCGATAAACTGTCGACGATACACATGTATAATCTAGTAACATGGTTTATATTATAACAAGAACTATCTTTAAAAAGATAAACGGCATAGTTTTAATGATGGTAGTTATAATGTAAAACTGCTGGTTATATAAATCAACGAATTAATGCGTTTCACCACGGATAACAGAATATCATATCAGTTTGAATCATTTTTCGGCATAGCCGTCTAATTTTCTTTTGGTCCCGGATATGACGCCACAGGTGGCGTTACTGGTCAAGATGAAGTATGTGATTGGTTTGATGTAGCGGTAAATGCAAAATGAAGATATGCAGTTTAAGACGAAACTAAATAAAGATTGAATGCAAGCTGAATAAGTGGATATGCATCTATTCAAATGACACATAATGAAATTATATTCCTGATTGAAATGAAGTCTTATTGTCACCAAAAATGATTCAAACTGATATAATTTTGTTATCCGTGCTGAAACGCATTCATTGATTAGTTCGTTAATTTATTTCACCAGCAGTTTTACATTATAACCACCAGCATTAAAATTATGCCGTTAATCTTCTTGTTACATGGCCTCAGACCACAATTATACTTCCGGGTCGTTAGTACATATTGAAATTTCAGGACTGTTGCTAAATATTTTTTCCTGACTTACATTGTAGCTGTTACAGATATGGACATAATTTTAGCATAGATATATAGTGCAATATCTAATCTAGTGGCAGAATTTTGTTTTGACACCATTTCCATGTTTGTTTGTGAGGCAGGACACGGGGAGTTATAAGGCTTGAGTAGTAATATTTTGTGATTTTCCGGTTTTTCCTACAATATAATAGGGTGGTTACACTTAAATATAAATAACTTTGTTAAATGCCGGTCATGGGGTACTTCCCAGCTCACTGTATGTTCAGCTTGAATAGTTCTACACGTGATGTGAAAGCCAGATTTTTTGCAAACTTCTGAAATATTTTAATTTCGATTTTTCTTTGGTAGAACAAAGAGGGAAATTAATTGTGGTCTGAGGCCACATAATAGACTTTATTCATGATCACTTAGACGCTTACATGGTACACATTCATAGGGTAATACTAATTTACGGATTATACATGACATCTTCCTTTTTTTTAGTAATTTACAGACATTTAAATTGTTGAAAGTTACATTAATTATCCACGAGAAATATATATATAGATTTCACTTTAAAGTTCTTGAATTGAAAACCTGAATAAATCTTATTTCACTTAATAAAATAGTTATTTTTCACTTGAATTATGACTTTGTGATTTTTATCATTCACAGTTCATTGTAATATGTCCAACATAAAAATAACACAAAATAAAGTCTTTAGACTAGAAAACACGTAATAGTTTTCAAAATTAACTTTCCTGCTTGGGAATAGATGAAAATAAAGTTAATTGTTCACGCGAATACTAATTTCACTCGCGAATACTAATTTCACACGCGAATCCGAGTCAAAATATAAAATCAATTATTTTTACTGTTCTGTCTTTATGATAATTACTGAAACCGACTCGGTTTTTTAACTTCGCGTTCCGATCTTGTCCCATACTCCTCAATCTGTGATGATGGTGACTGCGGCTTGAGGTCTGTCGGGACATGTCTGTTAAGCTCTGGTTTCGAACTTGGGGCCATAAGTGGTGGTTCATAGTCTATTTCCTCCTTTAACTCAGTGGGTAGCGACTTTGTTGGTTTAAGGTGTCGTCGATTCCTTCTGTATAAGCAGAAGAAGTTGTAAGAGTTGCCCCCCTTGAACGCAGATTACTCTGCGCGTGAAATACTATGAATTTGCATGGACAAAATCCATCATAGCGAGATATGAGAGAAACAGCTTTTTCTGTAGAAATGACGGCGCTAAAGTAGCATCTTTCTCTGTAGAAATGACGGCGCTAAAGTAACAACTTTCTCGGTAGAAATGATGGCGCTAAAGTAACAACTTTCTCGGTAGAAATGACGGCGCTAAAGTAACAACTTTCTCGGTAGAAATGACGCCGCTAAAGTAACAACTTTCTCGGTAGAAATGACGGCGCTAAAGTAACAACTTTCTAGGTAGAAATGACGGCGCTAAAGTAACAACTTTCTCGGTAGAAATGATGGCGCTAAGTAACATCTTTCTGTGCAGAAATGACGGCGCTAAAGTAACATCTTTCTCGGTAGAAATGACGGCGCTAAAGTAACAACTTTCTCGGTAGAAATGATGGCGCTAAGTAGCATCTTTCTGTGCAGAAATGACGGCGCTAAAGTAACAACTTTCTCGGTAGAAATGATGGCGCTAAGTAACATCTTTCTGTGCAGAAATGACGGCGCTAAAGTAACATCTTTCTCGGTAGAAATGACGGCGCTAAAGTAACAACTTTCTCGGTAGAAATGATGGCGCTAAGTAGCATCTTTCTGTGCAGAAATGACGGCGCTAAAGTAACATCTTTCTCTGTAGAAATGACGGCGCTAAAGTAACAACTTTCTCTGTAGAAATGACGGCGCTAAAGTAACATCTTTCTCGGTAGAAATGACGGAGCTAAAGTAACAGCTTTCTCTGTAGAAATGACGGCGCTAAAGTAACAACTTTCTCTGTAGAAATGACGGCGCTAAAGTAACAACTTTCTCTGTATAAATGACGCCGCTTAAGTAACAACTTTCTCGGTAGAGTTTAATCTTGTAATAATAAAATTGGTGCCTTCATCAATTTCCATTAATAACTTAAAGTAATTCCTATGTTAATACAAAAGTCTAGTATCCTCTTGTTTCTTATTACAAGATAGTTAGAGTTTAATCTTGTAATAGTGAAATTGATGCCTTGATCAATTTCTATAAATATAAGTGGCTAAAAGCTAATTGTTACTCTTAAATGATCAATATTTGTTAATTTAAGTTTAAGAGAATACTCATTGTTGTTAAATTATTGACTTGTACTCGAGGTTGTTTTACTCCAGTATTAAACTAACTTAGGAAATATAGATCTACAAGTTGTTGAATTATAAAATTTATTTTGTTATTGAAATGTTGTTACAATAACTAGCTCATAAAAATACAAGTCATTTACAGAAATAGAATGCTATAAACAGCTTGGCTGTGATATTCTGTACATTTGTACTTATACGCTACCATTTACAATAATTGTTACATCATTACACTGTCACAGCTTCTAATTATTCAATAATTAGAAGAGAGAGCGAGAGACCATTGTGACTCTGTATCTGAAATACTGAAATTATATGTATTGAACTTGTACTGAGGCGTTGAGTTCTTCTTTCAATTAATTGGCTAATCTGATGATCGGTGACCCTTCTCGTGACCTAAAAAGGTTTGAGTGAGGAGCCCTCAAGTAGAGGCGAAGGCGAGATTCGCTTCAATAACATGCATCCTTGAATTCATTGATTCTTGAGACGTAGTGAAACAATAATTTCAAACAATCTGAAAGATGTTTACAGAATCCGAAGAGTTCTTGGAAGGCTGTCTTGGTGACATTAAACAAGATTTGACTTCAGCGTGGAAGATTTCGAGTTCTGGAATGACAAAGTTATATTGTGAAAGAGGTAGGCCAACGAGAGCGGTAGCAGATTAGGTACATTTGTATCAATTCTTGTAAATTATTAAATTAGCATCGACACTGTAATTAATATATTGTGTGATATTTGAACAATACTCAGCTTCAATTGGAACCATTAAAATGCCAGCGAAATCGTAACTGTAACTCAAATTCGATAAAACGATAGCAGAAATAGTACAAGAGAATAAGACCAGGTGTTCCGGAATGATCAGCGTTTCCTGCTTCAACGACGACATCCGCTGTAGTTAACATGGTGATATTTTTGTTTGTTCACGTGTTGCCGTAGTTACTTTGTTGATTTATGTGCTGTTGATGTGTTGCCGTAGTTACCATGGTGATTTATTTTTATTCACGTGTTGCTGTAGTTACCATGGTGATTTATTTTGATCACGTGTTGCCGTAGTTACCATGTTGATTTATTGTTGTTAACGGGTTGCCAAAGTTACCATGATGATATATTTTTATTCACAAGTTGCCGGGGTTACCATGGTGATATATTTTTATTCACGTGTAACCGTAGTAACCATGGTGATTTATTGTTGTTCACGTGTTGCCGTAGTCATCATGGTAATCTATTTTTGTTCATGTGTTGCTGTAGTTACCATGGTGATGTGTTTTTGTTCACGGGTTGCTGTAGTTACCATGGTGATATATTTTATTCAAATGTTGCCGTAGCTACCATGGTGATATATTTTTGTTCACATGTTGCCGTAGTTGCCATGGTGATTTATTGTTGTTCACGTGTTGACGTAGTTACCATGGTGATTTATTGTTGTCCATATGTTGCCGTAGTTACCATGGTGATTTATTGTTGTTCACGTGATGACGTAGTTACCATGGTGATTTATTGTTGTCCATATGTTGCCGTAGTTGCCATGGTGATTTATTGTTGTTCACGTGTTGACGTAGTTACCATGGTGATTTATTGTTGTTCATATGTTGCCGTAGTTACCATGGATATGTATTGTTGTTCACGTGTTGCCGTAGTTACCATGGTGATTTATTGTTGTTCATATGTTGCCGTAGTTACCATGGAGATTTATTGTTGTTCACGTGTTGCCGTAGTTACAATGGTGATATATTTTGTTCATGTGTTGCCGTAGTTACCATGGTGATCTATTGTTGTTCACGTGTTGCCGAAGTTACCATGGTGATTTATTTTTATTCTCATGTTGTCCTAGTTACCATGGAGATTTATTTTTGTCGTGTGTTGCCCTAGTTACCATGGAGATTTATTTTTGTCGTGTGTTGCCCTAGTTACCATGGGATTTATTGTTGTTCACGTGTTGCCATAAAATGAATATGCATACCCTGCCTACACTGCTCTCCGGCCATCTGTCAGAAATCGTCCGTCCGTCGTCCAGCGCTACGTTATCGCTAGTGATTGCCATAGTTACCGTTATTAACAAAGATCAAAGGAGCTTAATGAAGAAATAAAGACAATGTATGTATTTTCTAAAAGTACATATGTACTAAAAGAAGCTGTTACTTAATGATATCAATATAACAATAACTTGAGAAGCAACACAGTATATTAGAGACAAAAAACTCGTATTCGGCCATTTCCATGTGATAGTAATCACACTAACCAACAAATTTGCAGATGCTAGCCAAGATAAAATCCAAAATTTATGTTTTTGGCGCAAATAATGTCAGTGAGATTGAGGGGTGATTCTTATTAATGACTTAAAGCTTTTCGTACGCAACATAAAAAGGCCATTACAGTAAATTGATGTCTATTATGGGTCTGTCAAGTTTGTGAAAAAAAATAATTTCCCGAATACGAGGAGCATGAACTTTGCGATCTATTAAGTAAATACAGAAAAAAAAACGGACTGAGGTTGAGAATATGTTGGACGTCGTTGACATTTGAGCCCCGCTAAATGTGGTACCGATAGGCTTAACGAAATATCGGTACCAAAAGTGTGGAAATGGGGGAGAGTGTGTTAGGGACAGTAAAATGGATTTTACAAGATGTCGCGAATAGATTGGGGATGCATCAACAGCCGATTTTAATCAGTTGAATTAACAGAGATTTATCCTATCTTCTAATTAGATATATATGCATATAAAATCTATACAATTATTGTGATAATCACCTTCAATAAAAAATCGAAACGTGCACAAATGAAGATAGGGCTTCAGAAGAGATTTTAAAGGTTTTTATGTCAAACGCAACGACTCGCTAATAAAGAGCTTAGAAAATAAAGTGCTAGAAAGAAGTCGGGCGAAAATACATGTACACGAAAATCAGAGGCGACACAGCAAAGTTGGCAGACGCTGCTCTGAAGGACGCATGAAAATAACGCTAAGACAATGGTCAACTCACAGACTCTACAAACGTAACTTTTTAAACTCTGAGACGAATCACAGAAGCATGGACCATTAGCGACGAAGACTACCTTCTCCGTGAGGACCAGGTGTCAATTTTGTCGCCGCATTGCCTCTGGAGGGGAGAATCTACAACCACACAATTCAGTTCGAGGTTATACCACAAATAGATGAAAAAAGTAGATAGTAAAATTCTCGAACATTGAGGTATGGAAGATGAATCGAGGTTTGTGGAGAACTTCGAATCTACCATTGAGTAACATATATGCTTACTAGCGCATGCGCCTAGAGTGAAGAAAGGAGAGAATATACCGATGTGATAAAAAGCCCGTGATTCTAACTTGAAATCGTAAAATGCAGACCACTGAAAAAGTACCAGGTGAATAATACCATGAGTTCCTTGAGGGTAAGCGTCTTCGGCTTGTTTGACGACTACCACTATATAAATCTAGGTCACGGCGATACCCACTGTACAAATCTAGGTCACGACGACATCCACTGTACAAATCTAGGTTACGACGACACACAATGTACAAATCTAGGTCACGACGATACTGCTGTACAAATCTAGGTCACGACGACACCCACTATACAAATCAAGGTCACGACGACACCCAATATACAAATCTAGGTCACGACGATGCCCGCTGTACAAATCAAGGTCACGACGACACCCGCTGTACAAATCTAGGTCACGACGATGCCCGCTGTACAAATCTAGGTCACGACGACACTCATTGAACAAATCTACGTCACAACGACACCCACTGTACAAATCTAGGTCACGACGACACCCGCTGTACAAATCTAGGTCACGACGATACCCGCTGTACAAATCTAGTTCACGACGATACTCGCTGTACAAATCTAGGTCACGACACCCACTGTACAAATCTGCGTCACATCCGGGCTGAGCCATCAAAACAAGAACTAGTGTAGTGACCAACGGATCTAAAAGCATCGAGTATGTCTGACGTCATGTCGCACATAGAAATGAAATATTTCCAAATGATATCATTATGGCGAGTAGTCTTATTTAACATCGCCAATACAAATGTTAATATCGATACCATCATAGACACTACAGCAGAGTTAAAAGTCTAGTACACCAATACTACCCCTCTCCTTAATAGTATCCAATCAGGAATCATCGCCGTCATTAGGATTTCTGCCAAAACATGTTAACTTAAATACATAAATCCTGTTTGATAAAACGTCTATAGATGCGGGATTATCTAATCAAAACAGTAATCAATTAGAGTAAATGGGACAGGTGAAGCTAAATGGAAAATAACGATGAATTAATATCCTATGGACCTATCAGCAGCTTAGTATAACTCAAAATGACTAAACTAAATGAAGACGTGATAGGGCAATGCAAGACATGTCGTGTGTAAGCTGTTAGCGCCAAAATGGCAGCTCCGGCTGCATGATCCACAGGGAGTTGAGCTGTAGTAAATCTGCTGTAGATTATTTTGTGTAATTAGACTTCGGCACTTGAAGCTGTAGTAGATCTGTTGTAGATTATTTTGTGTAATTAGATGGGGACACTTGAAGCTGTAGTAGATCTGTTGTAGATTATTTTGTGTAATTAGATGGGGACACTTGAAGCTGTAGTAGATCTGTCATAGATTATTTTGTGTAATTAGATGGGGACACTTGAAGCTGTAGTAGATCAGTCCTAGATTATTTTGTATAATTATACTATAAGACTTGGGCACTTGCAGGTGTAATAGATATTTCCTAGATTATGTTGTACAATAAGACGGTAACACTTGAAGCTGTATTAGATCTTTCGTAGATTATTTTGTACAAATATCTCTGGTCCTCCATCAGCCTTCTGAGCATCCCTCCTCCCTGGTCCTAAAGATGTTGGTGACATTGTGGTGACTGTGATCATGGGGGCTTGTAACTAACTTCAAAAAAATACAGACTCTCCATTTTCCAATTTAATCTTTATTTCTCCACCAACTCAATACTTACTACCCTGAAAGATAGTTTTGAATAACAATTCAATAACTTAAAAACAATATGTGCAACATTTTTATCATCATTAAATACCAAAATAAAATGCTTGAAATGGAAGGGAGCATTTTTTAATATATCGGTTTATCCAATTGTATTTTTCAGCTTCTGAAAACAACATGCATGATTATAATATTTCTACAGTCTGAGTTTATGTAAACCTGATCAAAATCAATGTGCAAGAGTTGTTGTTTTTCTCAAATTGATAGTGTAGATATATAGAGGATATCTAACAGTGTCTTCAGTAATACCAAATATATTTCACGAGTGGGGCTAATATTTTGATATTTTTCACGAGTGCGCAGCACGAGTGAAAAATATCAAAATATTAGCCGCAGGAGTGAAATATATTTGGTATAACTGAAGACACTGTTAGATATTCTGTTTATTATATTTTTTTATCAACGAAAAACCTACCCCGTATGCTAACTAGGCCTACAGCGATAATTTGTAAACAAAAAAAGTAGTTTCCCCTGTCCAGGTGCTGACATATATGTCGGGCTTTCTGATTGGTCAATTATTTTGGTATTTTCTAATCATTAATTTGATTGGTCAAATCAGCAAAAGTGATATTTTCCACTAGTGAAAAATGTGATGAAAAATATCACTTTTATAGAATGAATAATTTTTGATATTTCACTGGTAAAAATGTAATAAATAAATTTCATGTAATTTCAGAAGTTCTCCATTTCCTCATCAGTGTACAGGGAGGGGACACTACATGTACAGTTTATATATATATGGCGAGGCAAAATTGAACCTGTTTTGTTCCTCATATGGTACAGAAGTCAAAGCATTCCATACTTGCGAGTCCCTCAACCTGATTCATGCTTGAAACCAAAGAATTCCTTAATTTGGTTTGTTTTTGGCAAAGCAAACTTGCAGCAAAATTTTATTGAAATTACTGTAGCTGTTTTGTTTCTGCTGAATTAAAATCAGTCACATATGTAACGTGCACTGAGAAAACAACAGAGCGGTCCAAGAGCTGACCACACTCGACATTGCTAAACTTACATACACAGACACGACACTCAACCGCACAGCCACAAAAGCTAGCTATTGGACTATGCAGCTGAAATACCCATATCCATCAACCATCCCATTTACATATTTTATACAAAGGATATGTTAGAATGAAATAACATCAGTACTATGGAACATTTTCTTCAGGTTATAAATATGTATGTAAGTATACTTCGGTATATCACAACCCGTACTTGGTTTTAAGTGTGACGTTTCGGTGACTATACTTTTTCACCTTTATCAGACAAAGTGACCAGTGCAGCACTTGTGCAATGAAGTCTGAAGTATACAAGATTTTATAGAATTAACAGGTCTTTTCTGTCAACACTAGTGTCCACCAAGGCGTATCAAACCCCAGCCAGCTAAGTGAAAAGCAAGTGTGCGGCCCGACCACCCAAGGTTTTAAACAAAGCGTAGCCAAATCGACTTCAGAATGCGGTCATCAAAATGTCACACAATAATTAATGACTGATTGTGATAAATCAAAGTCTAGCAGTGATGTCTAATATAACATGGCGATCATCTAAATACTGATACATCATGTTATAGACTAATATACAAATTGATATCCTGCAAAAAATCATTATTATGTTCAAATATTTACATTTGGCAACCCGGTCTTCCTCCTGTTGCCTCAATGTTAATCTGGGTTGCATCCATGTGCGGATAGATGCAGTCCAGTTCACAGGACGTGATTATTACATTCATTTTGATCAATGTCATAGAAATGCTTCGCTCTGCATTTCAAATGAATCAAACGCAGAAAAGATTATGATTGCAAACAATTGCATTACTATGATGTCATTTTTGAGCTATGTTGATCATCTTCAATGCAAGACTTTGTACTGTTAGTCGGATTGGTTGCAAATCAAACTCAGAAAGGAATTTGATTTAACGATGACATTCTTTCAAATGAGCAAACAAACAAAAAATTAGTGAAAATAAACGGGCGTCATTCTATCTATCTGTCACCCATATTGCATTCATATTGACAATAAATACAATGTAACAAGAGTTTAATTGTTAAATAAATACACTTACTGGTCATCAAATTGTATTGCACTCAAAAGCCAGATATGAAAGACAGATGGCAACATTAATAGAAAGTTAGTTTGATGTCATAACTATGGACTGTTAATCGGTTTATATTCCTCAAAAAGCCAGCCACAGTAACAACTATAGTATAGTGGACTCAGAAATTGTCCATCCCACTTGGTCAGTTCTACTGTATAATATACCTATATATACACTGTAAACCAAGCACTCGTACATGTTTTACTACAGAAGTTTCACTTCCCACTAAAGTTTTGGTGATATATACATCTTTATGTGAACAATACTCTTTCAAGTTAGATTTTTCCTTTCAGTCTTAAATCCATGATTCCTAGTCACGGCAGCAAGTTTATGTTGCAATGTACACAGAATTGAGTTCAAACAAAGTTTATGTGGCCATGTTCCTGATCACAACAAGTTTACGTGGCAATGAACACCAAGTTTATGTGGCCAAGTACACCAGATCCTGAATATAACTGCTGTTGTCTCCCTTCTCCATGGTGGTCAGGAGATCTCTGAAGCCGAATTCCTGTGCAACCTTGTACTTCAACTTGACGTCCCTACAGTGAGTCTCCAGAAATTTCTTTAGATTGTTTAGTGACTGAGCAGACGGATTTTGTTCCTGTTGAAATCTGAAAAATGAAGGAATAGACAATAAAGCAAAAAAGAAAATAAAAAATTGTAAAATATTTAATTGTTAGACAAAAAATATTGGAAAAAATGGGAGCAAGTTTCTTTGACATGGTCTCTTACTTTTCTATGGTCTCGGATGCCAGGGCTGTAGTAAGTTTGATGTGGGACTTGAAGTCTTGTAGATAGCGGAAGTCACCACCTTTCAGCACATTGTGACACAGAGCATTTGGCCAACTTCCCTTCTTGCCGTAAGTTTCACTCACAATCAAAGCCTAAAGAAAATGGAAGCAAAGAATCACAATTTGCCTAACACAGTTTTCAGAGGCACCCGAGTATTCCAACAGCATTCTGTGTAAATGCGACAAACCAAGTTGTCCGAAATTAAACCTGATGATTTTTATGTCGCACTGCACACCTATTCCGGGCACAGGTAACAGCTGATATGTATAATATGATCAGTCAACTTGATGAAATACATGTAGTTGATCCAGTGGGTATACATCAATATAAAGAAAAAATATGTAGGCATTGACCTGACTCAATAATTAACTGTTTGTCATTGTCGTTGTTGAACTCTGAGGAATTCACATACCTCAAGAAACTTTGGGTGTGAGGCTATGAGTTTATCAGCTCCACCTGGTGAGAGATGGAGAACTGAGAGAACCGGGGCGAGATGCTGGAGTTGGAGAGCAACCAGTCGTGCATGACGTAGACAGGTTTGGGCATGGCGTAGACAACTCTCCTGAGGATAATAAAACATTATTATACAGAGGTCAAAGGGTCATGTGACACTTTCATTGAAGTAAAAGGGTCATGTGACACTTTCATTTTGATCTAAACAGTTTATTTAAATTACTGAGGAGAAATCTTCACTTTCTAATGATCCACTTTGTAGTTTATTTTCATTTTTTTTCTAAATTATCAAGTGGAGTTATTTTTGAGAAGAAAACTTTCTTATGACTTACTTTGTAGTAGCTCTCTGCAGCCTCGGTGAAATCTTGTACAATGTTCTGAAGGTCTGTTTTTATTTCAGTAGTGTTTTCTAAAAAAAAAACAAAAAACATTGATACAACATTATATTATCTAATCTTGCTTGTAACAAGAATTTTCATTGGTTTAAACATTTATGTTACCAGCCAATAACATAGATGATGTCGCCATTTGTAATGATGTTTAATGTTTTTGATTGGCTTTTGCAGTGGTGTAATAATATCTAAGAGAAAAGAGTTTGTCAATAAAATTGGATTTCCACAGTGATTGTGTATAGCAAATAAAACCAAAATGATTATCTTGAATATATTTTTGTTATGGAGCAATAATAAAAAAAACAAAAAAACTTGAGAGTGTACTCTCATCTAAAACCAAAGTTCATTTAAAGTAAACTTCGTTTTTGGTGTTATATCTCCATAACATAAAAAAAGATAGTCCAGTTAATCATTAAAAACAAGATTCCTATGTAGCCTAGACAATCTAGTGTTATATACTGGTAATTATTGCTGGTTTTTAAACATCACGTTACAATCCTGACTAACTCTTACATGTTGCTAGACAAAAACAAAACTGTTATAACAAATAAGTATAAATATATGTATACAATCATAATATACTATTTAGAAGCCTGCAATGAATTTATCTTTTAAATCAATTCCATACATTTTGACTCTTATTATATTGAATGAGCCGCAATATAGTATGTCTGTACAATTTGGTTTGTTTTTGCTTAATGTCCTATTAACAGCCAGGGTCATTTAAGGACGTGCCAGGTTTTGGAGGTGGAGGAAAGCCGGAGTACCCGGAGAAAAACCACCGGCCTACGGTCAGTACCTGGCAACTGCCCCACGTAGGTTTCGAACTCGCAACCCAGAGGTGGAGGGCTAGTGTCAAAGTGTCGAGACACCTAAACCACTCGGCCACCGCGGCCCCATGTCTGTACAAAGTGAGCTAAATAAAAAATAAAGTCCTGTTGTGTCTCTAAACTTCGGTAAGTGAGTTTCCTGTTACGTCTTGGTAAGCCTGAGTTACTTGTAAAAATTCTACATGTACATACTGTATTTTTACACCTATAGTCTATACTTATTTTTCCATACCCAATGTCTTGTCTTTGTACTTGTTGAGACCTCTACGAGCTCGAGACTCGAGCATCTGAGCGATCTCTCGGTGCATCAGGAAATTGTGAGCCACCATGTCGTAAGTGTCGATGTCTGACGGATGGTAACGCTTGAGGTAGTCCAGTAGGGCAATCTTTAAACTGTTTTCCTATTAACAACAACGTACAATTCAAAATATCATCAAGATACAAATAACAAAGGTCATTACTAAGCTACAACTCTTTTTTTCTATTTCATTTCCATTTTTGATGCTTGGTTACTTGCCATGATGGGGGTGGAGATAAGTGCTCAGACTTGTAGTATAGTCGTATGACATTGTAGTATAGATGTCGTATGACATAGCTCCCTTACTCGTTTAACATTGTAGTATAGAAGTCGTATGACATAGCTCCCTTACACGTTTAACATTGTAGTATAGACGTCGTATGACATAGCTCCCTTACATGTTTAACATTGTAGTATAGAAGTCATATGACATAGCTCCCTTACACGTTTTACATTGTAGTATAGAAGTCGTATGACATTGTAGTATAGAAGTCGTATGACATTGTAGTATCGAAGTCATATGACATTGTAGTATAGAAGTCGTATGACATAGCTCCCTTACACGTTTTACATTGTCGTATAGAAGTCGTATGACATTGTAGTATAGAAGTCGTATGACATTGTAGTATAGAAGTCGTATGACATTGTAGTACAGAAGTCGTATGACATAGCTCTCTTACATGTTTAACACTGTAGTATAGTCGTATGACATTGTAGTATAGAAGTCGTATGACATAGCTCCCTTACACGTTTAACATTGTAGTATAGAAGTCGTATGACATAGCTCCCTTACATGTTTAACATTGTAGTATAGAAGTCGTATGACATAGCTCCCTTACACGTTTAACATTGAAGTATAGAAGTCGTATGACATAGCTCACTTACACGTTTAACATTGTAGTATAGATGTCGTATGACATTGTAGTATAGAAGTCGTATGACATAGCTCCCTTACACGTTTAACATTGTAGTATAGATGTCGTATGACATTGTAGTATAGAAGTCGTATGACATAGCTCCCTCACACGTTTAACATTGTAGTATAGAAGTCGTATGACATAGCTCCCTTACACGTTTAACATTGTAGTATAGATGTCGTATGACATAGCTCCCTTACATGTTTAACACTGTAGTACAGAAGTCGTATGACATAGCTCCCTTACATGTTTAACATTGTAGTATAGAAGTCGTATGACATAGATCCCTTACACGTTTAACATTGTAGTACAGAAGTCGTATGACATAGCTCCCTTACACGTTTAACATTGTAGTATAGATGTCGTATGACATTATAGTATAGAAGTCGTATGACATAGCTCCCTTACATGTTTAACATTGTAGTATAGATGTCGTATGACATAGCTCCCTTACTCGTTTAACATTGTAGTATAGAAGTCGTATGACATAGATCCCTTACACGTTTAACATTGTAGTATAGAAGTCGTATGACATAGCTCCCTTACACGTTTAACATTGTAGTACAGAAGTCGTATGACATAGCTCCCTTACACGTTTAACATTGTAGTATAGAAGTCGTATGACATAGATCCCTTACACGTTTAACATTGTAGTACAGAAGTCGTATGACATAGCTCCCTTACACGTTTAACATTGTAGTATAGAAGTCGTATGACATAGCTCCCTCACATGTTTAACATTGTAGTACAGAAGTCGTATGACATAGCTCCCTTACACGTTTAACATTGTAGTATAGAAGTCGTATGACATAGATCCCTTACACGTTTAACATTGTAGTACAGAAGTCGTATGACATAGCTCCCTTACATGTTTAACATTGTAGTATAGAAGTCGTATGACATAGATCCCTTACACGTTTAACATTGTAGTACAGAAGTCGTATGACATAGCTCCCTTACATGTTTAACATTGTAGTATAGAAGTCGTATGACATAGCTCCCTCACATGTTTAACATTGTAGTACAGAAGTCGTATGACATAGCTCCCTTACACGTTTAACATTGTAGTACAGAAGTCGTATGACATAGCTCCCTTACATGTTTAACATTGTAGTATAGAAGTCGTATGACATAGCTCCCTCACATGTTTAACATTGTAGTACAGAAGTCGTATGACATAGCTCCCTTACACGTTTAACATTGTAGTATAGAAGTCGTATGACATAGCTCCCTTACATGTTTAACATTGTAGTATAGAAGTCGTATGACATAGCTCCCTTACACGTTTAACATTGTAGTACAGAAGTCGTATGACATAGCTCCCTTACATGTTTAACATTGTAGTATAGAAGTCGTATGACATAGCTCCCTTACACGTTTAACATTGTAGTATAGAAGTCGTATGACATAGCTCCCTTACATGTTTAACATTGTAGTATAGAAGTCGTATGACATAGCTCCCTTACACGTTTAACATTGTAGTATAGAAGTCGTATGACATTGTAGTATAGAAGTCGTATGACATAGCTCCCTTACATGTTTAACATTGTCGTATAGATGTCGTATGACATTGTAGTATATAAGTCGTATGACATTGTAGTATAGAAGTCGTATGACATAGCTCCCTTACATGTTTAACATTTTAGTACAGAAGTCGTATGACATTGTAGTATATAAGTCGTATGACATAGCTCCCTTACACGTTTAACATTGTCATATAGAAGTTGTATGACATAGCTCCCTTACATGTTTAACATTGTAGTATAGAAGTCGTATGACATAGCTCCCTTACATGTTTAACATTGTAGTACAGAAGTCGTATGACATAGCTCCCTTACATGTTTAACATTGTAGTACAGAAGTCGTATGACATAGCTCCCTTACACGTTAAACATTGTAGTACAGAAGTCGTATGACATAGCTCCCTTACATGTTTAACATTGTCGTATAGAAGTCGTATGACATAGCTCCCTTACTCGTTTTACATTGTAGTATAGATCTCTATGACATAGCTCCCTTACATGTTTAACATTGTAGTATAGAAGTCGTATGACATAGCTCCCTTACACGTTTAACATTGTAGTACAGAAGTCGTATGACATAGCTCCCTTACATGTTTAACATTGTCGTATAGAAGTCGTATGACATAGCTCCCTTACACGTTAAACATTGTAGTACAGATGTCGTATGACATAGTTCCCTTACATGTTTAACATTGTAGTACAGAAGTCGTATGACATAGCTCCCTTACACGTTTAACATTGTAGTATAGAAGTCGTATGACATAGCTCCCTTACACGTTTAACATTGTAGTACAGAAGTCGTATGACATTGTAGTATAGATGTCGTATGACATAGCTCCCTTACATGTTTAACATTTTAGTACAGAAGTCGTATGACATAGCTCCCTCACATGTTTAACATTGTAGTATAGAAGTCGTATGACATAGCTCCCTTACATATTTAACATTTTAGTACAGAAGTCGTATGACATAGCTCCCTTACACGTTTAACATTGTCATATAGAAGTCGTATGACATAGCTCCCTTACACGTTTAACATTGTAGTATAGAAGTCGTATGACATAGCTCCCTTACATGTTTAACATTGTAGTATAGAAGTCATATGACATAGCTCCCTTACACGTTTTACATTGTAGTATAGAAGTCGTATGACATTGTAGTATAGAAGTCGTATGACATTGTAGTATAGAAGTCGTATGACATAGCTCCCTTACACGTTTAACATTGTAGTATAGAAGTCGTATGACATTGTAGTATAGAAGTCGTATGACATTGTAGTACAGAAGTCGTATGACATAGCTCTCTTACATGTTTAACACTGTAGTATAGTCGTATGACATTGTAGTATAGAAGTCGTATGACATAGCTCCCTTACACGTTTAACATTGTAGTATAGAAGTCGTATGACATAGCTCCCTTACATGTTTAACATTGTAGTATAGAAGTCGTATGACATAGCTCCCTTACACGTTTAACATTGAAGTATAGAAGTCGTATGACATAGCTCACTTACACGTTTAACATTGTAGTATAGATGTCGTATGACATTGTAGTATAGAAGTCGTATGACATAGCTCCCTTACACGTTTAACATTGTAGTATAGATGTCGTATGACATTGTAGTATAGAAGTCGTATGACATAGCTCCCTCACACGTTTAACATTGTAGTATAGAAGTCGTATGACATAGCTCCCTTACACGTTTAACATTGTAGTATAGATGTCGTATGACATAGCTCCCTTACATGTTTAACATTGTAGTATAGAAGTCGTATGACATAGATCCCTTACACGTTTAACATTGTAGTACAGAAGTCGTATGACATAGCTCCCTTACACGTTTAACATTGTAGTATAGATGTCGTATGACATTATAGTATAGAAGTCGTATGACATAGCTCCCTTACATGTTTAACATTGTAGTATAGAAGTCGTATGACATAGATCCCTTACACGTTTAACATTGTAGTACAGAAGTCGTATGACATAGCTCCCTTACACGTTTAACATTGTAGTATAGATGTCGTATGACATTATAGTATAGAAGTCGTATGACATAGCTCCCTTACATGTTTAACATTGTAGTATAGATGTCGTATGACATAGCTCCCTTACTCGTTTAACATTGTAGTATAGAAGTCGTATGACATAGATCCCTTACACGTTTAACATTGTAGTATAGAAGTCGTATGACATAGCTCCCTTACACGTTTAACATTGTAGTACAGAAGTCGTATGACATAGCTCCCTTACACGTTTAACATTGTAGTATAGAAGTCGTATGACATAGATCCCTTACACGTTTAACATTGTAGTACAGAAGTCGTATGACATAGCTCCCTTACATGTTTAACATTGTAGTATAGAAGTCGTATGACATAGCTCCCTCACATGTTTAACATTGTAGTACAGAAGTCGTATGACATAGCTCCCTTACACGTTTAACATTGTAGTATAGAAGTCGTATGACATAGATCCCTTACACGTTTAACATTGTAGTACAGAAGTCGTATGACATAGCTCCCTTACATGTTTAACATTGTAGTATAGAAGTCGTATGACATAGATCCCTTACACGTTTAACATTGTAGTACAGAAGTCGTATGACATAGCTCCCTTACATGTTTAACATTGTAGTATAGAAGTCGTATGACATAGCTCCCTCACATGTTTAACATTGTAGTACAGAAGTCGTATGACATAGCTCCCTTACACGTTTAACATTGTAGTACAGAAGTCGTATGACATAGCTCCCTTACATGTTTAACATTGTAGTATAGAAGTCGTATGACATAGCTCCCTCACATGTTTAACATTGTAGTACAGAAGTCGTATGACATAGCTCCCTTACACGTTTAACATTGTAGTATAGAAGTCGTATGACATAGCTCCCTTACATGTTTAACATTGTAGTATAGAAGTCGTATGACATAGATCCCTTACATGTTTAACATTGTAGTATAGAAGTCGTATGACATAGCTCCCTTACATGTTTAACATTGTAGTATAGAAGTCGTATGACATAGCTCCCTTACACGTTTAACATTGTAGTACAGAAGTCGTATGACATAGCTCCCTTACATGTTTAACATTGTAGTATAGAAGTCGTATGACATAGATCCCTTACACGTTTAACATTGTAGTATAGAAGTCGTATGACATAGCTCCCTTACATGTTTAACATTGTAGTATAGAAGTCGTATGACATAGCTCCCTTACATGTTTAACATTGTAGTATAGAAGTCGTATGACATTGTAGTATAGAAGTCGTATGACATAGCTCCCTTACATGTTTAACATTGTCGTATAGATGTCGTATGACATTGTAGTATATAAGTCGTATGACATTGTAGTATAGAAGTCGTATGACATAGCTCCCTTACATGTTTAACATTTTAGTACAGAAGTCGTATGACATTGTAGTATATAAGTCGTATGACATAGCTCCCTTACACGTTTAACATTGTCATATAGAAGTTGTATGACATAGCTCCCTTACATGTTTAACATTGTAGTATAGAAGTCGTATGACATAGCTCCCTTACATGTTTAACATTGTAGTACAGAAGTCGTATGACATAGCTCCCTTACATGTTTAACATTGTAGTACAGAAGTCGTATGACATAGCTCCCTTACACGTTAAACATTGTAGTACAGAAGTCGTATGACATAGCTCCCTTACATGTTTAACATTGTCGTATAGAAGTCGTATGACATAGCTCCCTTACTCGTTTTACATTGTAGTATAGATCTCTATGACATAGCTCCCTTACATGTTTAACATTGTAGTATAGAAGTCGTATGACATAGCTCCCTTACACGTTTAACATTGTAGTACAGAAGTCGTATGACATAGCTCCCTTACATGTTTAACATTGTCGTATAGAAGTCGTATGACATAGCTCCCTTACACGTTAAACATTGTAGTACAGATGTCGTATGACATAGTTCCCTTACATGTTTAACATTGTAGTACAGAAGTCGTATGACATAGCTCCCTTACACGTTTAACATTGTAGTATAGAAGTCGTATGACATAGCTCCCTTACACGTTTAACATTGTAGTACAGAAGTCGTATGACATTGTAGTATAGATGTCGTATGACATAGCTCCCTTACATGTTTAACATTTTAGTACAGAAGTCGTATGACATAGCTCCCTCACATGTTTAACATTGTAGTATAGAAGTCGTATGACATAGCTCCCTTACATATTTAACATTTTAGTACAGAAGTCGTATGACATAGCTCCCTTACACGTTTAACATTGTCATATAGAAGTCGTATGACATAGCTCCCTTACACGTTTAACATTGTAGTATAGAAGTCGTATGACATAGCTCCCTTACATGTTTAACATTGTAGTATAGAAGTCATATGACATAGCTCCCTTACACGTTTTACATTGTAGTATAGAAGTCGTATGACATTGTAGTATAGAAGTCGTATGACATTGTAGTATAGAAGTCGTATGACATTGTAGTATAGAAGTCGTATGACATAGCTCCCTTACACGTTTAACATTGTAGTATAGAAGTCGTATGACATTGTAGTATAGAAGTCGTATGACATTGTAGTACAGAAGTCGTATGACATAGCTCTCTTACATGTTTAACACTGTAGTATAGTCGTATGACATTGTAGTATAGAAGTCGTATGACATTGTAGTATAGAAGTCGTATGACATAGCTCCCTTACATGTTTAACATTGTAGTATAGAAGTCGTATGACATAGCTCCCTTACACGTTTAACATTGAAGTATAGAAGTCGTATGACATAGCTCACTTACACGTTTAACATTGTAGTATAGATGTCGTATGACATTGTAGTATAGAAGTCGTATGACATAGCTCCCTCACATGTTTAACATTGTAGTATAGAAGTCGTATAACATTGTAGTATAGAAGTTGTATGACATAGCTCCCCTACACGTTTAACATTGTGGTACAGAAGTCGTATGACATTATAGTATAGAAGTTGTATGACATAGCTCCCTTACATGTTTAACATTGTAGTACAGAAGTCGTATGACATAGCTCCCTCACATGTTTAACATTGTAGTATAGAAGTCGTATGACATAGCTCCCTTACACGTTTAACATTGTAGTACAGAAGTCGTATGACATAGCTCCCTTACACGTTTAACATTGTAGTATAGAAGTCGTATGACATAGCTCCCTCACATGTTTAACATTGTAGTACAGAAGTCGTATGACATAGCTCCCTTACACGTTTAACATTGTAGTATAGAAGTCGTATGACATAGCTCCCTCACACGTTTAACATTGTGGTACAGAAGTCGTATGACATTATAGTATAGAAGTTGTATGACATAGCTCCCTTACATGTTTAACATTGTAGTACAGAAGTCGTATGACATAGCTCCCTCACATGTTTAACATTGTAGTATAGAAGTCGTATGACATAGCTCCCTTACATGTTTAACATTGTAGTACAGAAGTCGTATGACATAGCTCCCCTACACGTTTAACATTGTAGTATAGAAGTCGTATGACATAGCTCCCTTACACGTTTAACATTGTAGTATAGAAGTCGTATGACATTGTAGTACAGAAGTCGTATGACATAGCTCCCTTACACGTTTAACATTGTAGTACAGAAGTCGTATGACATAGCTCCCTTACATGTTCAACATTGTCGTATAGTCGTATGACATAGCTCCCCTACACGTCTAACATTGTAGTATAGAAGTCGTATGACATAGCTCCCTTACACGTTTAACATTGTAGTATAGAAGTCGTATGACATTGTAGTATAGAAGTCGTATGACATAGCTCCCTTACACGTTTAACATTGTAGTATAGAAGTCGTATGACATAGCTCCCTTCAATGTTCAACATTGTAGTACAGATGTCGTATGACATAGCTCCCTTACACGTTTAACATTGTAGTATAGAAGTCGTATGACATAGCTCCCTTACATGTTTAACATTGTAGTATAGAAGTCATATGACATAGCTCCCTTACACGTTTAACATTGTAGTATAGAAGTCGTATGACATTGTAGTATAGAAGTCGTATGACATAGCTCCCTCACATGTTTAACATGGTAGTACAGTCGTATGACATAGCTCCCTTACACGTTTAACATTGTAGTACAGAAGTCGTATGACATAGGTCCCTTACACGTTAAACATTGTAGTATAGAAGTCGTATGACATAGCTCCCTTACATGTTTAACATTGTAGTATAGAAGTCGTATGACATAGCTCCCTTACTCGTTAAACATTGTAGTATAGAAGTCGTATGACATAGCTCCCTTACATGTTTAACATTGTAGTATAGAAGTCGTATGACATAGCTCCCTTACATGTTTAACATTGTAGTATAGAAGTCGTATGACATAGCTCCCTTACATGTTTAACATTGTAGTATAGAAGTCATATGACATAGCTCCCTTACACGTTTAACATTGTAGTATAGAAGTCGTATGACATTGTAGTACAGAAGTCGTATGACATAGCTCCCTTACATGTTTAACATTGTAGTATAGAAGTCGTATGACATTGTAGTACAGAAGTCGTATGACATAGCTCCCTTACACGTTTAACATTGTAGTACAGAAGTCGTATGACATTGTAGTACAGAAGTCGTATGACATAGCTCCCTTACACGTTTAACATTGTAGTATAGAAGTCGTTTTACATTGTAGTATAGAAGTCGTATGACATAGCTCCCTCACATGTTTAACATTGTAGTATAGAAGTCGTATGACATTGTAGTATAGAAGTCGTATGACATAGCTCCCTTACATGTTTAACATTGTAGTATGGAAGTCGTATGACATAGCTCCCTTACATGTTTAACATTGTAGTATAGTCGTATGACATAGCTCCCTTACACGTTTAACATTGTAGTATAGAAGTCGTATGACATTGTAGTATAGAAGTCGTATGACATAGCTCCCTTACATGTTTAACATTGTAGTATAGAAGTGGTATGACATAGCTCCCTTACATGTTTAACATTGTAGTATAGAAGTCGTATGACATAGCTCCCTTACATGATTAACATTGTAGTATAGAAGTCGTATGACATAGCTCCCTTACATGTTTAACATTGTAGTATAGTCGTATGACATAGCTCCCTTACACGTTTAACATTGTAGTACAGAAGTCGTATGACATAGCTCCCTTACACGTTTAACATTGTAGTACAGAAGTCGTATGACATAGCTCCCCTACACGTTTAACATTGTAGTACAGAAGTCGTATGACATTATAATATAGAAGTCGTATTACATTGTAGTATAGAAGTTGTATGACATAGCTCCCTTACTCGTTAACATTGTAGTATAGAAGTCGTATGACATAGCTCCCTTACACTTTAACATTGTAGTACAGAAGTCGTATGACATAGCTCCCTTACACTTTAACATTGTAGTACAGAAGTCGTATGACATAGCTCCCTTACATGTTTAACATTGTAGTATAGAAGTCGTATGACATAGCTCCCTTACATGTTTAACATTGTAGTATAGATGTCGTATGACATAGCTCCCTTACACGTTTAACATTGTAGTATAGAAGTCGTATGACATAGCTCCCTTACATGTTTAACATTGTAGTATAGAAGTCGTTTTACATTGTAGTATAGAAGTCGTATGACATAGATCCCTTACACGTTTAACATTGTAGTATAGAAGTCGTATGACATAGATCCCTTACACGTTTAACATTGTAGTATAGAAGTCGTATGACATAGCTCCCCTTACACGTTTAACATTGTAGTATAGAAGTCGTATGATATTGTAGTATAGAAGTCGTATGACATAGCTCCCTTACACGTTAAACATTGTAGTACAGAAGTCGTATGACATAGCTCCCTTACATGTTTAACATTGTAGTATAGAAGTCGTATGACATAGCTCCCTTACATGTTCAACATTGTAGTATAGAAGTCGTATGACATAGCTCCCTTACACGTTTAACATTGTAGTATAGAAGTCGTATGACATTGTAGTATAGAAGTCGTATGACATAGCTCACTTACATGTTTAACATTGTAGTATAGAAGTCGTATGACATTGTAGTATAGATGTCGTATGACATAGCTCCCTTACATGTTTAACATTGTAGTATAGAAGTCGTATGACATTGTAGTATAGTCGTATGACATAGCTCCCTTACACTTTAACATTGTAGTATAGAAGTCGTATGACATAGCTCCCTTACACGTTTAACATTGTAGTATAGAAGTCGTATGACATAGCTCCCTCACACGTTTAACATTGTAGTATAGAAGTCGTATGACATAGCTCCCTTACATGTTTAACATTGTAGTATAGAAGTCGTATGACATAGCTCCCTTACACGTTTAACATTGTAGTATAGAAGTCGTATGACATAGCTCCCCTTACACGTTTAACATTGTAGTATAGAAGTCGTATGACATAGCTCCCTTACATGTTTAACATTGTCATATAGAAGTCGTATGACATAGCTCCCTTACATGTTCAACATTGTAGTATAGAAGTCGTATGACATAGCTCCCTTACATGTTTAACATTGTCATATAGAAGTCGTATGACATAGCTCCCTTACATGTTCAACATTGTAGTATAGAAGTCGTATGACATAGCTCCCCTACACGTTTAACATTGTCATATAGAAGTCGTATGGCATAGCTCCCTTATACATTTAACATTGTAGTATAGAAGTCGTATGACATTATAGTATAGAAGTTGTATGACATAGCTCCCTTACACGTTTAACATTGTAGTACAGAAGTCGTATGACATAGCTCCCTTACTCGTTAAACATTGTAGTATAGAAGTCGTATGACATAGCTCCCTTACACATTAAACATTGTAGTATAGAACTCGTATGACATAGCTCTCTTACACGTTTAATATTGTAGTATAGAAGTCGTATGACATAGCTCTCTTACACGTTTAATATTGTAGTATAGAAGTCGTATGACATAGCTCCCTTACACGTTTAATATTGTAGTATAGAAGTCGTATGACATAGCTCCCTTACACATTTAACATTGTCATATAGAAGTCGTATGACATAGCTCCCTTACATGTTCAACATTGTAGTATAGAAGTCGTATGACATAGCTCCCCTACACGTTTAACATTGTAGTACAGAAGTCGTATGACATAGCTCCCCTACACATTTAACATTGTAGTATAGAAGTCGTATGACATAGCTCCCTTACACGTTTAACATTGTAGTATAGAAGTCGTATTACATTGTAGTACAGAAGTCGTATGACATAGCTCCCTTACACGTTTAACATTGTAGTACAGAAGTCGTATGACATAGCTCCCTTACACGTTTAACATTGTAGTATAGACGTCGTATGACATTGTAGTATAGACGTCGTATGACATAGCTCCCTTACACGTTTAACATTGTAGTATAGAAGTCGTATTACATTGTAGTATAGAAGTTGTATGACATAGCTCCCTTTCACATTAAACATTATAGAAATACATTCTGTAACATCTTTACTCACCTTTTCTATTCCTTTTTTCAGCAGAAGCTCAAAGTGCTCATTTATCTTGAGGCTGTCAAATATGTAGGTCATCTCACTGAATCGGCCAACCCCTGTTAGCAGTCGTACCTGATGATAATAATTGTACAGATTTGTATCAGGCACATCAGAATCAAACAAGACAAGGGGCATTTTAAATAAAATTTTCCCCAAAAAATTTTATTTGTAAAAGTTCTGCGATCAAGAAGACAGATGGTCAAGTATTTCATAAGACGTGTGCATTGGTGACACATCATTGGGATCATATATATACCGTAAGTAAAATCTGTCACTTGCGTAAAGAAGTTTTATTTATCAAACCAACATAAATCTGAAAACTAACCTTAAATTCTGTTTTAAATATTCTTCCAACATCAAGGACAACTATTCATGATAAAAACAAATGGAATGTTCCTGTTTGTGGTAAAATGTACAATATGCATGCAAGTATCCTTATGTATTAAATAAAGATGTTAAATTGCTTGTTGGTTTTATCACCGGTAAATAGCCAGAGTCGTTGAATGTAGAATTTTGAGGCCACAGATTTTGTACTTGCCATATCATAATATATATCAAATTTTGTACTTAGAGGATCAATCCAACATAATTATCTAATAATGTAATCACTATTTTATTTTAAAAAGTCTGTTACTATAGTAACTTTACATGAGATATAAACTAGTTTACTAAATCCAATCAAACATGTATAATTCAAGAAGCATGCTTAAAAATATATTTTCAAATAGTTAGTTAAATTTTTAGTCAAATAAATTCTGACTAAATCCATTTTACTGAAGGACTAAGTTTGGGTTTTGTGTTTCATTAGATGATGTTGAAAATCTACTGTAAGTCTCAGACTTGATAATTAATAAATGTCAAACCATTCTGGAGAAACTTTCTAACAACACAGACTAGACCGACTTATAATTACTGAGGATTTCATACCATGAATGAGAAGTTTGAGTGTGTTGGCCAGACTGACCATGATGTCTGACCTCTGACCATGACCTCTGACCTCAGTACGTACCATGAGTGAGAGGTCGTGTGTGTTGGCCAGACTGACCGTGATGTCTGACCTCTGACCATGACCTCTGACCTCAGTACGTACCATAAGTGAGAGGTCGTGTGTGTTGGCCAGACTGACCGTGACCTCTGACCTCAGTACCTACCATGAGTGAGAAGTTGTGTGTGTTGGCCAGACTGACAGTGACCTCTGACCTCAGTACGTACCATGAGTGAGAAGTTGTGTGTGTTGGCCAGACTGACAGTGACCTCTGACCTCAGTATGTACCATGAGTGAGAAGTTGTGTGTGTTGACCAGACTGACTGTGACCTCTGACCTCAGTACGTACCATGAGTGAGAAGTTGTGTATTTTGGTCAGACTGACCATGACCTCTGACCTCAGTACATACCATGAGTGAGAAGTTGTGTGTGTTGGCCAGACTGACCGTGATGTCTGACATCTGACCTCAGTACGTACCATGAGTGAGAAGTTGTGTATTTTGGTCAGACTGACAATGACCTCTGACCTCAGTACATACCATGAGGGAGAAGTTGTGTGTGTTGACCAGACTGACTGTGACCTCTGACCTCAGTACGTACCATGAGTGAGAAGTTGTGTGTGTTGGCCAGACTGACCGTGACCTCTGACCTCAGTACGTACCATGAGTGAGAGGTCGTGTGTGTTGGCCAGACTGATCGTGACCTCTGACCTCAGTACGTACCATGAGTGAGAAGTTGTGTGTGTTGACCAGACTGACTGTGATGTCTGACCTCTGACCTCAGTACATACCATGAGTGAGAAGTTGTGTGTGTTGGCCAGACTGACCGTGACCTCTGACCTCAGTACCTCCCATGAGTGAGAAGTTGTGTGTTGGACAGACTGACCGTGATGTCTGACCTTTGACCTCAGTACCTACCATGATTGAGAAGTTGTGTATGTTGGCCAGACTGACGGTGATGTCTGACCTCTGACCTCAGTACCTACCATGAGTGAGAAGTTGTGTGTGTTGGCCAGACTGACAGTGACCTCTGACCTCAGTACCTACCATGAGTGAGAAGTTGTGTGTGTTGGCCAGACTGACTGTGACCTCTGACCTCAGTACATACCATGAGGGAGAAGTTGTGTGTGTTGACCAGACTGACCGTGATGTCTGACCTCTGACCTCAGTACATACCATGAGGGAGAAGTTGTGTGTGTTGACCAGACTGACAGTGATGTCTGACCTCTGACCTCAGTACCTACCATGAGTGAGAAGTTGTGTGTTGGACAGACTGACCGTGATGTCTGACCTCTGACCTCAGTACATACCATGAGTGAGAAGTTGTGTATGTTGGACAGACTGACCGTGATGTCTGACCTCTGACCTCAGTACCTACCATGAGTGAGAAGTTGTGTGTGTTAGCCAGACTGACCGTGACCTCTGACCTCAGTACGTACCATGAGAGAGAAGTTGTGTATGTTGGCCAGACTGACCGTGACCTCTGACCTCAGAAAGTACCATGAGTGAGAGGTCGTGTGTGTTGGCCAGACTGACCGTGACCTCTGACCTCAGTACGTACCATGAGAGAGAAGTTGTGTGTGTTGGCCAGACTGACGGTGATGGTGCGGGCCGATCTCAGTACGTGGGAGATTCCCTCCATATTACAGGCGTTGGTATGACAGGTATGGGACAGGATGAGAAGTTCAGTCTGGACAGACAGCACTGCAACAGTAGAAACAATCGATCACCCTGTGATATGTAAACATAAAACAAGAGGCCCATGGGCCTTAACGGTCACCTGAACTTTGTTATTAATTTAACATATTTGGCACTTTATCCCAGCATGCTACAGACCCTCGCTGAAGCTCGTGTCTTTCATATCTTTTAATAAATAACTTATTCATGTGAAATAAATTCCATATCCAACAACCACTCGTTCTGTAACCTCTATACATTGTCATGCAGAACCTTAAATATTTACATTGGGAAATTAAGTTTCCTGCTTATGCTCTACTGTACTGAGCATTCCGAGCATTTCCTGTTAACCTTGCTACCACTGTATTAGATTTTCCAAACTTACATGAAGCCGAAATATGTTGTTCTTCCGACATACTGGTTACAACCTCCAGCAGTCTATCTCCGAGAATGGAGGAGTCCGGACAAAGGGTCACGAACTGTCCGGCTACTCCTCTGTCCTCCGCGGGGTCAAACAGTAGGTCTCTCTCCCCTTGAGGGTGGGCGGGGTCTGTCTGAGATAGTTCCTCACTACCGTACGAGTACTTGTATGCGTAAACAATAGAGTCACAGAGAAACCCAGCGACCTACAGGAATACGAAAGTGAAAGAACAAAATTTTCGAAAAAATAGTATATCATATTTTTTACATGATTCAGGAACATTGGCAACAAGCAGGAGTCTAAGCTATGTGTCTTTCTTATATATTATTATTTTATTTTCCGAAATCTATGTTGACAATCCTGAAGAACTTTCGGGCATTTCAATTGTATACATGAACTATTTTCTAACTATAGTGACATTCCATTCTTCACAAGGCCATTATGGCGGATGTAGAACCCATGTATTAAATAAATAAAATACATTTTATATTTGTGAGTTTAGTGATTTGTCTGATGATATGTAACTTCAGCACAATCATGATGTTTATTCAGAAAACACACAGACAGAATCCATTAATTTTTGTTTCATCTCCAAAATGCGGAAATCTTTAACGCAACCTAATCATGTCCTTATCCACAGGGGCTTGGCACGATTTTATAAATGATAGTCTATATATACAGTGGACCCGCGATAATCCGGACGCCGATAGTCCGGAAACCTCACAGTCCGGACGGAAATGCACGGGAACGGATTTCCGTAACGTTATTTGTACTCACCAGTCCGGAAATTCGGATTCCGATTCCGGAAGCCCATTTTGGGAACGGAACGTACTTTTCATTAGTAAATTTCCCTCAATAATCCGGACGATTTTTTCACCACGAGGAGAAAAAAATGTCGGGGCAAGTCACCCGTGTCGACAGCTGTACAGACTATCGCTTGACACTGTGCGTAGTCATAGCGACCGCTGCCAGGTCATAGCCCCGGGTGTTTACCTGTGTTACAATGGGTAGCTTTTGTTTTTATAAAGGTACATTGCTTTTTCTCTACGACCTAAATGTTACAGAATTTATGCACAAACATACATTACCTGATACGATAATTAAACTATCTCATATACATGTAATAAATTTATGATCGGTAATTAACATCATTAACACTTGTATTAGGTAAACACGGATATCGGCTTTGTAACACACATTTACGTATTAAGCAGTGATCACAAGAACTGGGTTGATTACACACAAATTAGTCAATAGTCGTCTGATACTTAACTAAGCGTCACATTGTTAAGTGAATACGGGTTTAATAATTATCGGACATCTTGGGTAGTTCTCGCTGGTGTCGCGTACTTTTAAATAGATAGCTTGGGGTTTCTGGTACGTAAAAATCATAAAAAAAACATGGACTGACGGTAAGTTGTAAAATCCGGGTATTTTATTGAAGGTATTTAACGTTTGTAATTTCTACTTGTTTGTGAACCTCCGGGACGTGACACATATGTGTGTTGTTTGTTAGTCACATATGCCCGCTATAAATAAAACAACTTTCACTTTACATGTTCTTTTAAAAACATAGTTTATTTTTTACTTTCTACGAAACAAAACAAGAATCATATCAGAAACATAAGTATATTTATTGTTAAAAAGTCTGACAATTAGACGTGTTTATGAAACGTCCCGGATTGTATATAATCAAGGGAGATAACTCTTACACGACAATTTTTTTGACCTGGTACACGAAATTCGGTAGTCCGGAAAACTCGTAATCCGGACGGTTTGGACTGGGAACGAAGGTGTTCGGATAATCGAGGGTCCACTGTACATGTATTATAGTGGCGTCACTACATATGGACTATCATTTATACAATCGTGCCAAGCCCCTGTGTCCTTATCCAATACAAAGATCGCACTACTTCAGACCTGTTTATTTATCAAACATTATTTTAGAGCTGAGGACTACGGACCTGTAATTTCCATGTTGTTCTTGTTTATCAATCAAATTACACTTGAAGGGACCTGTTTTCCCCATTTGGGCAGAAGGTTTAATAGGAAGGTGAATGCATCGAGGCCTACTGATTGGATATTTAGGTCAAAAAAGTTTCCAAAGTTTTATATGTGGGATGGGAAATACATGTAGATGTACAATATATAGAAAAAAAGTTGTTGTTTTTTCTAGTCTGTTTTTGTCAGGGGAAGTTAATCAAGTGTGTAATTTGTTGTAAATTAAGGTGAGATTTTGGTGCTGAATTCAATACAATATGGTGGTCCCTCATATAAAAAAAGTTCAAATTCAAAGAATTTTTAAATATTCTATTTTCAGTTTTGCGAGATGACATTCTTCAAAATTATGGCTAGTGGACCAGAGTTGAAAACTCCATTTAAGCAGGACAGTGGTAAATGTTAACATTACCGTCTATGGGAAATCATTTGGTTCTGTGGTTCCTGTAATTGAACTGAATTAGAATTTAAGGATTACTTCAATACCAGTAAGTGCTAGACTGCTGTGTAATTATAAAGCTTAAACTTGGGTGAAGTATGACGAAGAGAACTGCTACTGCATGAGGAACTCGGACCTTTACTTACTTCAGAGTTTGTGAGAGAACTGCTACTGAGGAACTCGGACGCCAGCCAGAACCTCTGGGGGAGACTTGTTTTGAGGAGCTCCTTGAGGACGGAAAATTCCTTGTCTAAAACCACGTCCTCATAGCCTTTATCAAGGACCTGTGGAAGGTAGAAACAGTTGTAACATCAGAACATGGAGTGTGAGGGAAAAGACAGTCGAGTAATTGTCTGGTGATTGTCCGGTGAATGTCCAGTGAATGTCCATTGATTGTCCAGTGATTGACCAGTGAGTGTCCATTGATTGTCCAGTGATTGTCCAGTGAATGTCCAGTGACTGTCCAGTGACTGTCCAGTGATTTTCCAGTGATTGTCCAGTGACTGTCCAGTGATTGTCCATTAACTGTCCTGTGACTGTCCAGTGACTGTCCAGTGACATCCAATGATGTCCAGTGATTGTCCAGTGACAAACTTAAGTTACATAATACGAAGGTTGACTAGAATACACTTAACAAAAGTAATTTTCACATACAAATATAATTTTGGTCTCAGTTGACTTTTAAACCATCAACCATTTTCTGGCAGAGGCATAAAAATCATAAGTTCTTCATATTCCAAAGTAGACATTGATAAACAAATTTACCTGGTGGTAGAGTCACTGATAAACTCACCGTTGCTATGATGTAACAGTTGAGGACCTGTTTACAGCACTGGTTTCCATGGTGACAGTTGTGGAGTAGGGCTTCCATAGAAACAACAGTTTTCTCCTGACCAGCAGGCAGGAAATCCCATGTGCTGGACGCCACAGATGCAAGACTGACCACTACAAAGAATTAAATCATGAAAAATTGTTTGTTTATCGCCCTAGGAACAGCCAGGGTCATTTTGAGGTAGGGTCTCCTTGTAGTAGTTGGTGACTACCTCATGGAACAACATACAGGAGGCCCATCAAATGCCATCCAGAGCAATAAGGGTAAAGTGTCTTGTCCAATGCAAGGACACAACCATGACAGTGCAGACTGGCCAATTTCTCAACTTCCCGAGAAACACAAACCGATGCGGGTAGGGAGCGTTGGACCACGCACCTCAGATCTTCACCTGAGGGTACATGGCCAGCAGTCTAATTGATTTAGCCATCGCAGCATTTAATCAGAATCATTATTACATACATTACTTACAGCCAACAAGGATCTGATACAATGTATTTCCTGCATGGAGTAGTACCATGTACTCAATACAATGTATTGACACAAGAGGCATGTTTCACTCCACTGGATGTTTTAGAAATCATAGGAAAATATTCTCATATAAGTTGCATTTCAAATATTTTTCTATTTTTTTAGCTGACTTTCCCAACAATGGTTCAAACCAAATATGTACATATCCTGTCCCAAATCCTGTTGTTCTTAAAGAACAAGAAGGAATTTTTTGCTATACACTGTATTTCCCATATTGAGGGCCGCTCCATCGACACGAGAGAAGCAACACCCTCTGTTTATAAAGCATTGGTTCTCCTTTGCCTATAATAATGCTCTAGACCAAATTTCATCAAAATCCATTCAGGCATTCAGGACTAGTAGCAATTTAAAGGAGATGTTAACTGACAACTGACACTGCCTATTGGAATAAGCTCACCAGCCCTTTGAGTCGGGGCAGCTTAAATAACCCAATGAGATTCAGATTATACAGTTATTAGTCATTAATTAAGAAATTGCTCTGGGGAAGTTTTTTACGGGATCAGACAATTTTGTTATGCCTGTAATACTCACTAGACGACTTCTTAGTCATCCGGCCGATGTTCTGAGTGGCTGCAACGGACAATCTGCGATGTCCAGTAGACTCAGCTAACAGGCTGACCATCATCATGTCCATGGATTCCCCGACAGTGACCGTCCCTAAGGCCAGTCGAATACATGTCTGTGGGAAAGAGGAAATGTCTCTTATTTCATAAATAATGAAAATATTGGAATCTAAAATACTGAAATTGCTGTTTTTACAAAAGTTTTACATTCACACATGGGGGGAAATGTTTCTAAGATACTGAATTTATAATTTTAAACTGAAAATTCTCAATCATGCAAATGATTGATACAAGCAAGTAAATTTTATCAATTTGATTATTTGTTTCCATGGTTACAGAAAAAAATATCAAAATCAAAAATTAAATTTCCCTACCAAATATCTGCCATAGGCAAAACTAGTGCACATGCCTGATATGATTATAATGAATTTGGAAGACATGTTGAATAGATTTAGAGCTTTGGAGCAGAAATAACTGTTTGGGATGGAAGCATACATGGACAGATTACATATCAATATTCACCACAAATGCGTTTTATGGAAAATGGAAACATAAAGACATGCCACTGACCAGGATAATGACGAGGTCTCGGGAATAGAAATGGAATTCTGTGGCCAGTCTACAGCTCTCTATCACCTGACCATTGTCCAGTAGTTCCTGTATGAGCAGGTCCAAGGCCTTCGTTTCCTGTTCATAAAACACAATAGTAAAAATCTGTTACCCAACACAATCAACATGTCCGATTTAAGTTGCTATCAAATCCATTCATTGCGTCAGAAGATAAAACCGAAGATTTTCCAAAGTTTATTATTTAAATCTAAACTTCTTTATAGGCAAATACTACAAATATTGTCTACAGATGAAACTGGGATGAGTTTGGGACAGATATTCTCTGCCCCCATCGTCTGTCAAGCTATTGCTATAGTAAAACGAAGGGCAGTAACTCTGATAGATCAGAATTGGGAGAGAGGAACTCTCCTGTTACACAGACAATAAACTTCATTGTTATTCCACTCTCACGCAAGACATTAACATCCTATCACTGTTTGATTGATTGGCGAGCTACAAAAAATACTTCAACAAAATTACGACAGAAAGATTGAGAGACAGATGGAGGGAAATAACTAACACTAGTTCTATATACCTCCAACAATTCACCTTGGGGTCGAGAATCTGTATATTAGTGACAAAGACCCAATTTCTGAACACTGACATAACAAATCGTTAGGCGTCTCTAAAATTACTAAATTTACAAACTGGCCAAATATATATGATAAACCCTTAATTACCCGACACATGACAAATAAAGGGCCACAACTCTGTATACTTACATTCCTTTTCCCCAAGAAGTACCCAACAAGATTTCTGATTGATAGAAAGTAGGAGACAAGGAATAACTGATACACTGTCCACCCTAGGGGACAACTGAATTCTACATTACCTCCTCTGTCAACTCTTTAGACACTTCATCTTCACGAGGCATTTTGCCGTAGTTGAGTAGTTCCTTCTTGCGGTCATGGGTATCAAATGGCAAGTGACTGCCGTCATCTTCAAATATATCCTCCATGAAATCATCACTGCTATCTCCATGCTAGTTAGAAGAAAGATGTTTCATTGTAATGATAGTGAGATTAGCTAAAACAGAACATTCTCTTCCTCATCAAGTCAAAATTCAGGTGTTTATGATTTGTATAAGACTAGTTTAAAAAAGAAAATGTGATTTGTTTTTTTATAACTTTATTTTCAATGAAATTTTCAAATATATTTATTTCATTATTTACAGGTATAACATGTTTTCCTTCAAATATTAAGCATGTGATTATGATAAGAGAATCATAAAACTGTATCATGAACATACATACATTCTGACCAATATCAAGGATTACAATTATAATTAATACAATCATCGTTACTGTAAAGTGGCTAATCTGGAAGAACAGAAATGACGTAAAATACAAGAGCCGTAATTATACAATGGAAGAAACGTGTAACAAATTTCGTTCTTCTTTATTAGAGAATATGCGCTTTTATGTTAATTCGAAGAAAAAGAAACTATTTTCTATTGAGATTGCGCAAAATATCATAACGCAATTAACACTTTATAATAACACTTTGAAGGGGGAACAATTACTTTCAAGTATCTGATAGATATGGCTGGAGGAAGTTTTTTGTCGGTAGGGATTGGCCCAACCACTGAGACTACCTCTAGCCATATCTACATATGTATAATTATGTACCTTCTATCTAGTAACATTAATTGAAAGGTAATGGCGGATAAAAGTCCGAAGCGATAACCCATACAATCAGGTATTTTGTGGTATTGATTTGTTAAAGAATTAGTATTGCTAAATGGTTGTTTATCTAAGAGACCATTTACATTTGATAACTATGTGATAGATATGACTGGAGGAAGTTGTGACGGTAGGGATTGGCCCAACCACTCGGACTGCCTCTAGCCATACCTATACGTAATTAATTAAAGTAATATTACTAATGATTTTGTTTAACATCACGGCCATGATAACAAAGTGAGAGTGAAAGAGAATGACAGATATTCAAATTGAGAGAGATAATAAAGTTACAATATATATATATATATGTGTGTGATTGTATAAGTAACAATAATAATGATTTGCTAACACCTCGGTCATTATAACAACGCGAGAGTAAACGGATGTTCAGATTGAGGAAGATAATGAGAATTTAATTATAATATTTATATATATATATATGTATACCTAATATATATATGTGTGTGTGTGTATTTACTTTTGAAAGAGCAAGACTGAATTATAAACGTCGAGGGTGGAAAATTGATGTAAAAACAAAGTCAATAATAAAAACAAAAACCAAAAACACTGAAAAAAAAAAAAAATCAGGAGAGACATGAAAATAATCGAAAATAAATAATTATATATGTATGTACGATGATGAAATGGCTCGGTGCTAAGCACCAAATAAGACATATTATGATTAAGCAATAGCAAACGTAGGTGCACTAAAAATCACATTTTTACTAATTATTGCTAACACTCTAACTTTTGCTTCTCAAACAGTTTAAGATTGACCAAGCCAACCTGTCAATGAGCCAAAGCTGAGTAAAAAAAAAAAAAAAAAAAAGGATTACAGAAATTTTAGCATGTGAGCTCTATCAGGGCCTACCTGCATCTGCTCCATCTTGGCCCTGATTCTGTATATGCTTAAAGTGTGGTACGTCTGGTCGATGAGTTGAAGGGTGTCGGCCCTGGCCAGAGTTTCCATGTGCTGGACACACAACTGGTAAAGGTAAGCTTTCTCTTGGTAGCTCTCCACTGACCTCGCCTCAGTCTGTATCGTAAACAGTTCCGTCAGACATTTATAATACAAAACATTCTATCAGTGATATTTAGACTACAAAACTCTCCTTTGGAGATGACTCTTGCTAAGAATACAAAACGCTCCCTTCGCCAAAAATTGTTTTACCTCTCTTTCCAAACACCAAAAAGTGTTTCCTTTTCCGACATTTTGACATTAACTTTTCTACCTATCTAATCACACATTCATCTTTGATATGATCTAATAATATAGATAATAAGCCTGTCTTACCTGGAAGAAGTCTGTTGCTTGTTCGACAGACAGTTTGTATTTTAGAAAAGAACTGGCGCACTGCTTCCAGAATCTCTGACGAACGATGGTAGAATGCCAAAGGGGGGTTAACTCCAGCTTGGACTTCTCATCTTTCACCTTATATGGGAAAAATGTGTAAATTGTGGGTCATCAGGTGGAGCAGGGACACTTGCATTTCACCGATAGACGGCCAGGGTTTGATTCCCTATTCAGACGTGTAAATGTTTGGGGTCACTTGCCCAACCAAGAGAGTTTCCTTCCAGGCCAACAAGTGTTTTTATATAAGTTGATATAACTTTTTTCGAATTGTTGTAAAACAAGACAATTTGGCGAATTACAGCCTGCCACTACAGGTAAAATTATATGCTAACAACGCACAGATAACAAATTTGTGTTGTAACTAATTCTACACGATGATTGTTTGACAGACACACCACATTCAAATTACAGTTGGTAGTGTTATTGTAAATGTGGTTATTTTATGCGGGGGTTAATTTTGCGATATTGATATGTAAACTATACGCCTGGGTGTAATTTTCGTGATTGATCCACCCATTTGTAGTTCGAGATTATGCAAATTGATATCAAAATAATAATCCTAGGGAGATTCCGCAATCAAAAGGACTCTGCGTAAATAGCGTTAATTTCCCCTTCATGTAAATTTCCACATTTACAGTAAATAAATATGAATGTTTAGGTATTTCTCATCTAAGTAAGCAATACCTGCTCATGATATTTTTTTTAATATAAAACTGACAATTTATCTATCTTAAACATTTCTCTGACCAATACAATAACATTTCCTATTTCTATACCTATATATAGGACCCCCATAACTTAACTTTCTATGTCTGACGTTGTCCAATTAAACCACTGATGTTTTTTACCTAAAATCACACCAAGTGTTACCTCAGCCATAGTGATGTGGTCATGTGATAGCCCCGCTTCACGGGCAAACTCCCTCGCCTGATGGAACATCTGTTTTGCCACCATCACGTCCACTATCCGACGACACTCTCCATCCACCTCGGACTTCTCAGAAGACACCAGTCCCGAGAATCGTACATCTGGGATAGGTACATTCACGACCATCTGCAGCATCCGTACCAGTCTAGCAAAGTCAGGTACTGCAACCATGAACACAATAGACAGCTTTAATTAACTTTTCTGTCTTTAAAAAAGCCGTCCATACAAAAGAAAACAGAGAGACAGATGGACATATTCAAAAATAGATGAACAGACAGTCACACCAAGTTAGACTATGATGTGGATTTACATGTTTTCTTGATCTTGAGAAAAACATTTGGTTACTGTTGAATGTGTAGCCATAAAATTGAAGACAATAACTACATTATCAACTTAAACATGACAATTTCACTGAACAATGACATCAGAAACATGTACTCTGACTCAAACTTAAAGATACAATGCAAGGACAACTGGCGATCAGGTCATGCCCTCAAAGTTAGAGAAAGAGTCAACAGAAAATCAAGTTATGCCCTCAAGGTTAGAGAAAAGGTCAACAGAAAATTAAGTCATGCCCTCAAAGTTTGAGAAAGAGTAGACAGAAAATAAACATGTACTTCAAAGTTAGAGATAGGATGACTGGCAATCTAGTCATGCCCTCAAAGTTAGATATACATGTAGGGTTGATAGAAAATCAAGTCCTGCCCTCAAAGTTAGATATACATATCAATAAAAAATTAAGTCATACCCTCAAACTTAAAAACAAGGACGATGCTCTCGCTGTCGAGGAGTCTGAGAAGCTGTAGAACATCGTACAGACTCTGTGTGTGTGTGAAGTGATGCTGGAGCACCCTGAATATCACCTGCTGGAACCAGTCCGTGTCTCCAAAAATGGCAGCCCGCTCATCGGCAGTGATTTCATGGCAGTACTATTAACATTACAGAGAGTTACATGTAGTGAAAAAAGAAAAATGTACAAAAGTGGATTTTAGGAAGAATATTTTTCAGTAATATACAAAATGTAACAACAAAACTAACCAATTTTGATCCAGCAATAAGCCATTATTTGACAATAAGCCCATCAATGTATATTGCAGTTTAGCAAAATGCTTAAATGTGTTACCTTTTTCCTACAACAATTCCACACTTTTCTTGAGTGAAATTTTATGAGTTGGCTCACTGCTACATATACACTGGCAGGTTTTTTTAAGTATTTTGAATATAATTGTAAACTGTATAATGTCAAGACTGGATCAGCTGCAATTTAACTATCCCCTACTGGCCCCTGCTACTTGCTAAGAATAGTAACAGTGACCTTGATCCAAAAACCCTGAAACTCCAAACAGTCCCAGATATTATGGTACTTTATCATTGTTTGAAGTTTGATTAAAATCCCTCAAGGAATGAAGTTCCAAGAGCCCTGCAAGTCTTTGCAGTTATGTACATATGTACATACATGTACCTACAAGATGGACAGAGAGGAAGCAAATAATCCCCTTCCTCCCCAAAACCCCCACCCCCCACCCCAGATTACTGGGGCTGGGGACTAATGAATACCATAGATAACAACAATAAGTGATCAGACTGGTGAAAGATTTCCACATCAATTCAGTATAAACCAACCATACTTTGTATACTTACCATATGGAAAGACTCCTTAAAATCTCCCAATAATAGTTTACACTGGCTCAAATTTCTCCTCTCTGAAAACTCTGCCGAGAACTTGAAGAATGGAATGATGGGACTGTCCTGTAAAATAAGAGGAAGCCACTCACTAACGAGGTATTGTGACAGTAGATTTGGCTGTCTTCCTTTACCTAAACAAGGATATTGTTCTCAGAATGTAACATAAAAGTCTGGAGTGACGTTTTTAACAGTCTTATATATCTTTTTTAGTGTTTAAAGTCTGATATTAATCGAAAATTCTTGTGTATTGCCTGCTCTGTTAGATTGCATGTAAAAGCCGAAATAACGTTTTTTATAATTTTAAGTCTGTAGATAGCCCACTTAGATAAATTGCCAGCAGGCTATCTACTACAGAATTAAGGAAAATTTCACTATCAGGGAGTCCCTTACTGTATTGTGTTCAGATCTCACGGTTGACATGTTTTGCCTCGACACGAGAACAGGGAGTCGTTTCACATGATATGTTCATGCACAGGTATACGTATCATTCATATTTCGGACGTAAACAGCAATGTCGGCTCCTGATTGTACACCAGGGAAACACAAAACATTAACTTGGATTTGAAAGATATTGTATAGCCTACAATTTTGTTGGTTTTTGGAAAATATATGGTCCGATAGCCTGCTGCATCAGATAGTACGCAGGGGACATTTTTTAATGTTTTAGATTGCGTAGTCTGCGGGCAACACACCTGAAATTACAGTACATAATTATATATTCTACACAATGGATTTTCTAAATTAATGTTTATTCAAACTCTATTTATACATTCCATAAATGGATGCATACGGAGGGACAAATGAGTCATGGAAATATCAGATTTATTAAAAGAAGTTCGATAAATCTGATATGTCACAAACCTTATTTTGACAACATATTAAATTATTTATAAATAACCAGTTTAATTAAATATCAACCATAGCAACCTTGAAACGAAATATTAGAACCCTAGTACAACTATAAAGGAGTTTGCTGATGCCTTTTATCACTTGCACCAAACTCTTAACATTAGAATTGACCTAAAAATTCTTAGTCCAAAATGTTTAAAAAAAAAAAAAAAAAAGAAAAAAAAGAAGAACTTTTTCCCAAACATTATTCATTCTGACTCCATACAGCAGTAGTTAACTCCCATAGCAACCCTAAAAACAAATATTAGTACAATTGTAAAGGAGTTTTCTGATGCCATTCCACACTTGCACCAAAAGCATAACATCTGGAAACCAACGCTAACACCAGGGTGACAACATCAGCTCCCCCTCTCTTCAAGAGGCGAGCTGGAGATTGCTTTAAGTTAATTGCACGAGTTTAAGTCTAGTTACCGGTTGGAAGATATGGAAGCCATTAGCCAGGGTAGACACCCAATTGTTCTGCAGATAGATGTCAATTATGTTGCCAAGATGACGCATGTTCCACTTTCCTGCAAATTTTCCATAATTTTTCAAGAATTTCTCGTGTTCTTTGACATCTAACATGGCCACAAGCCAGCCACACAGACAGGGTAACCCAGAGGCCTCCTGGAACAGACACAATAATGAAATCTACACAGTTTATGGTTACATATTAATTTATTAAGCACTCATCTTTATCTACATCCGAGACAGGAGTATTAAAATTTCAGTCTAGTAGCAATTTAAAGGAAATGTCAGAAGATAACATACCTGGCTGAGTGGGTTAAGGTAAAAAATGTTTTTTAAAAGTAGGTCAAAGTTCAAAGTCAAGGTCAGCAGGTCCCTCAATATAATACCATTAGAAACTTCTTGCGACATGGAACACACATGTGAAATATGAAAGCCTTTTCTCACACAGTTAATATACAGTCGTCAAGGTTAAAGTTTTTAAAAAGTAGGTCAAAAATCACGGTCAAGGTCAGCAAGTCTGCAGATGTCGTACTGTGGTACTCATGTTAAGATCCCGTCCTGTGAAATACCTAAGCTGTATCCTCATTAGTACCAAAGAATTGACACAACAATTTTTATAAAAAATGGTGCTGATGCCAGGAAATGGCCATAGCTGCTCTGGAACTGCTTCAAATTTCTTACCGGAATACATGCGGCCAGTTCAGAGAAGAGTGGATTACGAAGAACGATGGAGTACTGCAGCAGTGATTTCCACTGACATTTAGATGACTGCGTAACGAAGACAACACGAAACACGTCGTCAGGGGCCGAGTCAACATCCACCATCAACACTGAAAAATATACAACACATCGTCAGTCAACATCCACCGTCAGCAGTGAAAAATATACTACACATCGTCAGGGGCCGAGTCTACATCCACCATCAAAACTGAAAAATATACAACACATCATCAGTCAACATCCACCGTCAGCAGTGAAAAATATACAACACATCGTCAGGGGCCGAGTCTACATTCACCATCAAGACCAAAAAATATACAAAACATCATCACCATTCATAGTGTTGTTTTCTAAATACATTTTCCAATAATTTCCACATTGAATTCAACAAGAAGGCTTACATGGATGGTGACTACAAACTGTACTCACCGCCACTATCATTGTCGTCTGCTGGTGATACAGATGTCAGCTGTTCCTCTTCATCACTACTCAGTTCCACTGGAAAACAAGACAGATCAGGGCTTATCACACTAAATCACAGCAAACCTGTAACCTTCATACCAATATATCTCCCAAATAGAAGTCAGATTACCCTTTTATTACTGATATACAAGAAACCATTGACAACCTTAATGCTGCTGTTACTAACCGGAATCTGCGTCTTTCTTCAGTCCAATTCTAACATAGAGCGAAGAGCGCACGTCCTTGCCCTTTGCCTGACCTTGACCATCTGACTGCACTTGTCCAAGGTCACTAGCCCTAGTTTCAGCATTTTCTATCACATAATGTAGATGTTGCTGGAGGTGCACACTTCTGAATTTATACAGTAGGCTCTGTAGCTGCAAAAAGCACAAAAGTGAACCAGATTGTACAAACAAATGTATTTAACTGTGGACGCTATAGCTGCAAAACACACAAGTGAATCAGATTGTACAAAAAATGTATTATACTTTGGACTCAGTTGCTGCAAAACACACTATTGATCAAGATTGTACAAACACATGTTGTTTTTTTCACTTTTGACTTTATAGCTGCAAAACACACAGTTGAACTAGATTTTACAAACAAAAGTTGATGTGATGATTTAAATGCAGTTCAACAAGAATGTACAACAATTTTACTGTGAAGTCTATTGCTGCAAAACACACAAATGAACCATATTTTATAAACAAATAATTCAACTTTGTACTCTATACCTGCAAAGAACAAAGTTGAACAAGATTGTTCAAACAAATTTTACCGTGGACCCTAAAGCTGCAAATCACACAAGTGACCAAGATCGTATGAACAGATGTTTTGAATGTGTACTATTAAAAAATATTCAGTAACAGAACATATTAATTGCACTGATCATTAATCTCTCTTATCAAAATGTACAACCTAGTAAAACATGATACCCATGACGTCTGAACTCTGACCTGCTCTTTAGGATACTGATGAGTCTGAGCGAACCAGAGGAAAGGGAGCCATTTATCTGCCTGGCAGCACTGCTCCAGGAACCTGGTGGTCAGCTGTAGATGTAAAATCTGACAAAACAGCACAGCTATTGTCCATTTCTGACCAGCCTCAAAACTTGTGCTACAAAAGATTTCAGGCATTTAATTTGATAAAGATCCGTACAATATTTACAGAGAATTTCGGATACCAAACCTCAAGTGTCAAAATTCAAGATGGCTGCCTGTTTCGTCACTTTGATTTTCCACACAGTTTCAAAATCGAACATGCACAACAATGGACCAAGTGGAATGTAATGTGCCCAGAAATACATTCTTTGGCTAAGAATTATACCTAGGAATGGTGTCCTTGTCCAGACTTGCACTGATGGCCTCCTCTAGCTTGCCTAATAGGAAAGTCGCCTGTTTCCTCTGATGAATCACACATCCACACAGCCAGGACGCTGAATACAAAATATAACACAGAATTTCACAAGGGTAACATTGGGAGACACTGAATGGCTAGATGGCAGTAAAATCTGGGCTAAACACAAGTCATGTAAGATATAACAGGGCTTTCTAGATTCAATGCAATGGAACCATGGCCAGTTTCATCAATATTCATAAAGGAAATTCTTCATTCAAACTGAAAACTATTCATACTTTAGTATTACAGAATTAAAGGAAAATTCACTAAGAATTTTTTTTTTAAATCCAAAAGTTCTTTCTTATGGGAAAATTTAAGGAAAAGAGTTTCCTTAAGATAAGAATCTTTGATGAAACGGGGGCCTGTTTAAGATTTTCTCAACAGATTAATTTCAATTGAAAGAATCCACATGAACATGTTGTTAGATAAGAATGGGTCTTTGATGTTTTGTTTAAATTGTTGATGATATAAATACATACCTATTTCAGCCTCGTTGTGGCGCACCTGTTCCTTACGGCGGTCGATGTTACCTGTTAAACAACTGTTGAGATGTAACAGTATCTCCTGCCCGACCTGTAGATATGTTCGTATAAGGAGGCTGTTCTGTCCAAGCATCTCAGTGAATACGACACACGCACAGGAAATCTGGGGGTTGTGAAAGTTTTTAATTCCAATCCAAAGTGCTGTGCCACAGGCTGCAAGGATGCTGTAGACAATCATACAGGGTAAAATGTAAATTTATGAACAGTTTGGAAAACTTTAATCACAGACAAGAAAAATAATGATATAAAATCATGACAATTTAAATATTAGAGAATCTTAAACCTTATGTTTGCAATCATTCTTGAATCAAAGTGAAAAAAATGATTATAGACGACTCAATTTTGTTTGTTTGGGTTTAACAGCCCATTGACGGCTGTGGTCATTTAGCGCCATGGCGATCTATCTATTACCTAATTGTGAGCAAATATGTGAGTGTTGAAGACAAAATCAGACAAAAATGTTTATTTTTAAAAGCATTCACATGATATATTTAGATAATTAAGCCACCTGAAGAATACATCAGTTTTATTCAGTTGCCATTAAAAATAATCCATTATTTTGCAACTGTGCAGCAAACTCACAGCTCAATGTGCAGGGGGTTAGTGTTCTTCATATTTGACTGAAATATCTTAAATTTTGATGTCAGAGTACAACTGACATATCACCTTTTGTTTGACAGTGTTGTAGGGTCCGAGTCGAGCTGTTCGGCCAGGAAGGATGCAAAGGCAAAAGAGGGTCTGCCTTGTCGTAGGTAGTAAGTGTATCTAATCCTTTCTGTGTAGGCGTAACGGTTCACCAGCTCGGGCATCGAGAAGTGGGGAAGTTGTCTCATGGAATCTGAAGGAAAACGTACCTACCAATTAACATCTCGTTATGTTAGTCAAGTCATGTGACTACCGTATTTCACAAGATCAGACAACATGACGTTGTGGTTCTATTTATATTTCCCCCCTATTATTTATAAAAAAAATTATTACATGCATTATTATTTTTTTTATTTTTTTTAATATTTTTCATAATTTTTTATTATTATCATTATTTTTTACAATTTTTGTCATCATTATATTTTTTTTATTTTTTTATTATTATTTTTTTTTTTTTTCATAATTTTTTTATCATTACATCTAGTTGGATCAAGGTGTTAAAAGTCAACAACAAACCAAAGTTCGGTGAATGTTAGAATAAGTTTCTAGATTTCTGACTCGGTTTTCCTGATTTTCACTTTTCCTGTTCTTTCAAATTATAATGATATAATATATTACCCATGATTCACACCATAATGTTGAATCAATTATACAACAATATATAATCTTGCCAATATTTTTCTTAACTGATGGTGTACTCGCCATGTTTATACATTTAGGAGAGTTTGCATGTACACATTAAATAGAATGGTGTGTTGGTACAAATATCTAATTTAAAGATAATTTTGATAAGAAATTCAGTACAAACCTTCCCCTGTTGTACGATGCATGGTCTGCCAGCCAAAAAGTCGGCTCGGACTAAATGGAGCATTGTCCTGTCAACAAAATACGTTTTAGTATTATTGTATCTGATAAATTTATGTAATAAACTACAATACAAAGTCGGCTTGGACTAAATGGAGCATTGTCCTGTCAACAAAATACATTTTAGGATTATTGTACCTAAATATAATAAACTAAAATTTCAGAGGATGGAATAAATATATCAACAGTATAAAATACAGTACATCACGTACTTTGAGTAGCTGGTAAATAGTGACGTCATTCTGAGGTTTGTCTATAGTAGAGGTTGGGAACAGCGCTACATGGAGTTTCGGGTATGGCTGTAAGGCTTGTTCCAGGGTCTCCATACTTAGTCCGCCGAACATTGAGGCCATGTCTGAACCAGGACTTATCTGAAATAGACCAATAGATATGAGAATTCATGTGAAACAACCATGCTGCAACCATGTTTTAATCATCATTAAAAAACCCAAGAGACAAGATTAGTTTGTTTCAAATTTCAGCTGATAGATTATAGCCAAAAACCTCAAAAAAAAATTCAAAACGTGAAATTTTAAATTAAGAAACTGGCGCGGGAACACAAGTGTTGCCAGGGCTGTGAGGACTTCTCCCTGACCAATCAGAGCAGAGATAACAGACTTACCTGTTGTATTGAACGTGGGGAGTACACAAGTGTTGCCAGGGCTGTGAGGACTTCTCCCTGACCAATCAGAGCGGGGATAACAGCACCATCCAGTGACCAGGCGAGTGCAGCATTGGCAACACTAGCTTCACACAAACTGATCGTACCTACAGCAACAAATCAAAACTATTACGATATCTGACAAAGTCATTCTTTTTTTATATCATTTTGATTTGCCAAACGAAATTCTACACATTTAATGATGAACTGTATTTAATCCCCTACCCAAAAATAAGATCCCTTCATTTATCCTGAATCATTAATTATGAAATTGTATGCTAAATGTACTCCAAAAATACATCCTTCCCTCCCTAAAACTTAAATACTGAACTTTTTCGACTAAAGGATGGGAATGATTTGAGGATAAAAACAGTATTTAGATCAGTTGCATTTAGCAATCTGCAGTTAGAAGCACTTGGTGCTTCTAAACTACTTCAGGAAAGTGGAGGATCTATTGGTGAAATCATAACAATTAAGCAACAATAATATACAAATGTATACTGCAAATCACTTATATTTTGTGTGGGATTTATTTTCAGGTTTTAAAATATGGGAGGAGAGTCAAACGCCAATTCAAATCTCTCATGATTATTTGTACGAAAATATCAACTCTGGCTAGTGAGCAAGCTATCGGTTACAGAAAGAGGAATCTTGCGAGTCCATGACTCTAATACATTGTAGCTCATCACTAGTGAACTTAACATCATTTCTAGATCAGTATTTGCAACATCATGCATTCGCAAATATATCTGAAGAGGTAAGTTCGCAAAATAAAGTAGTTGCGAAATTTATACCATTTACAATTTCCGGAAATAAGTTTCAATATTTTTTGTTACAGCAGTTGATGAATTGATGAGAGATGACACAGAAAGATATTATAACCACAGACACAGTGAATACTCCCTATATCCATCGTGTGATATTGTCCGACACTTACTGTGAGGGTTGTTGGCTACAGAGTACATGTGGACAAAGAAGTCCAGCCATTGTATGTCGCTCGAGATCTGGGCCACTCTAGACAGGACATCAGGCTGCACCCTGAAATTGGAGGTCAGAGGTCAAGGCCTATAAATGGAGGTCAGAGGTCATTAAGACCTAAAAATGGAGGTCAGAGGTTAAGACCAAAAATGGAGGTCAGATCTGTATTATACCAGCACCAAACAGGTATGAATGAAAAAGGTGTTCCCATACCCTGGTCATATACAAACAAACATTCTGATAGAATTAAAATTACATTTTCTGAAAACATGTCACATTAAAGTTAATCAAAAGATTTATTAAAAGTTAATCAAAAGATTTTGAATTATTACTTTTTAAAATTTTCATATTTTGGTGAAATAAAAATGCCCCCAAATATTAAATTCTTACTTGAAGGTAAAACAGAATTCTACCTGTTACTACTAAACATTTACAGAGAACTGTGGCATTTTTTCATCCTTATTTTGAAATACAACAATGTAATTGCTTTTTGAAAATTGCATGTTTTCTTCGATCCCCAAGAGTCCAGATACCGAGAAAATTAGCTTAGAAAAGGCAAAGTTATTATTCGCAACAAAGCGAATTGTGGTGCAAAGATCACTCATGTCGATTTTTCTATGATAATTGGTTCATAATTACCCGACTGTGCTGTTTGCAGAAAAAAGTTCAAATTATCTCCCTTTGACCAAGAGGTACAGAAGGGGCTTGTTCGTTTATGCGGACAAACCGGTTTGTCTGTTTTTAAATGTAATATTTCAAATATTTATCTTGACGGACCTACAAATGTTAATACAGGCCTTGGGAGTCTTTGTCAAGGCTCGTCTGAAAACAATATTAAATCACAAGGTCAGTCCGTCTTTATTTCATAAACGAACAACACCGGTCCAAAACGAAAACGGCCCAGGTTTCAGATTACCTGTGAAGGAAGCAGTATTGCCAGAGGAGACTGGGAAGGTTGTTTTGGACGCAGTACTGGGTGAAGTCCTGATGGAACCGTTCCTGGATGTGGGCGGGGTAGGAAGCCAGTGGGTGTGGCACCAAAAGTGGACCTCCAACATATCTCATCTGCTTCAGTAAGGAAGGGAAGTCGGACTGGTCCAGGTATAACTTGTGTCTGAAAAACATAGGTCACAAGGTCAAAAGGTCACCAACAAAAAAAGTTCACAGACTTTTAATATTATTTGTAACAATTGCAAAATGATGACACACACAGACATTATTGACCTGAGGAGCTCTGCTGCGTCACTGATGAACCGTAAATTTGCGCACATATCTAGTGTACACTTATGTATCGTTAGTGTACAGGTACATTTCTGAGGTTCATTTTCCAAAAAAAAAAAGGAAAATAAAAAGATTGGAATTTTTTTTGATTTTTTGTTTGTTAACCTTAACTGCACGGTAGAGGAATACTGCAGTGTAAGACGATAAAAATCTGTAACTTATTAAAGCTACATTACGACATTTCATTGGAATCACCGGTCAGATTTGACACAATGGATTGACAGGTTGTTTATATTACACTACGATATGCCTAGTCAGCTTGATCCTTTTTTTAAATGTGTGCATTATACATGAAAATTTACGTTAAGTTTAGTCCATGTAAGGCTTCAAAAAAATGTTATAAAAACTTTAAATAGCAATTGTCTATAGGTTCTTAACAGCTTTATTATGCAGTACTTCAGCATTTTAGATAGGACACTGCCAATATCACAGAAATTGATGATGTCCTACCCCACCCCCTCCCCCAACCCCTGCCCACAGACACGCTAAAAAATGTCTATTGTTCTACTTACTGGACACAATAGTGAGAGATCTGAAGGAATGTGAAGGCGGTCATCTTGCTGGCCTGACAATGGATTTCCTGGATGATGGTATGGTCACCAGACTTTGTAGCTTCATCAACAAGGTTCTTCAGTATGTCGAGTTTGTTGTGTCGTGCCAGATAATCCACCACCAAGTCCAGGCGACATCTCAGTTTGTCTGTAAAACAAAATTCTTTTTATTACTAGTTGGTGTAGATATCCCCTTACAACAAAGTTTGGAAAGGGACATATAACGTTTCGTTCGTACATGGAAGGATGGGTGTATATATGGTCCGTCAGCTCCAGAGCAACTTTTTTTTAAAAACAAATTTTGATCAAACTTCATATTACGGTCAAGTATGAAAATACCTGAAACAAGTTTGTGTTTCCGGGTGCTAAGGTCAAGGACATGGTCAATGTTACTATTTATAGAATTTTTTTATTGGATTTTGATCAAAATTCATACAATGGTCATTATGAGAATACCTCTTACAAGTTCATGTTTCAGGGTGGCAAGGTTGAGGACAAGGTCATTGTTACTATTTATAGAACATCTTTGTTAATGCACTCAGACTAGTGACTTCAGTTTTAAAATGGATTTTGATCCAACTCTCCACACTTGGTCTCCTATCCTAGTGTCCAGTAGGACTGACCAACCTTACATTTTGTACCTCTCCATACTTTGTCACCTATCCCAGTGTCCAGTAGGACTGACCAACCTTACCTCTCCACACTTTGTCCCCTATCCTAGTGTCCAGTAGGACTGACCAACCTTACCTCTCCACACTTTGTCCCCTATCCTAGTGTCCAGTAGGACTGACCAACCTTACCTCTCCACACTTTGTCCCCTATCCTAGTGTCCAGTAGGACTGACCAGCCTTACCTCTCCAAACTTTGTCTCCTATCCTAGTGTCCAGTAGGACTGACCAGCCTTACCTCTCCAAACTTTGTCCCCTATCCTAGTGTCCAGTAGGACTGACCAACCTTACCTCTCCACACTTTGTCCCCTATCCTAGTGTCCAGTAGGACTGACCAGCCTTACCTCTCCAAACTTTGTCTCCTATCCTAGTGTCCAGTAGGACTGACCAACCTTACCTCTCCACACTTTGTCTCCTATCCTAGTGTCCAGTAGGACTGACCAGCCTTACCTCTCCATACTTTGTCTCCTATCCTAGTGTCCAGTAGGACTGACCAACCTTACCTCTCCACACTTTGTCTCCTATCCTAGTGTCCAGTATGACTGACCAACCTTACCTCTCCACACTTTGTCTCCAATCCTAGTGTCCAGTAGGACTGACCAACCTTACCTCTCCACACTTTGTCCCCTATCCCAGTGTCCAGTAGGACTGACCAACCTTACCTCTCCACACTTTGTCTCCTATCCTAGTGTCCAGTAGAACCAGTTGTTGAGTATCAGTGGTCCACCATTGTAGCCAATCCAGCAGCACATGGGAGTAGTGACCTGACTGAATCTCTAATTTCTCCGTGGAATAATCTGATTGGTCAATATCACTGTGATGTATAGTGTCAATCTCACCACACTCTTCAGACAAGTTGTATCTCTTGTCAGCTAGATGGATGCCAGGATTCCGTAACACAGGTGGCCTAAAGAATATAACCAACGTCATACATAAATAATCAGCAATTCAAATGATTAAGATCATATAAGGTGGAAGATATAAGGTGACAGAAATTCTCAAATGGGTCTGTCATACAGAATTCTCTAGTAGGTCTGTCATACAGAATTATCTAGTGGCCGGACCTGTCATACAGAATTATCTAGTGGCCGGACCTGTCATACAGAATTATCTAGTGGCCGGATCTGTCATACAGAATTCTCTAGTGGCCGGACCTGTCATACAGAATTCTCTAGTGGATCTGTCATACAGAATTCTCTAGTGGATCTGTCATACAGAATTCTCTAGTGGGTCTGTCATACAGAATTTTCTAGTGGATCTGTCATACAGAATTCTCTAGTGGACCTGTCATACAGAATTCTCTAGTGGACCTGTCATACAGAATTCTCTAGTGGACCTGTCATACAGAATTTTCTAGTGGATCTGTCATACAGAATTCTCTAGTGGATCTGTTATACAGAATTCTCTAATGGATCTGTTATACAGAATTCTCTAGTGGACCTGTCATACAGAATTCTCTAGTGGACCTGTCATACAGAATTTTCTAGTGGATCTGTCATACAGAATTCTCTAGTGGATCTGTTATACAGAATTCTCTAATGGATCTGTCATACAGAATTCTCTAGTGGCCGGACCTGTCATACAGAATTCTCTAGTGGGTCTGTCATACAGAATTCTCTATTGGATCTGTCATACAGAATTATCTATTGGCCAGATCTGTCATACAGAATTATCTAGTGGATCTGTCATACAGAATTCTCTAATGGATCTGTCATACAGAATTCTCTAGTGTATCTGTCATACAGAATTCTCTAGTGTATCTGTCATACAGAATTCTCTAGTGGGTCTGTCATACAGAATTCTCTATTGGATCTGTCATACAGAATTATCTATTGGCCAGATCTGTCATACAGAATTATCTAGTGGATCTGTCATACAGAATTCTCTAGTGGATCTGTCATACAGAATTCTCTAGTGGACCTGTCATACAGAATTCTCTAGTAGATCTGTCATACAGAATTCTCTAGTAGATCTGTCATACAGAATTCTCTAGTAGATCTGTCATACAGAATTCTCTAGTGGATCTGTTATACAGAATTCTCTAGTGGATCTGTCATACAGAATTATCTAGTGGATCTGTCATACAGAATTCTCTAGTGTATCTGTCATACAGAATTCTCTAGTGGATCTGTCATACAGAATTCTCTAGTGGCCAGATCTGTCATACAGAATTCTCTAGTGGGTCTGTCATACAGAATTCTCTAGTGGCCAGATCTGTCATACAGAATTTTCTAGTGGATCTGTCATACAGAATTCTCTAGTGGATCTGTCATACAGAATTCTCTAGTGGGTCTGTCATACAGAATTCTCTATTGGATCTGTCATACAGAATTATCTATTGGCCAGATCTGTCATACAGAATTATCTATTGGCCAGATCTGTCATACAGAATTCTCTAGTGGATCTGTTATACAGAATTCTCTAGTGGATCTGTTATACAGAATTCTCTAGTGGATCTGTCATACAGAATTATCTAGTGGATCTGTCATACAGAATTCTCTAGTGGGTCTGTCATACAGAATTCTCTAGTGGATCTGTCATACAGAATTCTCTAGTGGATCTGTCATACAGAATTCTCTAGTGGCCAGATCTGTCATACAGAATTCTCTAGTGGGTCTGTCATACAGAATTCTCTAGTGGCCAGATCTGTCATACAGAATTCTCTAGTAGGTCTGTCATACAGAATTCTCTAGTGGCCAGATCTGTCATACAGAATTCTCTAGTGGATCTGTTATACAGAATTCTCTAGTGGATCTGTTATACAGAATTCTCTAGTGGATCTGTCATACAGAATTATCTAGTGGATCTGTCATACAGAATTCTCTAGTGGGTCTGTCATACAGAATTCTCTAGTGGCCAGATCTGTCATACAGAATTCTCTAGTGGGTCTGTCATACAGAATTCTCTAGTGGCCAGATCTGTCATACAGAATTCTCTAGTGGATCTGTCATACAGAATTCTCTAGTGGATCTGTCATACAGAATTCTCTAGTGGACCTGTCATACAGAATTCTCTAGTGGATCTGTCATACAGAATTCTCTAGTGGATCTGTCATACAGAATTCTCTTGTGGATCTGTCATACAGAATTCTCTAGTGGATCTGTCATACAGAATTCTCTTGTGGATCTGTCATACAGAATTCTCTAGTGGATCTGTCATACAGAGAATTCTCTAGTGGATCTGTCATACAGAATTCTCTAGTGGACCTGTCATACAGAATTCTCTAGTGGACCTGTCATACAGAATTCTCTAGTGGATCTGTCATACAGAATTCTCTAGTGGATCTGTCATACAGAATTCTCTAGTGGACCTGTCATACAGAATTCTCTAGTGCATCTGTCATACAGAATTCTCTAGTGGATCTGTCATACAGAATTCTCTAGTGGGTCTGTCATACAGAATTCTCTAGTGGATCTGTCATACAGAATTCTCTTGTGGATCTGTCATACAGAATTCTCTAGTGGATCTGTCATACAGAATTCTCTTGTGGATCTGTCATACAGAATTCTCTAGTGGATCTGTCATACAGAGAATTCTCTAGTGGATCTGTCATACAGAATTCTCTAGAAGATCTGTCATACAGAATTCTCTAGTGGACCTGTCATACAGAATTCTCTAGTGGACCTGTCATACAGAATTTTCTAGTGGATCTGTCATACAGAATTCTCTAGTGGATCTGTCATACAGAATTCTCTAGTGGGTCTGTCATACAGAATTCTCTATTGGATCTGTCATACAGAATTATCTATTGGCCAGATCTGTCATACAGAATTATCTATTGGCCAGATCTGTCATACAGAATTCTCTAGTGGGTCTGTCATACAGAATTCTCTAGTGGGTCTGTCATACAGAATTCTCTAATGGATCTGTTATACAGAATTCTCTAGTGGATCTGTCATACAGGATTCTCTAGTGGATCTGTCATATAGAATTCACTAGTGGGTCTGTCATACAGAATTCTCTAGTGGGTCTGTCATACAGAATTCTCTAGTGGATCTGTCATACAGAATTCTCTAGTGGATCTGTCATACAGAATTCACTAGTGGGTCTGTCATACAGAATTCTCTAGTGGGTCTGTCATACAGAATTCTCTAGTGGATCTGTCATACAGAATTCTCTAGTGAGTCTGTCATACAGAATTCTCTAGTGGGTCTGTCATACAGAATTCTCTAGTGGATCTGTCATACAGAATTCTCTAGTAGATCTGTCAAACAGAATTCACTAGTGGATCTGTCAAACAGAATTCTCTAGTGGGTCTGTCATACAGAATTCTCTAGTGGCCAGACCTGTCATACAGAAGACTCTAGTGGATCTGTCATACAGAATTCTCTAGTGGATCTGTCATACAGAATTCTCTAGTGGCCAGATCTGTCATACAGAATTCTCTAGTGGATCTGTCATACAGAATTCTCTAGTGGATCTGTCATACAGAATTCTCTAGTGGATCTGTCATACAGAATTCTCTAGTGGCCAGATCTGTCATACAGAATTCTCTAGTGGATCTGTTATACAGAATTCTCTAGTGGCCAGATCTGTTATACAGAATTCTTTAGTGTATCTGTCATACAGAATTCTCTAGTGGTCGGACCTGTCATACAGAATTCTCTAGTGGCCAGATCTAGATCTGTCATACCGAATTCTCTTGTGGATCTGTCATACAGGATTCTCTAGTGGATCTGTCATACAGAATTCTCTAGTGGATCTGTCATAAAGAATTCTCTAGTGGATCTGTCATACAGGATTCTCTAGTAGATCTGTCATACAGAATTCTCTAGTGGGTCTGTCATACAGAATTCTCTAGTGGATCTGTCATACAGAATTCTCTAGTGGACCTGTCATACAGAATTCTCTAGTGAATCTGTCATACAGAATTCTCTAATGGATCTGTCATACAGAATTCTCTAGTGGATCTGTCATACAGAATTCTCTAATGGACCTGTCATACAGAATTCTCTAGTGGATCTGTTATACAGAATTCTCTAGTGGGTCTGTCATACAGAATTCTCTAGTGGATCTGTCATACAGAATTCTCTAGTGGATCTGTCATACAGAATTCTCTAGTGGACCTGTCATACAGAATTCTCTAGTGAATCTGTCATACAGAATTCTCTAGTGGATCTGTCATACAGAATTCTCTAGTATATCTGTTATACAGAATTCTCTAGTGGCCAGATCTGTCATACAGAATTCTCTAGTGGATCTGTCATACAGGATTCTCTAGTGGCCAGATCTGTCATACAGGATTCTCTAGTAGATCTGTCATACAGAATTCTCTAATGGATCTGTCATACAGAATTCTCTAGTGGATCTGTCATACAGAATTCTCTAATGGATCTGTCATACAGAATTCTCTAATGGCCGGACCTGTCATACAGAATTCTCTAGTGGATCTGTCATACAGAATTCTCTAGTGTATCTGTCATACAGAATTCTCTAGTGGATCTGTCATACAGAATTCTCTAATGGATCTGTCATACAGAATTCTCTAATGGATCTGTCATACAGAATTCTTTAGTGGATCTGTTATACAGAATTCTCTATTGGGTCTGTCATACAGGATTCTCTAGTGGATCTGTCATACAGAATTATCTAGTGGATCTGTCATACAGAATTCTCTAGTGGATCTGTTATACAGAATTCTCTATTGGATCTGTCATACAGAATTCTCTAGTGGCCAGATCTGTCATACAGAATTCTCTAGTGGATCTGTCATACAGAATTATCTAGTGGATCTGTCATACAGAATTCTCTAATGGATCTGTCATACAGAATTATCTAGTGGACCTGTCATACAGAATTCTCTAGTGGTCGGACCTGTCATACAGAATTCTCTAGTATATCTGTCATACAGAATTCTCTAATGGATCTGTCATACAGAATTATCTAGTAGATCTGTCATACAGAATTCTCTAGTGGATCTGTCATACAGAATTCTCTAGTGGATCTGTCATACAGAATTCTCTAGTGGCCAGATCTGTCATACAGAATTCTCTAGTGGCCAGATCTGTCATACAGAATTCTCTAGTGAGTCTGTCATACAGAATTCTCTAGTGGGTCTGTCATACAGAATTCTCTAGTGGCCAGATCTAGATCTGTCATACAGAATTCTCTTGTGGATCTGTCATACAGGATTCTCTAGTAGATCTGTCATACAGAATTCTCTAGTGTATCTGTCATACAGAATTCTCTAGTTGACCTGTCATACAGAATTCTCTAGTAGATCTGTCATACAGAATTCTCTAGTGGATCTGTCATACAGAATTCTCTAGTGGACCTGTCATACAGAATTCTCTAGTGGCCGGACCTGTCATACAGAATTATCTAGTGGGTCTGTCATACAGAATTCTCTAGTGGCTAGATCTGTCATACAGAATTCTCTAGTGGCCGGACCTGTCATACAGAATTCTCTAGTGGCCGGACCTGTCATACAGAATTCTCTAGTGGCCGGACCTGTCATACAGAAGAAGGATCTGTCATAAAAAAGTCTGTATCAATAATTACTTGAAGAAAAGAAATTCCTTATGTTCAACTTCACTTCTGTAAATACAGCTTGGTTAAGTAATTCATCTTCTAATAAGAATGATACGTACATTTCAGTTCTGTCCTGTTGTTGGAGACCGGCCATGGCAGCCTTGTAGGACTGACATGGGTAGTGTTTACACAGGGTCTCACAGAAGGTTACAAGGTCATCCTGTTCTTTTGTTAGATGTGTTCGGGATCGTAGCTCCTTGATGATGAAATCTCGTGTAGATTTTCTCACGGACAACAGCATGATCTCCCATAGTGTACTGTCAATGTTGAGGCCCTGATAATAAATACACTATTAAGTAAACGATGTTCTTGTTATGACACAAAATGAAATGATTTTCTGTAGAATTAATAACACATTCAATTTGGTGCTTTAACTAGGTAGAATTCCAGAATTGTGTCTTTATATCATTTACTATATAGCTGTGTAATATTTTGGAGCGAAAATTGCACGATTGTCCAAATCAGACCCTGTTTGCAATGTATTCAATATTGTACAACACTTGACTTCTAAACATTTGTATTTGTTTGTTTGTTTGTTTTTGTTTAACATCCTATTAACAGACAGGGTCATTTAAGGACGTGCCAGGTTTAGGAGGTGGAGGAAAGCCAGAGTACCCGGAGAAAAATCCACCGGCCTATGGCCAGTACCTGGCAACTGCTCCACGTAGGTTTTGAACTCGCAACCTAGAGGTGGAGGGCTAGTGATAAAGTGTCGGGACACCTTAACCACTCGGCCACCACGGCCCCTAAGCATTTGTACATTTTTTTGTATATAAAGAACTGTATGATATATCATATATATGTATATATATATAGACATTAACATAACAATTATGAATACATTGTTTAAATATTCACTGAGTGATTAATATTTAATTATCAAGAAAATAGCAAAATTAAATCACTATACAGTAATGGAGAATTCACAGTGAATTTCATTAAAATCAAATACGTAATTTAGAAAACAGAATTCAGAGGTTTTGAACTTCATATCAATATTCATGATTATTTGTCCTAATTGAACAGATCCTGTTTTTTTTGTTTTTGTTTTTGTTATTTTAATAAGACGATTGTTAATGTTACCAGATTAGCCAGGATGAGGAGAGCTGGTTTTATCTGTTGGTTTGACAGGTACTGGACGACCCTGTTTAAGCTGGCTCTGATTATACAAGTAAGATCTGCACGGTGTCCCTGTCTGTACAGGAAGGTCTGTAGAGCGGGAATACGATTTCCTGTCACTCCACTTTCTATCACAGCCTGGAATACAGGAAATATATATTAAAGTTTAATTTATTTACAACAATTTTGGAACAAGTTTTACAACCTTTCCCTTAGGACCACCTTATAAACATTGTACAGTCCTTCATTTGAACCAGATATACGTACCAGACCATTCACTAGCTAGTCCCAGACATTTACCATGTACATACCTCGTCTGACATACCAGACCACTCACTAGCTAGTCCCAGACATTTACCATGTACATACCTCGTCTGACATACCCGACCACTCACTAGCTAGTCCCAGACATTTACCATGTACATACCTCGTCTGACATACCAGACCACTCACTAGCTAGTCCCAGACATTTACCATGTACATACCTCGTCTGACATACCAGACCACTCACTAGCTAGTCCCAGACATTTACCATGTACATACCTCGTCTGACATACCAGACCATTCACTAGCTAGTCCCAGACATTTACCATGTACATACCTCGTCTGACATACCAGACCACTCACTAGCTAGTCCCAGACATTTACCATGTACATACCTCGTCTGACATACCAGACCACTCACTAGCTAGTCCCAGACATTTACCATGTACATACCTTGTCTGACATACCCGACCACTCACTAGCTAGTCCCAGACATTTACCATGTACATACCTCGTCTGACATACCAGACCACTCACTAGCTAGTCCCAGACATTTACCATGTACATACCTCGTCTGACATACCAGACCACCCACTAGCTAGTCCCAGACATTTACGCTGTACAAACCTCGTCTGACATACCCGGCCACCCACTAGCTAGTCCCAGACATTTACCATGTACATACCTCGTCTGACATACCAGACCACTCACTAGCTAGTCCCAGACATTTACCATGTACATACCTCGTCTGACATACCAGACAACTCACTAGCTAGTCCAAGACATTTACCATGTACATACCTCGTCTGACATACCAGACCACTCACTAGCTAGTCCCAGACATTTACCATGTACATACCTCGTCTGACATACCAAACCACTTACTAGCTAGTCCCAGACATTTACCATGTACATACCTCGTCTGACATACCAGACCACTCACTAGCTAGTCCCAGACATTTACCATGTACATACCTCGTCTGACATACCCGACCATTCACTAGCTAGTCCCAGACATTTACCATGTACATACCTCGTCTGACATACCCGGCCACCCACTAGCTAGTCCCAGACATTTACCATGTACATACCTCGTCTGACATACCAGATCATTCACTAGCTAGTCCCAGACATTTACCATGTACATACCTCGTCTGACATACCCGACCATTCACTAGCTAGTCCCAGACATTTACCATGTACAAACCTTGTCTGATATACCAGACCACTCACTAGCTAGTCCCAGACATTTCCCATGTACATACCTCGTCTGACATACCAGACCACTCACTAGCTAGTCCCAGACATTTACCATGTACATACCTCGTCTGACATACCAGACCACTCACTACCTAGTCCCAGACATTTACCATGTACATACCTCGTCTGACATACCCGACCATTCACTAGCTAGTCCCAGACATTTACCATGTACATACCTTGTCTGACATACCAGACCACTCACTAGCTAGTCCCAGACATTTATCATGTACAAACCTTGTCTGACATACCCGACCACTCACTAGCTAGTCCCAGACATTTACCATGTACGTACCTCGTCTGACATACCCGACCACTCACTAGCTAGTCCCAGACATTTACCATGTACATACCTCGTCTGACATACCAGACCACTCACTAGCTAGTCCCAGACATTTACCATGTACATACCTCGTCTGACATACCAGACCACTCACTAGCTAGTCCCAGACATTTACCATGTACATACCTCGTCTGACATACCAGACCACTCACTAGCTAGTCCCAGACATTTACCATGTACATACCTCGTCTGACATACCAGACCATTCACTAGCTAGTCCCAGACATTTACCATGTACATACCTCGTCTGACATACCAGACCACTCACTAGCTAGTCCCAGACATTTACCATGTACATACCTCGTCTGACATACCAGACCACTCACTAGCTAGTCCCAGACATTTACCATGTACATACCTTGTCTGACATACCCGACCACTCACTAGCTAGTCCCAGACATTTACCATGTACATACCTCGTCTGACATACCAGACCACTCACTAGCTAGTCCCAGACATTTACCATGTACATACCTCGTCTGACATACCAGACCACCCACTAGCTAGTCCCAGACATTTACGCTGTACAAACCTCGTCTGACATACCCGGCCACCCACTAGCTAGTCCCAGACATTTACCATGTACATACCTCGTCTGACATACCAGACCACTCACTAGCTAGTCCCAGACATTTACCATGTACATACCTCGTCTGACATACCAGACAACTCACTAGCTAGTCCAAGACATTTACCATGTACATACCTCGTCTGACATACCAGACCACTCACTAGCTAGTCCCAGACATTTACCATGTACATACCTCGTCTGACATACCAAACCACTTACTAGCTAGTCCCAGACATTTACCATGTACATACCTCGTCTGACATACCAGACCACTCACTAGCTAGTCCCAGACATTTACCATGTACATACCTCGTCTGACATACCCGACCACTCACTAGCTAGTCCCAGACATTTACCATGTACATACCTCGTCTGACATACCCGACCATTCACTAGCTAGTCCCAGACATTTACCATGTACATACCTCGTCTGACATACCCGGCCACCCACTAGCTAGTCCCAGACATTTACCATGTACATACCTCGTCTGACATACCAGATCATTCACTAGCTAGTCCCAGACATTTACCATGTACATACCTCGTCTGACATACCAGACCGCTCACTAGCTAGTCCCAGACATTTACCATGTACATACCTCGTCTGACATACCAGACTACTCACTAGCTAGTCCCAGACATTTACTATGTACATACCTCGTCTGACATACCAGACCACCCACTAGCTAGTCCCAGACATTTACTATGTACATACCTCGTCTGACATACCCGACCACCCACTAGCTAGTCCCAGACATTTACTATGTACATACCTCGTCTGACATACCAGACCATTCACTAGCTAGTCCCAGATATTTACCATGTACATACCTCGTCTGACATACCAGACCATTCACTAGCTAGTCCCAAACATTTACCATGTACATACCTCGTCTGACATACCAGACCACTCACTAGCTAGTCCCAGACATTTACCATGTACATACCTCGTCTGACAAAGCCGCCCATTCACTAGCTAGTCCCAGACATTTACCATGTACATACCTCGTCTGACATACCCGACTACTCACTAGCTAGTCCCAGACATTTACCATGTACATACCTCGTCTGACATACCAGACCACCCACTAGCTAGTCACAGACATTTACCATGTACATACCTCGCCTGACATACCAAACCACTCACTAGCTAGTCCCAGACATTTACCATGTACATACCTCGTCTGACATACCAGACCATTCACTAGCTAGTCCCAGACATTTACCATGTACATACCTCGTCTGACATACCCGACCACTCACTAGCTAGTCCCAGACATTTACCATGTACATACCTCGTCTGACATACCAGACCACTCACTAGCTAGTCCCAGACATTTACCATGTACATACCTCGTCTGACATACCAGACCACCCACTAGCTAGTCACAGACATTTACCATGTACATACCTCGCCTGACATACCAAACCACTCACTAGCTAGTCCCAGACATTTACCATGTACATACCTCGTCTGACATACCAGACCATTCACTAGCTAGTCCCAGACATTTACCATGTACATACCTCGTCTGACATACCCCACCACCCACTAGCTAGTCCCAGACATTTACCATGTACATACCTCGCCTGACATACCAGACCATTCACTAGCTAGTCCCAGACATTTACCATGTACATACCTTGTCTGACATACCAGACCACTCACTAGCTAGTCCCAGACATTTACCATGTACATACCTCTTCTGACATACCAGACCATCCACTAGCTAGTCCCAGACATTTACCATGTACATACCTCGTCTGACATACCAGACCATTCACTAGCTAGTCCCAGACATTTACCATGTACATACCTCGTCTGACATACCAGACCACTCACTAGCTAGTCCCAGACATTTACCATGTACATACCTCGTCTGACATACCAGACCATTCACTGGCTAGTCCCAGACATTTACCATATACATACCTCGTCTGACATACCCGACCACTCACTAGCTAGTCCCAGACATTTACCATGTACATACCTCGTCTGATATACCAGACCATTCACTGGCTAGTCCCAGACATTTACCATGTACATACCTCGTCTGACATACCAGACCACTCACTAGCTAGTCCCAGACATTTACCATGTACATACCTCGTCTGACATACCAGACCACTCACTAGCTAGTCCCAGATATTTACCATGTACATACCTCGTCTGACATACCCGGCCACTCACTAGCTAGTCCCAGACATTTACCATGTACATACCTCGTCTGACATACCAGACCACTCACTAGCTAGTCCCAGACATTTACCATGTATATACCTCGTCTGACATACCAGACCATTCACTAGCTACATGTAGTCCCAGACATTTACCATGTACATACCTCGTCTGACATACCCGGCCACTCACTAGCTAGTCCCAGACATTTACCATGTACATACCTCGTCTGACATACCAGACCATTCACTAGCTAGTCCCAGACATTTATCAGACCTCGTCTGACATACCAAACCATTCACTAGCTAGTCCCAGATATTTACCATGTACATACCTCGTCTGACATACCAGACCATTCACTAGCTAGTCCCAGACATTTACCATGTACATACCTCGTCTGACATACCAGACCACTCACTAGCTACATGTAGTCCCAGACATTTACCATGTACATACCTCGTCTGACATACCAGACCACCCACTAGCTAGTCCCAGACATTTACCATGTACATACCTCGTCTGACATACCAGACCACCCACTAGCTAGTCCCAGATATTTACCATGTACATACCTCGTCTGACATACCCGGCCACTCACTAGCTAGTCCTAGACATTTACCATGTACATACCTCGTCTGACATACCAGACCATTCACTAGCTAGTCCCAGACATTTATCAGACCTCGTCTGACATACCAAACCATTCACTAGCTAGTCCCAGATATTTACCATGTACATACCTCGTCTGACATACCAGACCATTCACTAGCTAGTCCCAGATATTTACCATGTACATACCTCGTCTGACATACCAGACCACTCACTAGCTAGTCCCAGACATTTACCATGTACATACCTCGTCTGACATACCCGACCACCCACTAGCTAGTCCCAGACATTTACCATGTACATACCTCGTCTGACATACCAGACTGCTCACTAGCTAGTCCCAGACATTTATTATGTACATACCTCGTCTGACATACCAAACCACTCACTAGCTAGTCCCAGACATTTACCATGTACATACCTCGTCTGACATACCAGACCACTCACTAGCTAGTTCCAGACATTTACCATGTACATACCTCGTCTGACATACCAGACCACTCACTAGCTAGTCCCAGACATTTATCATACCTTGTCTGACATACCCGACCATTCACTAGCAAGTCCCAGACATTTACCATGTACATACCTCGTCTGACATACCAGACCACCCACTAGCTAGTCCCAGACATTTACCATGTACATACCTCGCCTGACATACCAGACCATTCACTAGCTAGTCCCAGACATTTACCATGTACATACCTCGCCTGACATACCAGACCACTCACTAGCTAGTCCCAGACATTTACCATGTACATACCTCGTCTGACATACCCGACCACTCACTAGCTAGTCCCAGATATTTACCATGTACATACCTCGTCTGACATACCAGACCACTCACTAGCTAGTCCCAGACATTTACCATGTACAAACCTCGTCTGACATACCCGGCCATTCACTAGCTAGTCCCCGACATTTACCATGTACATACCTTGTCTGACATACCAGACCACTCACTAGCTAGTCCCAGACATTTACCATGTACATACCTCGTCTGACATACCCGGCCACCTACTAGCTAGTCCCAGACATTTACCATGTACATACCTCGTCTGACATAGCCGACCACTCACTAGCTAGTCCCAGATATTTACCATGTACATACCTCGTCTGATATACCAGACCACTCACTAGCTTGTCCCAGACATTTACCATGTACATACCTCGTCTGACATACCAGACCACTCACTACCTAGTCCCAGATATTTACCATGTACATACCTCGTCTGACATACCAGACCACTCACTAGCTAGTCCCAGACATTTACCATGTACATACCTCGTCTGACATACCCGACCACTCACTAGCTAGTCCCAGACATTTACCATGTACATACCTCGTCTGACGTACCAGACCACTCACTAGCTAGTCCCAGACATTTACCATGTACATACCTCGTCTGACATACCAGACCACTCACTAGCTAGTCCCAGACATTTACCATGTACATACCTCGTCTGACATACCAGACCACTCACTAGCTAGTCCCAGACATTTACCATGTACATACCTCGTCTGACATACCAGACCACTCACTAGCTAGTCCCAGACATTTACCATGTACATACCTCGTCTGACATACCAGACCACTCACTAGCTAGTCCCAGACATTTACCATGTACATACCTCGTCTGACATACCCGACCACTCACTAGCTAGTCCCAGACATTTACCTTGTACATACCTCGTCTGACATACCCGACCACCCACTAGCTAGTCCCAGACATTTACCATGTACAAACCTCGTCTGACATACCAGACCACTCACTAGCTAGTCCCAGACATTTACTATGTACATACCTCGTCTGACATACCAGACCACTCATTAGCTAGTCCCAGACATTTACCATGTACATACCTCGTCTGACATACCAGACCACTCACTAGCTAGTCCCAGACATTTACCATGTACATACCTCGTCTGACATACCAGACCACTCACTAGCTAGTCCCAGACATTTACCATGTACATACCTCGTCTGACATACCAGACCACTCACTAGCTAGTCCCAGACATTTACCATGTACATACCTCTTCTGACAAAGCCGCCCATTCACTAGTTGGTATACCAACATCAGACACACATTCTGCAGTCCCAGTTTTTCCACTCAAATCTGAAGTCTTTTGAATCTGATGGCCTATACATCCTCTGACCTCTCCAATAAGGTCGAGTAATTTCTCTATAGCCACATTCAAACTCTGAACTTCCCCTTCATGACTGTAGGACTCTTTCACCACATCCAGTAAGTTCAGACCATCATGGAGCAATTCATACAGAAAATCAAGCAAGATTTCTGCCAGTTTTTTGGAGAATCTCTCTGATCCCTTGTCTGAGAGGTGTAGTTTTACTGTCTCTATCAACAACTGCAGAGCTGGCTCCAGCTGCATCAGGTTGTCATGGTGATTAGAGGTCAAAGACCAAGTAGGGGAGGTCACTCCTGGAGAGGTTGGTGAGGATAGTTTGGACCTGGAAAAAACTGAAAGAAATCTTAATTTACTGCAACATTCACAACAAAACATAATTACTTTAAATTAAACTGAATCTCACATTTATTTTAATTCTGCTTACCTTCATATTGATACATATTGACTTGACATGCTAATTGATGTTAAATTGTACCAAAGAACAAGAGGCCCATGGGGCCTGTATCGCTCACCTGGTTGGATTAGACCAAATGTCAAAATAATGTTCATATTCAATTTGTTTTATTTGTAAATCTCTAACAATGCTATATATGGTTATAGTGTGGGAATCCGAACTGCTTTAAAGATTAATGAAGTCCAAACTCTCAGGTCTGAAAGACCTCAAGAATTGTTTTTATTTTCCCCTATTGGGCCCCACCCCTTTGGCCCCTTTGGGGTCAGAGCCACCATTTATGCAAAATCTGTTCCCCTTCCCCCAAGAAGGATGTTTCTGACCAAATTGGGTTAAAATCCATTCATAACTTTATGATAAGTAGCGATTTAAAGGAATTACCTCTATTTCCCCTATTGGGCCCCGCCCCTTTGGCCCCTCGGGGGTCAGAGTCACCATTTATGCAAAATCTGTTTCCCTTCTGCCAAGGATGTTTCTGACCAAATTGGGTTCAAATCCATTCATAACTTTATGACAAGTAGCGATTTAAAGGAATTACCTCTATTTCCCCTATTGGGCCCCGCCCCTTTGGCCCCTTTGGCCCCTTTGGGGTCAGAGCCACCATTTATGCAAAATCTTATCCCCTTCCGCCAAGGATGTTTCTGACCAAATTTGGTAAAAATCCAATAAGAACTTTTTGACTAGTAGCAATTTGAAGCAAATGTTGACGGACGGACGACGGACGGACGACGAACGCTGCGCCATGACATCAGCTCACCGGACCTTCGGTCCAGGTGAGCTAAAAATGAAAAAAAAATTTGAAAAACTGAAAAAATGATTAGTATAATGAGTTCCCATTGAACATGCAAAATGTATTGTCGTTAGGATATGTGTCTATGATTCCAACACTTCTATATTGTTCATAAAAATATATTCAACAGAAAACTTACTGGATTTCCTCTTGTATGGTGGAAAATCTTTGTATTTTCCACACATGGTTCATAATCATGTTGAATATATAAGTATCCTTAGATACTTGTGTTACATATGAAATTTAATGGGAACCATTATAATTATCATCTATTAATATTTTAAGTCATTCATAAGGATCTTACAGTTTTCTTTGCTTTTGAGGAAAAAGACGACAGTGTCCAGTTGCCTCTGCTTCAGTCCGATCTCCAAAGTATGTAAAGGAATCGAGCAGCGCCCCCACTTATTAATATGGCAAAGAGTGTCCGCTACACTTGCACCTGCATACACCATCATCTGCAAAGGGAGATAAGTCATTCTATAGTAGACAGAAGAGTTCCCATTTGCTGAATGATGTACCTGACAATGTTTTTTTACAATGATTTGACAAACCTAGTCATACTGGTAATTTCTTACCATCAGCTTAAGGAAGATTTGACCGTTACTTTAACATCATAACAATACAATTGAAAAAAAAAAAAAATTGTATACAAATAACCATAAAATATACTATCATCATGTCAGGGTATTGGGTTGACCATTACTGCCCCAGTGAGAAAGGTTCTTTTTATAAGAACATGGATGTAGTGCAGCAGTATAAGCTGGGGGTATTTCTGATTAGGCGATTGGGTGCCGTAGATCGTGAGTTTGAGGCCCTCTTAGGACACTAGTCATAAAGTTGTCTTCCATGGTCAATTGTGTTACTATGTTATGTAAATATATCACTAGTGATGTAATAGTTATGACAGTACAGACAAGTAAATTATCATATTTTTTTTCACCCATTTATCAAGATAAAAGTAAATTTCAAATGATCACATACGTAGAATATAAAACAGTTACCATTACATAGGATAAGTATATAAACAAAAACTATTGTTATTTTTGTGTTAATGATGCATACGTTCGATAACTCATTCGCCAAAGGACTATTGTAATTAACTAGAAAACATCTTAGGTGGTGTATATGTACAGAAAGATACAAATAAATAGCCTAATAAAAGGTTTGAAAGTTAACAACACAAGTTAAATCTATGTGATAGAATTGGACCATACCAATAAAAAACTTAGAAGTTTTATCAATAGCCTTTATGTTCATACATTGTACTTATAACAATAAATAAATAAATGGATAAACAAATAAAAAATGAATGAATGAATAAATGAATATTGATAATTAATCATTATCATTAATATCAGAATAAAACACATTTTAATCTGTGGACTTGATACCTTTGTAAAATAAGTAAATAAATAAATAAATAATTATTGATAATTAATCATTATCATTAATATCAGAATAAAACACATTTTATTCTGTGGACTTGATACTTTTGTAAAATAAGTAAATAAATAAATAAATAATTATTGATAATTAATCATTATCATTAACATCAGAATAAAACACATTTTAATCTGTGGACTTGATACCATTGTAAAATAAGTAAATAAATAAATAAATAAATAAATATTGATAATTAATTAATATAATTAATATCAGTATAAAACAGATTTTAATCTGCTGACTTGATACCTTGGTAACAAAATCTTCCTGTCCGACTGTCTGGTCCATGATGACACACATCAGGTGGGTGGGTGAAGCGATAAAGTGAGGGAAGTTTGGGTCCTTGGACAGAATCGCTTGACTCTGGGTACACAGGCTGTGATCAGAAAACACGGTGATATACTATTAGAAATTATTCTGATGTTTTATCAACTTTTCATATATTAGTCTGGCTTTAATTAATGCAAGACCAATATAAAAGAAAAAGTGATAAAATACTAGAATTATTCGGACAAGGTGATATATCAGTATTGGTTTCATTAAATTTAAGGTAGAAATTCAATCATACTGCCATCTTTATCATCATCAAGGTGGCTGAATTTTGAAAAGACAGGATAAAAGATGTACAAATTTAAATTCTATACAAGAGCCATTCAAAAATTAAATATCATATATATAGCTCCGGATCCTTGCATTTCAATGTTCACAAACAAGGAATAAATTTCAAACATAAAAAACATGCACAATGTTGAATATCTACAGATAACACTAAGCTACATGTACTATGTACTTTTACTTGTTAATAAAGATAAGTTATTAATTATAAATAATAAATTTTGTCAACTTTACTAAATATTCAATTGTTCTACCTTTCTGTTGTCACTGTGGAAGTCTTTGTGTCACACACACACAGGAACTTTCCTTTGTCAGAGTGGAATACCAGAGAAACGACAGATTTACCGAGGGTTGTGTCAGTAATGGTAAGTTTCTGTAGAGAAGGCGGCAAAAATACTTTTCCTATCAGAAATGAATTTGTCTTCTTTTCTTGCGCATTTGACTTCCTGAGAAATCCAGAAACTTTCCAGCGTGTTTTGGTGACAGTCTGCTTCCCTACTTTTACACTGTGCCTAGCTTGGTACCAGGGAGTACTCCTTATTTCACTATGCTGGCTATGAAGTGTCAATAATTTCTCCCTCCACACGACATCGCCGATATCACATGTAAGACAGACATTGGTTCCCCCAGCAGAGTCTGTCAAAGAATTGGTCTCCACGCAGGTGGGGTTTTCTTGTGCATACCGTTCTAAGTCAACTACAGTCAGGGACAACGTGTTCTCAACTAACATCAAAGTCTGCAGGTCATGTGACACACGCCATTTCATCAGACGATCTGGCTCCAGATTTGTCCTATGAAGATCTACTTGGCAAAATAAATTTCCAGTTATGACTTCATAAAAGTCTGAAAATATTTAAGGAATAATAAATATTTTAAATAGATGCTGAATTTCAAAGAGTGCATAATAATTTGTAGTTAAGACACATCTAGCTGATATAATTTTCCAAAATAAATATAATTAACGAGAAATCATTAATTAAAAATAAAATACCCCTTTCTATCTACCCATACATATAATCAGAACTCAATGGACCAGGTAAATGCATGGGACTAGCTTGTGAGTGGTCATATGAACTAGACACTAATCTTGATCATTGATATAATGAAAATCAGATTTTACATAAAACTTTTATTTAATTCTTTATGAGGACAATTCAGCAAATTACAATCTCATAATGAATATAAAATAATATGCATGAGTTCCATGAAATCAAAGTTCAAAATATAACTAGATCAGTGTGAATATAAATATATGTGATAGAGCTCGGACACATTTTTCTTCGATGTAGGTCAAGTGTCAAAATGTAGGTCAGAGTGACCTAATCTTGATACATGACAAACAATCTCACCTAGGTGAACATATAACCCATGCCCCAAGTACTAAGTGCCAGTGACAAGTTGTGGAGGAGATAAAGCCGGGACAAATTTTTAACTTGATTTAGGTCCAAGGTCAAAATGAAGGTCAGATTCTTACTCTTTACACATGACCCACCCTCTCACATACATCGGAACATATACCCCAACTATTCAGTGCCAGCATCAAGTAGTCTAAGATACAGAGACAATAAGCAGAGGAACAGATGTACACAATGCAATAAGTCCCCTCCTCCACCCACCCCCAAAACGTGACCAATACAATGATTCACCATTTCGAAGGATACTGAGTGTGTTTTTGTCTCTATTAAATACAGCAGCGATACTGTTGAGGACTTGTAGACATTGTACGTCGCTATGAGAGGGTGGTAGAGGAATAGTACTGATGGCCAGGAAACTGTTTCTGTTCTTCAACTGGAGACATATCAGGTGGGACGGAGTGGCTAATACGACATGCTCTCCATCTCCTGCTATCAGCTGTACATCATCTTCAGGAGAAACACCTGTTCAACAAAAATCATTCAAATTGTATATTGCTCCTTTTCATTCTTCTGACTTGTTTCACAATAACTTCATCTACATTTTTATAAATTACAATATCATTTTATTTAGCTCCAACAAAAAACACTTAAATTCAAAAGGGGTAAATTATGATTATTTAACAATAATGTAAATTCATTCCAAACTGCTTAAGAAGGTTGTAATTACTTCACTACTGTCATTAGATTATTTGATTAATTGAACAATGTGATTCAATTACACAAGTTCATATCTCAATGAGCACATTCATATGAGGCAGAAATTTGAATTGTTAGGAAAATACTGTATAGTTTATCAAATCTGAATTGAAGTTTAAAATTTGATTTGCAAGTTTTACTTTAGTAAATATGGAGACAGTTCAATGAAAAAAATATTACACAGGGTTTTTTGCAAATGATTTTCTTTGAAGTTATTCAAGAAAATTCAATAACTAATTCTGATGTATTAGATATGTATTTCCCCAAAGATAATGACATCTGTTTTTAATCTGTTTTTCTTTTTTTGTAAACTGTTCTGTTAATTTGTATAAGACTGCTCCTTAATTGTACCCCATATAAATATCAAGGCTGTAAAAATATATCACAATTGTAAGTCTATATTGCTACCGTATGAATATATATAACATAAAATAAGAACTTCAAAATTTCTTTTTATCTTCGGATTTGTGACTCTTATTAGAGCAGTTAATATAAGTGCTTGTGATGATGCTGCCATTAACATTATACCCTTTTCTTTGATGACATCGGATAGCGTCTGTCGTACATCTGTGGATAATCCTTCCTCATCCAGTCTACCAGACAGTATTTCTCCATTTTCAGAAAGTGCAGCAAATTTTGCCACTCCCTGATCTTTAATAGCTGATGCTTTCCCATCATATATCCATTGGAATCTGCAGACACAAATCATACTCGGTAAACATGTACACTTCAATTATATCATTTGGTATTTTCTGTATGTACATACTATACAGCACATTTTTTTTTATCCTGTACTCTACATTCTTAATTATACAATGGAATCTACACTGTATAATAATAATATCAAAAGACAAATAGCCTCCAAGAAAAAAATATTTCTCTCTACTTTGGACAAAATTTTGATCACAATTATATATAATCTTTTATCACAGACTTACTGAAACATGTCAAGGCAAAATCAAAACAGATTGGCAGTAATTACAGTTACATATCATGCTGTATTATCAGAGACATATATACAGAGAGATTGGCAGCTCTCTATTTGCCCTTGTGTTTACATAGTGGCCCCTGACCTTCCCACAATCCTTTGCGGTCGCTCGGTTCAGTCCTCACTAGACGCCATATTGGAGAAAACTTGAAAACCAGACACATAATTATCGATAATTTCTATTTGAAATCATCACCAAGATCCAATTATGTGCGTTAATTTTATTAATATCAAAGTGCAGAAGTGTCATCAATATGAAATATATCACAATTTGCTGTCCAAGTGTTTGTATTTTGAGTATGAATGTCCAGCACAACGCAGGAAAGATCGGCGGGAATCTCCATTTTTCGAAAAGTCCCTATGGGGTTTTCGAGAATACGGATAAATGACAACAATGTGCATGATAATCAAGACCACATTCCATAAGTATGGTAACTTTTGTAGTGGCCTAGATAAAACGATGTGCTTTTTGTGTGCATTTAAAATTGACGATGTTTTGGTCGGACGTAATGGCTGCTAATTACAAAACTTGAACATGTCGATAAGACCCAATAGATTTTAGAAAATACGGATAAATGGCCACAATGTGCATGATCAAAAGACTATATCCCATAAGTATGATAGTTTTGGGTTAATGTGGTAACTTTTGTAGTGGCCAAAATAAAACGATGTGCTTTTTGTGTGCGTTTAAAATTGACGATGTTTTGGTCTGACATAATGGCGGCTATTTACAAACTTGGACATGTCGAATAGGACCCAATGGATTTTAGAAAATACGGATAAATGGCAACAATGTGCATGATCAATAAGACTATATCCCATAAGTATGATAGTTTTGGGTTAATGTGGTAACTTTTGTAGTGGCCTAAATAAAACGATGTACTTTTTGTGTGCGTTTAAAATTGACGATGTTTTGGTCTGACGTAATGGCGGCTTAATTACAAACTTGGACATGTCGAATAGGACCCAATGGATTTTCGAAAATACGGATAAATGACAACAATATGCATGATCAATAAGACTATATCCCATAAGTTTGATAGTTTTTGGTTAATGTGGTAACTTTTGTAGTGGCCAAAATAAAACGATGTGCTTTCTGTGTGTATTTAAAATGACGATGTTTTGGTCTGACGTAATGGCGGATTAACCAGAACATGTCGAATAAGTTCCAATACTACGATACACACATGCGCAAAGCCCGATTTACCTGCGCTCACGTGTGTTTGATAGGAGACAGGACGCTCTCGATAAGGGATATGCTTGAGTGGTCACGAATAAAGGGAGCCACTACGTGTACGGGGAAATAGCGATGTTACTAATCTCTCTGTATATATGTCTCTGGTATCATACATACATAAATATAAGTCAATTTTTCTGTTGTATGGCTTTGATAAGCTAGGAACTAAATTTACACCATCATGACTCGCAAAACAAGTGGGGTCATGATTGGAGTTATTAATGTTGTTAATGAACGTAATACATTTAATATTAGTTTGATACAAGACAAATCCTATGTGAACTATATCAAGATTTACTGAGAAGGGATTTCAAAGATGGAGAGATCTGGCACTTGAAAGCGTATTCTAGAACATTGGAATATTTCTACATAAGCCTATTGCGCGTTAACTCCCTTTTAAATTTAAAACTAAACATTAATACAGATACAGATCTAGATACAGACTATCTTTACTTGTTAATATATATAATACCATTGTATGTTAATAAGCTTGGAACTTTGAAGGGTTTTAGGGAAGTAAATAGAAATATACAGATCAAGAATTTAATTTCAATTTCAGCTGCTAAATACTTAATTGTAGGCTTTTCTGATTCACGACACTATCAATATATACATACGCTTTAATATTGTGAAGATTTGGTGCCTCTTGATCCTTCTTTTTCGAATGTGAAATTTTTAAAAATTTCAATGTTCCATTATTGAAACGGAGGGCCAGGAAACGATATCTGAGATGTGCACATACTTGCTGTATATCTGACAAATCTAACTGTTTGTGGAATTTGTATATGTAACACCGCAAGTTTTGAGAACGGTCGTTTTCCATATTTTGATATTTTCCTCACAGCGGATTTCTTATCGTCGCCATTTTTAGATCACATGACTATCATAGGGAGAAGTAATTATTTTCAATATGATTTTAGTTTTTAAATTGCCTTTTAAAGCATTGTGATTATGAATACTATCAAAATTTAAGAAATAAAATTAATAAATCATTTATTTATGAAAATTTCTCAGCATTTCTAATAATGTTTCAAAGGTTTTTTTTGAAATCACGACAGCTCCCTAAACACAGCGCCACCTTTAAAATTAAAGATGGTGGATTCGTTCTGCAGACGATGTTTTGACCGACGTCGGTTTCAGTTTTAAAACTTATAGAGGTAACATTATGCTTCAAACTCGGTACTTTCTCGTAAACATAATGACATTAACAAGGTATGTTGAAAATTTTATGACAATTAACAAAGAACAGCCATGTTTAATGTTCCTTGTATTCGCGTTAGGTCTTGAGCCAAGTTAAGGTTGCCATGTGTGAATCGACACAGATGTCGTGTCGTACAAATGATAGCATATCTGTGGAAACTCGATGGATGCCAAAGTGAATAAAGAAGACTATATGTCTACCAACGACAAGAATATGGAAAAGGAAAACATAAATAATCCTGATACTGAAAAGGGACTACTTCATGCTGACTTATTACAACATTGTCAACATGAGCTGAAGACACTACAGGAAAAATTAATGAAGACCGAACAACAACTCGAGAAAAGCAACGCGTATAATGAAGAGCTACGTGATGAACTGGATAAGTTAAATTCAGAGCTTCATATTTTGAAGAGTGCTACAAAAGAGAAGACTGATGCAGAAACCCAGACAGATTATTATCAAGGTGGTGTTTATTATTTATGGTGAAAAATTACTGAAGATTTTTTTACTCAGCTACTTTGTATGATCAAAATTTAAGAGTATGTTTTGCATTTTACTGTTTTAAATCCAACAGTAGGTAGTGCATGTGATAGATACATATGTATAGCGGAACTGGACCGGGTCGATGATCGGCGACCAGGTAGCTCAATCGGTAGATCATCCGGCTAGTGTTCGGAGGTCCCGGGTTCGAACCCCGGTCTGGCCGTGCATTTTTCCACTCCTATTACACATACAGCTAATGGTAATTAATTTAGCCGAGTTTCCTCTGGCCCTGACACTATCATTATGTCTGGTGTAGGGCCAGAGCGCACTACTATATGTAGCTATAATCCTAGCGACACCAAACAGTGTAAGAGAATTCCATGTTTTCATACAGTAGTGCACTCTGGCCATGACTGATGGTGTCGACAGGGCCAGAGAAAACTTGGGATACTGTTTGTAATTGTAGTAAGTGGAAAAGCATTTGACAATAGAAAAGTAGTAAAGCAACAACTGCTTATTCAATACAACAGTAACTAGGGGACACACATTTATCATAGATGTTAAATAATGATATAGAAAATCATGCAAATGAAGAAAATTAGTCAGTTTCCTTTAACCCAACACAGCAGACGTAATTATTTAGCAAATTAATTAATATTCCCCCATTTGTGCCTCTATATAAATGACGACATCACAAACCGGCATTGTTTCCCAATTCTTTTTTGTTTGTATTCTACCTTTCATGTAGTAATTTTTACAAATTAATATTTGAAATCTAGTTAATACTCGTACAATGTATGAAAGACCATGATAGGGAATAGATTTATTTTCACAGCTTTAATTAAAGCTTTCAATGTATGCTTTATATATTTGCAATTGAATTTAATTTTAATATAACCATAAATGAAAAAAAATTAATGATAATTATGCCATTATATACAACCAATCCATTATGCTGTTTTAATATATTTGCTTTCTTTAATTAGATGATTTTAATGAAAGAGATGGATTATCCAGAGATCAAGCCATAGTGATAGATGAATCAATTAATGAGGTATGGATAAAAATGCCACGCAGAAATATTAAAAAAGAAAAATGGTGATAAGAATTAGATAAGAAAGTAGTGGAAAACATTTCCTTATACATGTATATATATTTCATGGGAGGATTATATTACAAAAGTAAAGAAATTTTGTAGCTTATATGGTTTTGTTTGAACACTGAGTTTGAACCAGATTAGTTCTTTTAATATGGTTCTGGAAAACCCTGAAATTTATTGATTATTAATTAATGTTTATTTAATTAAGGAATATTAGCTGTTGTTATTATAGAAAGAAAAATCTACAACCATGTTTGACAATGTAATGTTGCGTTAGTGTTTGAATACAACAACAGATTTATTAAGTTACTTGAAAGATGTTGTTGTCTTTAGTGTGAAGATATATTTTGTATCTTCTGAAAGTAAGAATTATTTTAAAGAGCGAACGTTTCTTCATTTATTTTTCTTATTATCATTTCCAGGGACATGAAGATGAAACTGGTGAAGATGCTAAAATATCAGATAGTGCTAAAACACTTGTTAGCGAGAAGACAGATGCAAGTGCTATTGCGGAGACAGGTGCTACTGTGGAAAATGATAACAAACCCGAAGATGATAATAAAATGGAATCTGATGATAAAGTAGAAAAGGAGGGCAAACAAGAAGAAGAAAAAGCTTCCAGTACATCGCTGGCTGATGAACTGCGAGCTACAGCAGAGGCAGCTGTGCAGCAGACTGGCTATGTGTATGATGAAAATTCTGGACTTTACTACGACTACAACAGTGGTTACTACTACAATGCAGTTAGTATATATATTTACACTAGGCTGTCTTAGAGGGGTCGCGGTGGCCGAGTGGTTAAGGTGTCCCAACACTTTATCACTAGCCCTCGATCCAGTTCTGGGTTGCGAGTTCAACACCTAAGTGGGGCAGTTGCCAGGTACTGACAGTAGGTCAGTGGTTTTTCTCCGGGTACTCTGGATTTCCTCCACCTTCAAAGCCTGGCTGTGAATAGGACGTTAAACAAAATAAACCAAACCAAACTGTCTTGGATTTGAAAAAAAAATTAAATTAGAATGAAAGCCTGACCCATAGCTGGGTTTGGTGTCAGTCTAATTATTTCATCTGGTCACTTTACTATTGTCAAGATAAATTAATTGTAAATGTTTGAAAATGATTACTTCAGAATTATCTTGAGAAATATTTATATATTGTACATTTTTACATAATTGTGAAAGCTTGATATCAATATTATGATGGTAGATCTTCCAATTCTTCTGTCAAGATTATGAACTGTGATGATGTGGATCATGAGTATTTTCTTAAAATTAACAGAAAGAGCATTTATTTTTCAGGAAAAAGCATTGTATTATGATCCCAATACAGGAACTTATTTTTACTACAACTCAGAGAGTGGTAAATATGAGTTCCACTCCCAAGTTGATGTGTCTCAGTACAGCACAAGCCATGATTCCCAACAGATCAACAGCTATGATCAGTACCAGCACGGGGACCACTATTCAAGGGGAGGTAACTATGACCAGTCCCGGAGAGACTATCATACTAGCCACAGACATAATGATTCTGGATATGACCAGTATCACCGGGCTTTACCAAGGAAGGACAGGGAGACATCCAGATCCAGCAAATCACATGTGGAGTATGACCACCACACACCACATAGGAGAGAGAAGGAAGGATCCTCTAGTAGAAAGGACAGTGATAAAAAGAAACGGTCAAAACGGCTACAGTCAGAGGAAATGGTATCATACTTTTTTTTTTGTGATATCAAATAAAGTAATTTGAAGAAATTTAATACTTCATAAAAAATTATTTGATCTCTTTTCTGTAAAAAAAGCTTGAAAACATCTCTACCTGTATAATTTGTGCACTCCTAACTTTAAACTTTATTTCAGTACAAGAAAACTGTCCTAATTACATGGGTTTTTACACTAATTGAATTTGTAAAAACGTCTGTGTGGCGCCATTTGTATACATCTCTTGAAGTCAGTATTCTTTGATAGGATCCTGCTTTTTTGAGAAAGATTAGATAAACTAGAGTGGAAATCAGGAATGTCATTTGCAGCCTGTCATTGATACATGTATCTAATATTATTTACTTAAACCATTTAAAAAATTACGTAGTATTTGGTTTGTTTTAGCAAATAACAAAAGTTACAGAAATTCACTATAAAGCCAGTTTGAATGAAGGTCATGGTTTTTCCTTTGTATCTTTTTTTTCGGATTTTTTTTCTTCATTTCATTTTGTGTACCATATGCAGTGACAGTTTTCTGTTTCAAAGTGAGTTATTTCCCTTTGACTGTTTGAAAAATTAGATATTTACACCCCATCTGTTTTTGATTTTTTTTTTTTTATAAATTGTTGTCTTGAATGATAAGTTGAATATTAAAAAAAAAGGCATATTAATAAGTCATCATCATTCTTGAAACAAAATGTTCTGTGACTGTACAGAATATGAGTGATGAATGCTGTTTTACCTTTTTCATTAGGATAAGGAAGATTATGAGGAAGTTTTAACAGCCCTAGAAGGCCTTAGAATCAAAACAGCCAAGGAAACTGCGATAGGTAAATATTAAATATTTTTTCTAACAGTGGCATGTGTATTTCAGGAATATCACAAACGGAAGAAAAAGAAGAAAGAGAAAAAGAAAAAGAAGAGGAAATCATCCAAAGAGAAAAAGAGAGATAGGTCACCAGGGAAAAAAAGTGATGAAAAGTGTTCGGATGGTAAAAAAAGGAAGGGTAAGGAGAGTAGAGAAAAATCTGAGGAGGGCGAAGTTAGGTCAGAGGATGATGACAGCAAGGAAGGAGAAGTCAACAAAGAAAACGACAATGATGAGGAAAGTTATGATTTGGCAGGGAATTCTGAATCTTACATGGATGAACTGTATGAAAGTTTTGATGAGAACAGTAATAATGAAGTGACTTCAGAGGAGGGTTCCACAATAGACAATTTATACGATGATTTGGGTGAGGAAAATGTCCAATGTGTGTCTGGAGATGATTTTTTATCCAAATGTTCAGAGGATTATCTGATACCTGAGGACCAAAAACAAAGTAAAAAAGATGACTCCAACATGGAGCTGTCTCCTACAAACACAGATAATGTGAACACGACATACAGTAAACAGACAGAATATTCTGAGCACAAAAAGAAACAAAACTCAAACGACAGCTCTCACAATACTACCGGGAAATTTAGAAAAAAGAGAAGTACTTCTTATTCAGATGTTGAAACTGCACATAAAAAGTCGCACCATAACGAAGAAGAAAATACTCTTCACAGAAACGAGTCTACTTCTAACAAACATCGGATTAAGAAAAGCAGGTCAAACAATTCGCACAAATATGAACATTCGAGGTCCAGTAATTCTAAGAAATCCAAAGACCAACATGACGATAGATATTGGAATAAGCATGGGGAAACACTGTGTGAAAAACAAGTTGGTGACTGTAGTGAAATATCAGGTAAAACACATCTGTACAAATCAGGGAAACAAGGCAGGAAGTCTTCAATGAGTAGACATATGAATACAAGAAAAACAGCATCAAAGTCTCGTCGGAAACTGGCAGCCTCTGCTTCAGACAGTGACAGTAGTAATAGTTTATGTACAGGGGAGTCGGAGCTGGAGTCAGGGGAGATAACCAGTAGTTCTGAGGAGGAACCTGTCGCCATGCAATGTGATGAGGATGTCCAGGCAGGGTATGGAGAAGGTCACTCACATGATGTCATTATGGCCGAGGAAGGTACATAAACCCTAGTTATGATGTCACAGCACTGATATATATGTAAATGTGTATTTTCCATATCATGATTTACATAATCATTGATTGGTTGATATATATGTATACTAGTATTTGCATCTCAAAATTTAATGAATTTTGCCTTAATCATTTTTATACAGGCAAAAACTTCCAATATTATTCTCATATGTCCTTGGCATGTTGTTATTTATAATTGTTCGAATATCCTGTTGGTTTTTACAGAGATCGTGAGTAAATGGCCGCCATGTATCCGTATGATTGTAACGGACTCGGACATCATTGATCCTGGTACACTGTTCATCGTCACATGTACTGGAGCGACCGTAGGACGAGAGAAGGAGATGGGTCACACCGTCCTTATCCCTGATATCAATATCAGCAAGGTTTGCAGCACTTTACCGCTAAAGTAGAGCATGTTCATTGTATATAAGACTTTCATAACAATTCATTAGTTTAACAAATTAACAGTTAGAATCAAGTCAAAGTTAATTTGGGTGGAATTGGAAAATGAAATAATTCTAAAAATTTTGATGTCATTTCTTAGGGTGAAATTGATAGTGTGTCTTTTGTGTTGTGCTTATTTCTCTTTCCTCAGTTTAGAGAAATCACTTAATAGCTGTGTAATGTGTGAAAAGGCCCAATTCTGATAAATAGCTGTTGATGTCAGCGATGTCTGAAGAATCTTCTCTGAAATTCAAGAATCTGAAGAAGATATATGTGTTATTTTCTCTGTCATTTGGATCTGTATTTGTATTTTATTTGTAGAGATATGTATTACATTTATTCCCAATTTCAGGCTCATGCAGAAATCCATTTTGATGAGGACAAGTACCACTACTACCTCACAGACTTGGCTAGTCAGAATGGCACCTTCCTTAATGAGGAGCGTGTTTCCGAGGTAAATTTGTAGTGTATCCACGTTTTCTCCCATGTAATATCACCTAGTGTAGAGGAATAAAGTAAAACTAAAATTGTTTTTCGGAAAGTTGTTTTAATGATAGGCTTTTATTAAAATTTATTGATTGCAATTAGAATATGATTCCCAGAATATCAAAATTGCTGTGTGACAGATGTTCATATGGTTTAAATGTAGGATATTGAATGTCATTGTGTTCATGTGATTTGAAATCAAGGCTTGACTTTTTTGACACTTCATAATTTTTCATGCATTTTCACTTCTGATTTTAACTTACCAGAAATCTACATCTGCTTGATAAACATTTAGTAATATCAAAATAGTATATTTCATATGAATGATAAATCAAAAGAAAATAACATGCAACCATTTCATGCATGGAATTTCATAATAGAAATCAGACAATGTATTATAATTAATCATTGAAATAACAATAGATTATCCAACACCCTTTCTTACATCATGATTAAGGTATAGTCGCACGACAATTCACGAGAAAAAAATTCATGTTTATGATGTGAATATTAATTTGCACACATCCTTGGTAAAAATATGTTGAGCTTGCTGTTTTCAAACATTTTCTCTTAGCATATTAATTGGGTGTTAATGACGCTGATTAATTGATGGTTGAAGCTATTAATTTTCTTTGCAGCCCAAGGTTAAGAGTAAGCCCAAAGTTCTGGGCCATGATGATTATCCTACAGTTTGGCTGTACTCGTCTACTTCTTCACATCCATGATGGCACAGACACCTGTGATGAGTGTGAGCCAGGACAAGTACAGGCACAGCTTCAAGCTCAGAACCAGCAACAGAAAGGTAGGTACAGCAATGCCTCTAAGGCCAAAACAGATAATTCCTTGTTTCTCAGGTCCACCTGCATCTATTTAAAACCTGTCTCAGTAGCGATGTTTTAGTAAAAAAAAAAAAAAAAAAATTTAAACAAAATCCAGCTTGTGCAATCCTGGAATCTGGTTCACTATTAACTATTTCATTACAATTGCCCAAAGTCTTGATTGCTTTTGATGGGAAAGAGTTTACCAGTGGTGCCTGAGATTTGGTAGCACCACCAACACAAAATATATTTAAAGCTTTGTTCAGTCAATGTTGATAGAAAAATAAACAGCAAAGGTGAAAAATGAATCTGAAAGACACTGTAAGATTTAATAATCTCTGTATATATTTCAAATAAAGTCCTTATTACAACTTTCATTTTATGCTGTATGTTGCGGGGGGGGGGGGGGGGGGGGGCGCACATCCCATTTCCCATCCCGATGATAAGTAGCAAAGTAACTAGCTCAGGAACTGCTGATGCGACCCTCACCAGCCAAACTGTGTTTTGGGGTGTGCAGTGGCAGTGCAGGGGGCGTTTATGTCTTGGACATTTTCTAGTTTAAAAGTTTTTTATTTCCCATTAAAAATTGTCTTCCAGCATCTTGTTAAGAAAAATATGAAAGAAATAAAAACTTTTCCTCAAACATCAGTGTTGAGCATGAAAAAAAGTCTGAAGAGTGTGATCTAGGCAGGACTCATTACATATTTTATAGAAGTTTTCATTCATTAATATATTTCATTTTTTGTTCATCAGAAATTGTCATCCTGAGTAAGGAGGAAAAATTTAGACAACAGAAACAACAGCTGAAGAAGATAAAAAAGAAGTATGGATTGAAGGTATTAAAGCTCTGTATATTAACACCTATAAAGAGAGGAGTGAAGGTATTAATTCTTTCTGTGTATTGACACCTATAATCTGAGGATAAAATAAATATGGATTGAAGGTATTAATTCACTTGTAAGTCCCCCTTGGTCCCTGGTGCCCATTCAATTTTTAGTCTGATAGGGGAAACAGAATGGCTGACAGGTAGCTATAGCTCAGTCAGAACATCATCAAATTTGTTCCACCCAGTGGTACTCTTGCTTTAGGAAGGCATACAATGGGCTTCCTGTATATTGTGTAGTGAACACACACCCCTCCCCTCTTCCTACAAGCTGACCTGGCCTCTCAAAATGACCTTGTCTTGTCTTTTTCACAGGTCAATAAACCAAAGAGCTAAGTAATACTATTTTTGTCAGTTCTGCAAGTATCCATACATATATATCTGACAACACAAGGAAACTATTGTATGGGTTTGTCCTGTAAAAGGTCAAAACAGCAAATTTCACATAACATGACATATTATGTCAAATTGGTATCTTTGATCAATCATAGCACAATGATGAGCACAGGGACATAAATATGATTTTTCTTGTATTTTCTGATATGATATTTGCTAACATTTCCAAAAATGTATAAATGTATGAGAATAAATGTTTGATACAGGAATGTTTTGACATCATAGGGATGCACATCCTTAAAGAAATACCAATTCTATATTTAATGTTGACTAGAATTCTGCCTATGAGGACAACATGGCTGCCATTAATAACCCTGGCTATAATGATAAGGCTGATGAGAGGAGAAAAACAGTCGGCAGTGACAACCCGTACCAACCGGATGAGGCCCCAGCATCAGTACACAGGTACAGGTTTTACTGTGTTTATCACAGGGGTCATGTCTGATGCTACGTGTATGTTGGCACTCTACAAGAACAATTAACACACACAACACATGTACAATATCAGTGTTATAGCGTTACAGCAAAAGTATTGAGTAATATGTAAATGCAAATAATGTAACAGAAAAATTTTATGTGAAGTTATTTTGTTAGCACATATTGGGAACAGGGAATCCATGTCAAGACTTTGTTACAATAACATTTCATATTTAGAATAACATCCCTCTGGCAGATTTGGAAATTTCTTTTAGCCATATATACGTAAAAAAAAAAAAAGATTTAAAGATTTCAACAGATCTGTAATCAAGGATGGAACATGCCGTTTTTTTGGGGGTTTTTTTTCTTCAAATTTCATTAAAAAATTGTTTTCATAAAGTTGTCCTTTATGAATACCTCTGATGTTTCTTTGGTTCTTAAGATATGTATCTGTAACATCTGTGATTATATTTACAGACCAATCTCTGAAGGAAACAAAGGCCACAAGATGCTGAAGAAGCTAGGATGGACTGAAGGGGAAAGTCTTGGAAAGGATAACGAAGGAATTAGACAACCAGTAAGTTCAAACTTTCATGTCAGTCAGTTCAGACACAAGATTCCCATTTTCGCTGAATTGTTCCGCTATGTATGAATAATAAATTGTTTTGATGGAAGGTTGGAATCAGATCTGTAAAATATTACTGCAATACTTCCTAATGCTGGAGATTTTTAAGAAAAAAAACCTTGGCTACGGCATTGAAAGTGGATTATCTCCCTTCAACTGCTACCAAACCTGGAATTTCATGATATCCTGGTTTCCATTACCATTCATCATTAAACCTGTATCAAATTATACTCGATAATGGGCCTTAGTTGACTATAACATACATACACCCACACTTGATCTACACTAGGGTTAATCTTGTTAATTGTTATGTTGCATGTCATACAGCACTCTGTAGATTTTGTTTTCGATATTTCAAGTACCACATGCAAAATGAGAAGTCTACAATATTTATTACATTTCAACAGGCCTTACAAAACTTTGTACGCTGTTTATTTCACTGGGTGTAGACCTCTTATGTAAATCGGGGGCTGCGATAGGTCAGTCGGAAAGAGCGTGGCCATGTAACTTCAGGTGAAGATCTGAGGTATGTGGTTCAACGCTCCCTACCTGTGCCAGTTTGTGTTTCTCAGGAAGTTGAGGAATGGGCCTGTCTGTGCTGTCATGGTTGTGTCCTTGGGCAAGACACTTTACCCTAATTGCTCTGGATGGTATGAGATGGGCCTCATTGTATGTTGTTCGTGAGGTAGTCACCAACTACTACAAGGAGACCCCACCTCAAAATGATCCTGGCTGTTAACGTTGTTTGTGATATTTCATAAAGTTATTACAATGTATCATAATTCATTTGATGTTGAGTCATTTTGGATGAGCTAATCTCCGCCAATCTCTTGTCATTTTGACGACAGCCATTTGAGCTACCCGGGCCACTTGCGTTCAGTTCAGTCCAGCTCCGCTACGTTTGGATTCCCTGTTTCAGTTTCTTGTCACCATATCTGAAACACTACATGCATGAATGATGATCAAATACATTGACGTTCACAATTTTGAGATCTTGAGATTTGTTGTGATGAGCATTGCATAAGAACTTCAAAATATCATGATTGTACTATACCTGTTTGACGATTGAATACCAACATGATTTTCAGCGTGATCATGCAATAACTAATGAACACTCTACAAATTAATGAGCAGTGTACCAGTATTAATTCTGAGGCCATTTCGTCAAGGTCAATCATTATTTTTCAGTTTCTTCATAAATGTATAGAGGTTACACAACGAGTGGTTGTTGTATATGGTATTTCTTGCACTCATGTTAGTTATTTCCAAAATTTCCAAAATTCATTTTTGTAACTTTTGAAAATAACTAACAATAATATATAATTATGCTGCCTATTGATGGAAACTCCGGTGAATGACAATGGAGAAGAGTCCAAGTCACTTCCCTCAGGGCCTTAAGTTCCTATGATTTTGCTGCCTACATGTATATTGATGATTTGATAGAAAATCAAGTGACTTGACCATGGGGAAGGACCGGAGCCATGCAATGCCCTCAGGGCCTGGGTCAGCACATCTTTGATAGCCAAGGCTTCTGATTGAGTTACACTCCATGTACCCTTGGCAGATATAGTCGTGTTCAAACTGTTGTACCCTGGAATCCCACAGCATCCAATCAAATTGTGTCTTAGATTCCGACTTGGTTTCGCAGTAAACAAAAATTACGACGGCCCAGTACAGTGCTATCTTGTTGACTATGTCATTGCGTTTTACCTAAGACACATACAATATTTGGGCAAAACTTCGCAGTCAATAACACAATCAATCGATAGAAGTTATTTATCACATAGGTCATCAAAATGACACAAGCCTCCATGTGTATTTGTTAACATAACTGATGGAATTTGGTACATCTGTAACGCTCATTTTGATTGGTCTAAAATTTCATGTGTTTTGAATCTTGAATCACTGCTTGGGGGGCAGAGCTGACAACTATATCTGCCTAGAATTTGTGGAGTGTAACACAATCAGAACCCTTGGCTAGCAAAGAAAGGTCAACACTAGGGCTGATAGTCGGCCCATGCATGGGTCCTAGAATTTCAGTTTGCATGATCTGTACTCTCAACATTGACAGACATCAAGTTAAAGATATACTGCAGTCAGTTCATGATCACTTTCAGACTAATTTATGAGATGCTAATCAGTGAGATGTCTTTTGAAGGACTTTAAAGGAAATGTTTACATTGTAACTAGTGCTTCGCAAACAGAACACTATGTGATGATTTGTTAGGGGGTGATATAATGTATTTACATATTTAGAAGACTGGAATTCTTAAAGACATAAAAAAAAACAAATTTTAGGCATATAATCTCTCCCTGTATTATTTGATTAAAACTCTGGCTTTTCAATTGATGCAAGATATAGAGAAAAAAATCTACTTGATAAAAAGGTCTAAATATTTGTCAAAATCTTTCATATTTCTAACATTAAGATGAACGAGATCTAGGTTTAACATGACAATGGTTTCAGTATTTTTTATTAACAGAATTTATATTTCAGATTTATGCTCGCGATGGAGTTTTATTACAAAAAGTTTTTATATGATTATAGTTGATGCCAAGATGAACAATATTCGTTGATGCTAAAATGATTCTTTTATGCATTATACAGGAAATGTATGTACATCATGCAATTTTTCACAACTAAATCATTTGGAAACTCCCTTGATCTTGAAATCAACACTGAATTAATTTACGTATCTACCTCTCTCAGTTACCAGAAAGGCATTTCAGGAAAGAAAAAACACAAAATATTGTCTTACCATCTTTCTTAGGTTGAAGAAGATAATGAGAAAAAAATTAGATAATTTTCCTCTTGAATGTAAACATATTATCAAATAACTTCATAGGGTCACAGGATCAAAATAATCTTAATTCTTCAAATAACTAATTGGTTTCTACTAAAATTCCCACAGCCTAGCTGTCTTACACATGTAGATTTTGTGATAGGATTCCAAATTGCGTTGCCCATATTTAACAAGAAGCTCTCAACATAGAGAGATAATTAAAGTCTGAATTCTAACGTAATCTTAACGGTCAAGACTGAAACCTTGCTGTTTTGCTGATTCTTATATTTCTTGAAAAACACAGCAAAAAAAATAAACCAACCAACAATAAAAAAACAAACAAAAAACAAAAAAAAAGAAAAGAAAAAAAACTAATGAAAAATACCTGCTGTAACACAGTTTCAATCAACTGTTTTCCTTTACGACCAGTCTTGTCCTAATTTTAATAGAATTTTTATTATATTTTTAGAAAGGAAATTCAATGTTTTAACTTTATAAATTGATGGTGTTTAGTTCTGTCCAAATTTTTGTACCAACACATTGATTCTAGCCAATGTTTGGCTGTTGCTTCCATGTGAACAGCGGAAAAACTTAAGTCTTAGAAATGCTACATTTTTTAATTTAATGACAGGATTTTTTTATCGCTATTTGGTCAGGATCATCCAGGGGCCATGGAGATTCAATAGATATTGTTTAGATGCACTAGTCTGTACCCCACCCACTCTTCATATAAATTCAAGTTCCCTTGGTCCAATAATGCTCAGACCAAAATTAATCAAAATCCCTTTAGCTGTTTGAAGGTAGTAGTGTTTGGAAGGAAAAGCTGACCAGAAGATGTAATATTACATTGATCACATTCTACTGCTGTGTAAGGGGCCACAATAGACCGGCCACCAGCCCCTAAGTTTTTTGTTAGAACTGCTCCACTAAATTTTAATACTAGATTATCTCCCCCTAGTTTGAAACTTAACCGCATATGACCAGTCTCTAGAATCAGACATATGCTAGTGACCAAAATCATAAAGGTCAATTTTATTTATAATTTTAATATTCTAAAGACAGGGAGCCAGTCTAGGGCCACAATAGCTTAGTTGGTTAAAACATTGGCATTCGTATCTTCAGTTGAAAATCTGAGGAACATGGATAGTGCAACGCTCCCTACCCATGATGTCTTGTGTTTTGAGAAATGGACCGCTCTGTGCTGTTGTGATTGTCTTCTTGGGCAAATTACTTTACCCTACCCTAATAGCTCTGGATGACATACGACAGGTCTCCTGTATGTTGTTACTACCCTAATAGCTCTGGATGACATACGACAGGTCTCCTGTATGTTGTTTGGTGAGGTAGCCACTTGATACTACAAGCAGACTCCGCCTCAAAATGGCCCTGGCTGTTCACAGGGAGATAAACAAACAAACAATCTGCCGTGCAATACACCAGGTCATATGATACATATTTGAACTATTTTCACAAACTCGTAGTGATCTAAAATTTGAATACTTATTGACATCGATTAAGGGGCCCATCTAAAAAAATTATAGTGATCTGAAAAGTGAATATTGTACTTAAGGACATTGATTAAGGGGCCTATCTAAATCAGCCAGAACGAGAAATATCTTTAAAAAAGATAAACGGCATAGTTTTAATGCTGGTGGTTATAATGTTAAACTGCAGGTGAAATAAATTAACGAACTAATGTATTTCAGCACGGATAACAAAATTATATCAGTTTGAATCATTTTTGGTGAAATTGAGACTGCATTTGAATCTGGAATACAACATCCACTTATTCAGCTTGTATTCAATCTTAACTTTGTTTCGTTTTTAACTGCATATCTGCATTTTGCATTCACCGCTACATTGACCAATCACATACTCCATCTTGACGAGTAACGCCACCTGTTGCGTCATATCCAGGGCCAAAAGAATATTATACGGCTATGCCAAAAAAAGAGCATGCTCCGATAACTTTTTAAGAGAATCTTTTATATGTTATTGATCAGTATAAAAGAAATTGGTTTACGAATACAGGAGATATTTTTCACCGAGGTTTAGTAATAAAAATCTGTCTGTACTTGATGTGGTTGACTTTATTAATGTCAACAAAAGTCTTGCAAATTTGAAGAAAGATCTCTTATATTTTACCTGTATACCTGTTTTGAGAACCAGTAAAAACTGACAAATTATCGTGACACACATTCGAAGCATGTAAACTTTTAAAAACAAATTAAAGAAATTTGATCTTTTCCTATATGTTCTTTAGCTGCTTTACTTTCCTTGTCAAATCTCTCATGGATGAAGAAAAGAAATTAAACATTAGTTATAATTTGAAAATGATAATTCAAATTTTTAAAATAATCCTAATTATGCTGACAGAACTTTTATTTTGTGGCTATAGAAGGAGGATGTGTGACCCCTTAATTACCTGATAAGGCATCAGTAGCTCTTACTATAGAGATAACATTGATGTGTGAGTGGCCTACATATCCCACATTCCACAGACAGTGTGATAGGGCCAGTCCTTGTACACACAATGACAGATTTATTTTACTCACTCATTACACTGAAATGATTAACCTAAATTTCTTCCAGGTTTTTTATTTAACACAATTCCTTAACTGCAAGAAACTGGAACAAGTCAAAAGTACTTTTCAACATATGAAATACAAACGTTCATTTCATATATATCGTTATATATATATACGTATATAGATATTTCATGCCTTCCCATGCTTTAGTCAAAAATATTTGATCCCAGGTTCTGGTAGTTGACCATGTGTTTTTCAGACAGTTTTTTTCATTTCTCTTAAATTTTTCCAACTTGTCAAATAAAATTTACAAATCCCACAGAATATTGAATAATTTTTTTAGTGCTCTTTAAACTGCATTCCGCTAAAAGTTTTTTCCATCATTTATCATGGAAATAGCAGAAAAAATTGATTTCAGTATTTTATAGAACAAACAGCACATCATTTAATAATTTTGTTTTAAATATTAAATTTTTGATTTTAAATATAATTGATTCTGCTTCAGATTTTTGTTTGTTTTTTGTTTGATTTTTAACTCAAAGAATAGACCAGTCATTCTACTAAGCTGTTTTTGATTGCTATGAAGAAAACTGCACACATTTAAAATTTCAGCTCTTAAAGAGGCTTGCCCGCAGAGAGATCAGAAAAATTGGCTAATAGAAAAAGATTTTTTACACATGACAGATTGTTGGAATTGTTGAGTTTTTCATTTTATTTTCCTTATAAAACGCTGAAAAGTGATATTAAAACCTCATTTTTAAATATTATTTATTTAATCGCAACCCGCAATAAGTCTAATTTGATTGACACATCAAAGAAACAAGCACGTGCACAGTGCCGCACAGTGATAACTTCAAAGGCAGCGGCGATTTACAAAGAAGATTTGCCGTTATATTCCATACATTTCCCTCTCAGGTTGAGTTTTAAAACGTCTTTTAAATACATATTCTGTAATTGTTTTCAAGAAATAAAGTCGGAAAGCCTCTAATTTTGTCACATAGAAACGTGTACTCGGAAGTTTATTTAGTGATCGGAGATGTGCCGTTTACCGGTCCGTCTGCGGGTAAGCCTCTTTAAAAAGGATATTGCCACTTTGACAAACTATTTTTATAAAACAACATATTGTATGATAATTAAAATTAGGAGGTTTTATATTATTACTTATGTCTGAATTCAGTATAAAAAATCGTGAGTCACCCTAAAAAATTAATGAAAGTTGGAAAGATCAGATTATGTAAGACATTAGCAAATGAGATGATTTCACGATTAAAGTTAAAATTGTTATTTGAAAAAAACTAATGGAATATTTGGTAATGCTGAAAGTCTGAAATTATATGTCGATCCACAGTTCAAAGTGAACTGGTGTCACATCTTTACCTAGATTTCCACCAGGCTGTGCCTGTGTAAAAAGAGAAAGTTAAATTATATTTTAATGAAAGAGATTGTGAGGGTATTTAATAATTCATAAATTTTTTCTTCGTTTTCGCAGAATGACAGTTTTTAGAAATAGACTATTTTCAGCAATAAAACAGCAAAAAATGGCACTGTAACGCTGATCTGAATGGCTGTCATTACAAGGAAGAAACTCCATTCCTTGCCAATTATAAAATTGACTGTCGGTGATATCCTGTCAATATTGATATGCATACAATTACATTATATATTAAGTATGGGTGCACCAGGATGTTACAAGCATGAGTAAATATGTTTAGAAATGAACAGGAGTGTAAGATGGGTACACATATTGTATTCTTGGAATGATCATAGTTGTAGTTCCACTAATGAGATTTATTTTTTCTTCAAATTATGTTTAGAAATGAACAGGAGTGTAAGATGGGTACATATGTTGTATTCTTGGAATGATCACAGTTGTAGTTCCACTAATGAGATTTAATTTTTCTTCAAATTATTTAACTTGTAGAATATGTTTGTACACATTACTGACTGCACAACCTACAAGTGCATTAATAGCGATCATAAATCACAGCGATGATGATATGCTCGCTAGTTATATGTCGCTCTTGTCAGTCACAGCCTTGTACATTTCATCCATAATTGTCTATCATCATATATCATGATATATGGGCTGGGTGTTTTTGTGAAGTTATCATACATAATTGTAACAGCTCCCGTGCTCCTTTAATGTTTCTTCCCAACCTTACATGTGTTTAGACGGAGAATTAAACCATTGTAAATTTAGCTATGTAACCACCGAGACCAGGGCTTCGTAAATCCTAAACAGATTTGACTTGTTTAGCTTCACCGGAGGATCACAAATGTATGCTAGTTGTCATGCATATATGTCACTGCACACAGCCACACAGGGCATAGCATCACCTTATTGGCAATGAGGCATTGGTAATTAGACTCTTTGAGGAGTCCTAGAGCTCTGATACAGATCACAGCTGCCCACTTCCTGTCTTTTGATTCAATAGGGAATTATTTTTTTGGGGAAATATCTAAATATACATTTTGTACAATTAAAAAATAATTTGCATGTGTAAATCGCAGGACTGCACCACAGGGATCAGTCAAGTCGGCCATAAAGTAATATAGATGGGGCACTTCACATTTCTGATGCTTAACATGCAAATATTGGTTCGGATTTACACAAAGCCTTGCGTTGTTGATGGTAAAGGTACAGGATTTTCAAATGCCATAAAAATGTCTTTACCATCAGTTCTACTATAGCCCTGGTGTTATAAAAGGCCAGTACTGAGAATTCACCAGAACACCTCACACAAAAATTACAAATGATTTGGCTGAAAATATGTTAGCGGGTGAACAGCTCTGGTATTGTAGTAGAGGCTTGATCCGAGATTTATCCCTGTCGATTCTCTAATGTAAGCATGTATCTATCTAGTTACAAATAAATTATCAAGACTAGATTTTCTGACTTTAAGGCTTAAAAAGATAAATATATTTGCATTAAATTGATCCTCAAACTTAGTGGTGGGGATAATGATTTTTAAAATCTGAAGATATTTTATATAGTTTTAAATACATGCAAATGTTTTATATGTTTCCATAGATTTTTTTTTGATTTTTTTTTTCAGTGTTTTTGTCATCATACTTAATGGATGAATACATTAATGTGTTTGAAAAACTGCTGCTTGATATTTTTTTAAAGAGCTGCCTTTATCAAATACTCATGTCTTCATATAACCGAAAATAAAAAAAAGCTACATCTATTTGTCAGAAATTTACTGAGGTCTTCAGATACAGGTTATTTTCATAAAATATTTTCCCTAAATGTTATAAATATGATATAAGCTTTCAAAAAATTGGAAAAATAAAAAATTTGGGTTATTTCTAGACCGGTCGATACTTAATAGAATACTGATAAGAGGGATATACTTTAGAAATATCTTCATAGTATCTGTGTGTGTGTTGTGATGTACAGGGGTGGTTTGAATCAGAATTTTTGTAAGGTTGAGAGATGATCGATACTTCAGACAAACATCTTCATGATTCACGGAGTTGAAATTTTCAGGATTGGACAGGATATTGATACACAGTGATAACTATTTGACCTTGACCATAGGTTCGGGTTGACAGCTCCACCAGACATAATAAAACTGTCTCGAGATGATAATAGTGTATCAACTTTCACTCAAGTTATTTCAGTTTCTTAAACACTGTTACAAAGAGATTTAAAGGTTTAAATTACCTCCAACAATTTCGAGAAAGGAAACCTCAGTTATTTACAGTATATTGAGTTGTAACAACTCAATTTCCGACTGCTTTTGGTCATGTGATAACGTGGTAATGTAAACACTGTAGATCGAGGTCTAATTATGAAGCTTGCAGTTGTATTTTGAAATGTTTTTTCCCTCAATAGCTGTGATTGACAAGACAAATTTTTTCGCTGCAATGACAGTAGAGTGAAATTATAATGTCTTTCATTAATAAAACTACTTGGCAACACTGTGCCGTCACAAATGTTGTGATGTCACCAAATAAGGTGGAATCGGAGTTAGAATTTCACTACGTTTATTTTAGTTTTCATGTCAATCTGATGAAATGTTGATTTCATAATTAAATGCTTGCAAAAATATCTTACTTTGTATTAAATTTAATCTTTTATTAATTTTCTATTTCATATAAAACTTATGATTTAGCTTGTAGCAAATTTTTCATTGAACCTTACCTCGAATGTAAAAATTAAAAAATTCTGGAGACTCATATTATGTCAATTTCACATCAAAATTGAAATTAGAAAATATATAAGATATTGTCATTTGGCAATAATAGCATTGTAAATGACCTCTGATACTTGTGTTTGAATACAGTACTTAGATTATGATGTCACATTGTTACAAGGGTAGTAATTGACTGTATTTCTCTCATTTTTAAGGTATCTCTATATTTTGCCTTTCATTCTATCCGTGAAAATGATTTTTTTATAACTTGAAATGTACAAAAGTTCTTTAGTTTATCACGTGTCGCGCGATCGGTATCAAGTAAAATATACAAATCTCTTAAAGTCTTTAATACAGTGTACATGTTATGTCTGTGTAAAATGAAATATACAAACCTGTCTTGTTTATCATGTTACAGTATAAAAGGATAATTATAGAAACCTCTTCAGTACATCATGTAACAGTCTAAAGCGAATATATACATTATAAACCTCATTAGTACAATGTATATATCTTTAGTATACTGTGTGTCAGTGTAAAACGAAAATATATAATATAAACCTCGTAAGTACAATGTATATCGTGTGTCTGTAAAAATGAAAATATACTTTATAAACCTCGTAAGTACAATGTATATTGTGTGTCGGCGTAAAAATGAAAATATATATTATAAATAGTATATTAAAGCAAAAATATATATCATAAACCTCGTAAATTCATTGCCTTTATTTCCTCCAAAATTTGAAGAGTACATTGAACAATGAAACATTGTTGAGGTACATATTATATGAATACAAGTAGAAAAAAGAAAGTTAAGCGAAGAGATATAAATGTATAATGATATGTATATAAATGTAAAGTTGAAATTTAAATCTTAATGAGGATCCTTGAAAAGGATGGATAGGCTTGATACCACACATTTAACAATTCAATCAATGACAATAAGCACGTTGTAAGACAAAACATTAAATTGCATTCATTGAATGAAGGTCATATTATGAGCCTTTTCAGAAAAACTTAGACAATCCTTGATAAAAGATGTTAACAACAGTGCATCATACTAGAAGCTGCACAAACGGCTTCACTTGGAACACCCAACAAATTAACAATTTGAACATTTATTTCGGCTTGATCGAAAGCTACATATAGTTGTACTGGATATCTATTAACAAATTTGGTAAATAAAGCATCACGCAAGTGAGAAATTTCTGGTTCTCTGCAGTCTAATAAACAATGGGCAACTGCATCTTCGTAAAACCCGTTACAACGTGCACACAATAATTCACAAATGGGTGGAGTTATCCACATTTTCGCAACAACTTTACAAGCCCTATTGAAGTTAGGATACGTTTTCGAAAAGGACCAGACAGCAGACGGGACCATTTCATGGTGTAAAATTCAGAATCTAGAAAATTCCGTAGAACAATTAAGACGAGATTGCCAGTCATTTGATTCTTTACATTAAAGAACAAATTTTACTAAATTTTTCATCGAGACTTAGAAGGACATTTGCTAAAATTGAAAAAATCAAACAAAATATCTTCAAAGTTATATTTGTGCAAAGTAACCCAGATGTCACTAATGTAACTATTTATACACTTGTATACACCAAGGCGCTTTTGATGCAACCGCAATAAAAATAATTGTTTGGACGTGCAGTCACCCTTAGCTCTGCATATTAAAGCACCCCAAAAACGAAGTTTACATTGATCTACATATAAATGCAGTGACGATTAACCTAGCATACCTAGTGCAAAATCAGATCTAGTTCTCAAGGGAATCCTTGAATCAATTTGGCACATAAATGATGAACGGACTCAAGGCGACGCCAGTCAGAAATGGTGAGTGAAAAACCACAGTTCACACCCGAACAAACTTCTAGGGAGTGAAACAGAAAGATAGAGCTTAACTCCTGTCAATGGGCTGATACTTGGACCAAAAAGACCACAGTTTAAAAAGGCAAAACACTGACCTCGCATCTTGTGAATAACTTCGTCAATGTTGGGTCGACCGGGATTCATTTTATTAAGTGTTAATCCACCATGCTTTACATGTGTAGATTCACTTACTTCAATCCCACCTAAATACCACTTTCGGTTAGACTGAGAACGGATCTTACTTTTTTCGTTAAAAACAATAACTACTGATTTAGAAGCATTATACTTGAATCTCCATTTACAACTATACTTATAACATAAATCCATAAGCATATCCAAGTTATGCTTAGATAACGAAAGTAGACAAATATCGTCCGCTTGAGTAGGACAAGTAACATTAACATCAGCAATAAAAAGTGAACATGGTGAGTTACAAAGATCATTTAATAAATCAATAATATAAACAGAGTACAACCAAGGTGAGATAACACTACCCTGGCGGGTTCCTTGGCTGATTCTGAGTAAATTGGACGCAAAGTTTTGGTACATAACTACACTAAACATATCTTTATACAGAGACATAATTACACTCATGTTTTTTCTATTGAAACCCAAACGAGCAAGTTTAAAAAACAGTCCATCAAGCCAGACACATTCGAAGGCTTTGGACGCATCTAAAAAACACGAGAACAACTTACAATCGTGTTCAGTACTGTACATGATGGTTTCGTGCACGATCATAAACCTCGTAAATACAACGTATATCGTGTGTCATTGTAAATTAAGCAAAAATATACATTATAAACCTCATAAATACAATGTATATCTTGGATCAGTGTAAAATGAAAATATACTTTATAAACCTCGTAAATACAATGTTTAATATGAATCAGTGTAAAAATGAAAATATACATTATAAGCCTTGTAAGTACAAAGTATATTGTGAATCAGTGTAAAAGGAGATCTACAATCCCTTTTGGTAGACATCTTGTATCGATGCAAAATGGTTATCTTGCCAAAATCTACATTATTTTTATCCATGCCTTATGTTGTTGAATTTGATATAAAAAGTTTGCATTGCTTTGAAGAAATATATATATCATAACATAGCTTGCGTAAAAATTTGGATAGTACCATAAAAATTGCACTATACACCAATGTTTTAAAGCTTGATGATAGACTTATTTTTGATAAGTTTATGTTCCAGCTTGAATAGATAAAATTGAAAATTACATGAGGCAATCCTTTTTTTTTTCATTATCTATGCTCTTTACATGAAACACTTAAAAATCGCAAAACATATTACGGATATAATCATTTCGCATTAGAAGAGGGATGTTGTAAAGGCAGTCAGTCATGTATGCATTAGTGTTTTTCGGCAATGTTATTTAGTGTGATAACAACACTTAATATTTAAGGATATTGATACTATGGCTAATTAGATTGGACTGAACGACATGCTTGCCGTTACATTACTGACGGTAAAGTGAAGGGTTATCATACAAGTATAACCGTCCATTAGATAACAGTCTACTCCGGGAGTCTCTGCCGTAGGACGCGATGTTCTGATTGATTCCGTTGGGATGATATATTGATTACAGACAGACTTCATATTTCCACAACAGTTTAATTAAAATCTTAAGCGTGTTCATTGAACTGTCATAAGTACACCGGGACCTTTTCGCACTGAGAATTTCATCATAAAAAAAGATGCACTCGCTGTATTGGAATGGTGTCTTTATGACCATATCTTTTAACCATGGGGATGGTGGCCAAGTGCAGTTTAGTGCAAAAAATTCTATAGTACTGTATCAAATTTTGACAGATACTATATCACCATCATTACTGGTGAAATACAATATCGCACGTAACTTGCCTCTTTCAGATGTAAATTGCAATCAAATATTAGAATGAAAAATCTTCATTATGAAAAAGATTCCAATTGAGAGTATAAGTTGTTCTAAGATGAAGGATCATGGTGATAACTTATTGTTGGTGCCTTTTGTCCGTCATCGTCCGTTAACTTTTTCTTGTAAAGATGATAATTTGAGTAAATATGAACAGATTTTGAATGAAATTGGTAGGCAGTCTAATGTCGATAGGATCTCAGATGAGATCCACAATGGGACAGAATCAACTATGACTTACAGAGTTATTGACCTTTGTAGTTTTAATATCAAGAGACTTTGTGAACAGATTTTGATGAAATTCAATTAATCTATTACTTTGTACAGTACATCTTCATCATTCTAAGACAGTAATTCATCCTCTATAATTCTGTACAGTAGATCGTCATCATTCTAAGACAGTAATTGCATTCTCTATAATTCTGTACAGTAGATCGTCATTATTCTAAGACAGTAATTCATTCTCTATAATTCTGTACAGTAGATCGTCATCATTCTCTATAATTCTGTACAGTAGATCGTCATCATTCTAAGACAGTAATTCATCCTCTATAATTCTGTACAGTAGATCGTCATCATTCTAAGACAGTAATTCATTCTCTATAACTCTGTACAGTAGATCGTCATCATTCTCTATAACTCTGTACAGTAGATTGTCATCATTCTAAGACAGTAATTCATTCTCTATAACTCTGTACAGTAGATCGTCATCATTCTCTATAACTCTGTACAGTAGATCGTCATCATTCTCTATAACTCTGTACAGTAGATCGTCATCATTCTCTATAACTCTGTACAGTAGATTGTCATCATTCTAAGACAGTAATTCATTCTTTATAATTCTGTACAGTAGATCGTCATCATTCTAAGACAGTAATTCATTCTTTATAATTCTGTACAGTAGATCGTCATCATTCCAAGACCATAAATCATTCTCTATAATTCTGTACAGTTGGTCTTCCATCATTCTAAGATAGTAATTCATTCTCTATAAATCTGTACAGTAGATTGTCATCATTCTAAGATAGTAATTCATTCTCTATAAATCTGTACAGTAGATCGTCATCATTCTCTATAAATCTGTACAGTAGATAGTCATCATTCTCTATAAATCTGTACAGTTGGTCTTCATCATTCTAATTAAGACAGAAATGAATGTTATACAGCCTTGAATTGCCTCTGTACAAAGCAGTGGTCCATCTTTCTCTTTATGAGCTATGTTATGTCAGAATGAATTGTCACATTTGGAGAAAATTGTTTGCCTTGAAGTTGCAAACTGTCAAAGGTTTAAAATGATAATTATGTGGCCCTGTTTTGTGAACAACATGATATTAGATGGTGTTATACCATGAAAAGAATTTTAAAAAGGCGATTATTATGGAGTTATATCGAGCCTTCTACAATCAATGGAATATTGACTTAGATAGTTTAGGTACAATGTTAGCATTATCACTGGATACCTTTGAAGTTTTTCATGTTTATCATTACTTAAGACAGACACAAAAGTTCTAATCCTCAAGGACAAAATTGTTGTCATACCCCATAGAAAGGTCTTTGTGAGAAAGTGTGAGGTTTTAAAGTGTGAATTGTGTCTGTCTGACCTGAGGTATGTGAGGTGTCTGCCGTGAAGCCTGTGAAGTGTTTAGAGTTAAAAGACAGCTTTTTTTTTCGCTTCTGACTTTTCACCCTTGGCATGATGAGAGGAAGGATCCATCAGTTTTGTCACAACCCCTGTTATACTGATAGGATAAAACATTTCACCACATGTTTTTCATATCACATTTTTATTGAAAATCTTCTGAAAGAATTTGGTAACAGGCCTTATGCAGACAAGGACTGGATCAGTAGTGAGCTCTAGAAACAGGTGATAGGAAAACAACATTCTTGTGACAACTTAGTGCTGTTAGGTAATCAACCCAGACTTATGTTTGAGTTGATATTCATGTTCTGGAGATTAGCATTTTCTAGGGCTTTCTTGTTTGAAGTTAATTATAAGCATGTGAACCTATACATTTATCTAATTAGCTAATTAGCATATATATATTAATTCAACTTGCTTGATTTGAACCTGGAGGTAATAAATAAAACACAATTTCTTGATCCTGATACAAATGCCTTCTTTGTCTCCGTACATAAATATATCAAATGATTGTTAAATTTGAAATTGGTTAATTTGAAGTAATGCTTTAATTGAAAGGTTAATTTGAAATTGGTTAATTTGAAGTAATGCTTTAATTGAAAGGTTAATTACGACCCTCCAGCAATGATAAATAAGTGCTTTCATAAAGTTCACAAGTTGAAAGCCAGCAAGGTTAGCATGTCAAGCCTGTACTTCACTGTGCATCTGCCGGGTGACAGAGTGTCCTCTTATGAACTGACTACTAATTACAACAGGGAAGTGTTCACATGTACAATTCACCATGTTACAGATGAAGTATGGTCATGTAGAATACAAATGAACTGTGATTTTTCCGCCTGCGACAAAAAGTTGCAGAAGAAGCGAGATGACTATGGTGTAACTTTTTCGGCTCCGGCAGCGTATGTATTGTAGCCAACATTTATAGTTTTGCATTAAGATCCATTGCGCATGCTGAGAAAGTACAAGTCCAACTTGATAAAGTTAGATCATATAGTGGACATCTTGATGCATCCTCCATTAATGGATTTTGGTCCAGTGACTTGGATGCTGGTGATCTGGACAGCTTTCTGTGTGGAAATCTTAACCTAACCCATTCCTATAGATTACATATACAGGATATGAATTTTTTTTTTTTTTTTTTTTTGTATTTTGGGTTAAAAAAAACAAGGCTTTGAGAAATTATTACATATAAATCTTAATTTTTTCAACAATTCACTTGTTTTTTGTTCTCACTTGTCATCAGGTAAAGCGATTTTTTTTTTTTTTTTTTGTGGGGGGGGGGGGGGGGAAGTAATATTAACACTTATATAATATATATGATATCTGGTATACAGGGAGCTTCCATTTTGTAAACAGAGTCTTTTGAAAGGTTTTGGAAAACAAAAAAAAACAAAAATTAGAGTTAGCTTGCTTAAAACATACCTGAGTTGACAAAGTGGGACAAGCAAGTCATGTAAAATATATTCAGTTTACACATGTAATTAAACATAATTCTTGTTATCTTGTTGTATCATCGTGGGTAGATCTAGACGGGTCTATCATGTACTGTAGTAAATAAGAAAACTGAATTGGAAACAAAGCCAGATAAGTCATCTATACAAACCCCCCACCACCATTTGACTTGTGATCTCAGTATGTTAAGCCTAGATTTACCTTAATTTATATGTAGATGATTATGTAATACAGTAATTTCAGTCGATCAGTATTTTGATTCTGCCATCAATCATCTGTCAACATCGGGAGAGATTATGTGTACCTGTGCTCTATCCACTTGATCACTGATCAATAAAAGTTAAAAAAAAAATTAAAATAAAAAGCTTCCAGAAATATTTGCTACAATATTACTTACAGAACATTCTGACGGAAACTAGAAAACTATAATGACTAAGGGTTTCACACCTGGTCCGTCCCCCCTGGAGGGCTAAGAAGGGGCTACACTTTGAATGCCCCCCTGGAGGGGGTTATCCAGGGCTATATTTGGATTGGACTATCCTCTCCAAGGCAGGGCTAATCCGGGCGCATCCGATGGCGGGGGTCTACATGGTGGTTGTACAAATGTTTGATCCTCATACTTAATGATATAAGAGCTTTCAACAGACCCCCTTAGTAACCCACAGATCTCCATAAGGCCTGCATACCATGTCTACTCATTTAAATCAGACTTTACAAATATGTTCAATCTGGGGTTAGGACTCCTTGGCTCAAGTTTTATATCAGCACCCAAGGTACAAGTATGTTAAAATATTTACATTTGTTCTGTGTTAAAGTATAACTATAGATTGTTTCAGGAGGTTTTGAAATTCTGAATACTACTCCCGTATAGTTGGTTTGTTTTGACACTAGGACTCCTTGAGGTGGCTACCTATACCCCCGGTACCCTATTTATTATGTAATTCTTGAATACCAGCTGACATGAATCATGCGTTTCCTAATTCAAGCTTTTAAACTTTTCTATGTTGAGGAAGTGACACATTCCTCATACTTCAGATTGAAAAAATCATTTCCTTAACAATATTGGTAATCACTAGTCATTGTAGGTGTAAGTGGTAACGTATACAGGGACCATTCCTCACTTATCTTTGACCCTAAGTATTCATTCTCTGAAACAGGAAGAAATTGTTCAGATTAGGGGAATGATTATGTCTCCTCTATCCATGTGTTAATAATCAGGCAAATGAACCTCGTTTGAAGATCCACCAACCAACACTTACACAGGTACCACTTACACAGGACTGTTGAATAGTGGCATTATAACAAGGTTTAATTGTATAAGGTGACATTTTGATTTTCTGTAGAATGGTGGCAGTATAACAAGGTTTACTCTACAATGGTGACAGTATAACAAGGTTTAACTTTACAATGGTGACAGTATAACAAGGTTTTACTGTACAATGGTGGCAGTATATTAATGTTTTACTGTACAATGGTGGCAGTATAACAAGGTTTACTGTACAATGGTGGCAGTATAACAAGGTTTAACTGTATAATGGTGACAGTATATTAATGTTTTACTGTACAATGGTGGCAGTATATTAATGTTTTACTGTACAATGGTGGCAGTATAACAAGGTTTTACTGTACAAGGATGGCAGTATAACAAGGTTTTACTGTACAATGGTGACAGTATAACAAGGTTTTACTGTACAATGATGGCAGTATATTAATGTTTTACTGTACAATAGTGGCAGTATATTAATGTTTTACTGTACAATGGTGGCAGTATAACAAGGTTTTACTGTACAATGGTGGCAGTATATTAATGTTTTACTGTACAATGGTGGCAGTATATTAATGTTTTACTGTACAATGGTGGCAGTATAACAAGGTTTTACTGTACAATGGTGACAGTATAACAAGGTTTCTTGTACAATAGTGACAGTATAACAAGGTTTTACTGTACAATGGTGGCAGTATATTAATGTTTTACTGTACAATGGTGGCAGTATATTAATGTTTTACTGTACAATGGTGACAGTATAACAAGGTTTCTTGTACAATAGTGACAGTATAACAAGGTTTTACTGTACAATGGTGGCAGTATATTAATGTTTTACTGTACAATGGTGGCAGTATATTAATGTTTTACTGTACAATGGTGGCAGTATAACAAGGTTTTACTGTACAAGGATGGCAGTATAACAAGGTTTTACTGTACAATGGTGACAGTATAACAAGGGTTTACTGTACAATGATGGCAGTATATTAATGTTTTACTGTACAATAGTGGCAGTATATTAATGTTTTACTGTACAATGGTGGCAGTATAACAAGGTTTTACTGTACAATGGTGACAGTATAACAAGGTTTTACTGTACAATGGTGGCAGTATATTAATGTTTTACTGTACAATGGTGGCAGTATATTAATGTTTTACTGTACAATGGTGGCAGTATAACAAGGTTTTACTGTACAAGGATGGCAGTATAACAAGGTTTTACTGTACAATGGTGACAGTATAACAAGGGTTTACTGTACAATGATGGCAGTATATTAATGTTTTACTGTACAATGGTGGCAGTATAACAAGGTTTACTGTACAATGGTGGCAGTATAACAAGGTTTAACTGTATAATGGTGGCAGTATAACAAGGTTTTACTGTATATTGTTGGCAGTATAACAAGGTTTTACTCTACAATGGTGGCAGTATAACAAGGTTTTACTGTACAATGGTGACAGTATAACAAAGTTTTACTGTAAAATGGTGACAGTATAATAAGGTTTTACTGTATAATGGTGGCAGTATAACAAGGTTTTACTGTACAAGGATGGCAGTATAACAAGGTTTTACTCTACAATGGTGGCAGTATAACAAGGTTTTACTGTACAATGGTGACAGTATAACAAAGTTTTACTGTAAAATGGTGACAGTATAACAAGGTTTTACTGTACAATGGTGGCAGTATATTAATGTTTTACTGTACAATGGTGACAGTATAACAAGGTTTCTTGTACAATAGTGACAGTATAACAAGGTTTTACTGTACAATGGTGGCAGTATATTAATGTTTTACTGTACAATGGTGGCAGTATATTAATGTTTTACTGTACAATGGTGGCAGTATAACAAGGTTTTACTGTACAAGGATGGCAGTATAACAAGGTTTTACTGTACAATGGTGACAGTATAACAAGGGTTTACTGTACAATGATGGCAGTATATTAATGTTTTACTGTATAATAGTGGCAGTATATTAATGTTTTACTGTACAAGGATGGCAGTATAACAAGGTTTTACTCTACAATGGTGGCAGTATAACAAGGTTTTACTGTACAATGGTGGCAGTATATTAATGTTTTACTGTACAATGGTGGCAGTATATTAATGTTTTACTGTACAATGGTGGCAGTATAACAAGGTTTTACTGTACAAGGATGGCAGTATAACAAGGTTTTACTGTACAATGGTGACAGTATAACAAGGGTTTACTGTACAATGATGGCAGTATAATAATGTTTTACTGTACAATGGTGGCAGTATAACAAGGTTTACTGTACAATGGTGGCAGTATAACAAGGTTTAACTGTATAATGGTGGCAGTATAACAAGGTTTTACTGTATATTGTTGGCAGTATAACAAGGTTTTACTCTACAATGGTGGCAGTATAACAAGGTTTTACTGTACAATGGTGACAGTATAACAAAGTTTTACTGTAAAATGGTGACAGTATAATAAGGTTTTACTGTATAATGGTGGCAGTATAACAAGGTTTTACTGTACAAGGATGGCAGTATAACAAGGTTTTACTCTACAATGGTGGCAGTATAACAAGGTTTTACTGTACAATGGTGACAGTATAACAAAGTTTTACTGTAAAATGGTGACAGTATAACAAAGTTTTACTGTAAAATGGTGGCAGTATAACAAGGTTTTACTGTACAAATGGTGGCAGTATAACAAGGTTTTACTATACAATGGTGGTAGTTTAACAAGGTTTTACTCTACAATGGTGACAGTATAACAAAGTTTTACTGTAAAATGGTGACAGTATAACAAAGTTTTACTGTACAATGATGGCTGTATAACAGGGTTTTACTGTACAATGGTGGCTGTATAACAGGGTTTTACTGTAAAATGGTGACAGTATAACAAAGTTTTACTGTACAATGATGGCTGTATAACAGGGTTTTACTGTACAATGGTGGCAGTATAACAAGGTTTTACTCTACAATGGTGACAGTATAACAAAGTTTTACTGTAAAATGGTGACAGTATAACAAAGTTTTACTGTACAATGATGGCTGTATAACAGGGTTTTACTGTACAATGGTGACAATATAACAAGGTTTTACTGTATAATGGTGGCAGTATAACAAGGTTTTACTGTACAAATGGTGGCAGTATAACAAGGTTTTACTATACAATGGTGGTAGTTTAACAAGGTTTTACTCTACAATGGTGACAGTATAACAAAGTTTTACTGTAAAATGGTGACAGTATAACAAAGTTTTACTGTACAATGATGGCTGTATAACAGGGTTTTACTGTACAATGGTGGCTGTATAACAGGGTTTTACTGTACAATGGTGACAGTATAACAAAGTTTTACTGTAAAATGGTGACAGTATAACAAAGTTTTACTGTACAATGATGGCTGTATAACAGGGTTTTACTGTACAATGGTGGCTGTATAACAGGGTTTTACTGTACAATGGTGGCTGTATAACAGGGTTTTACTGTACAATGATGGCTGTATAACAAAGTTTTACTGTACAATGATGGCTGTATAACAGGGTTTTACTGTACAATGGTGGCAGTATAACAAGGTTTTACTGTACAATGGTGACAATATAACAAAGTTTTACTGTAAAATGGTGACAGTATAACAAAGTTTTACTGTACAATGATGGCTGTATAACAGGGTTTTACTGTACAATGGTGGCAGTATAACAAGGTTTTACTCTACAATGGTGACAATATAACAAGGTTTTACTGTATAATGGTGGCAGTATAACAAGGTTTTACTGTATAATGGTGGCAGTATAACAAGGTTTTACTGTACAATGGTGACAGTATAACAAGGTTTTACTGTTTAATGGTGGCAGTATAACAAGGTTTTACTCTACAATGGTGGCAGTATAACAAGGTTTTACTGTACAAGAAAGGCAATATAACAAGGTTTTACTGTACAATGGTGGCAGTATAACAAGGTTTTACTGTACAAATGGTGGCAGTATAACAAGGTTTAACTGTATAATGGTGGCAGTATAACAAGGTTTTACTGTATATTGTTGGCAGTATAACAAGGTTTTACTCTACAATGGTGGCAGTATAACAAGGTTTTACTGTACAATGGTGACAGTATAACAAAGTTTTACTGTAAAATGGTGACAGTATAATAAGGTTTCACTGTATAATGGTGGCAGTATAACAAGGTTTTACTGTACAAGGATGGCAGTATAACAAGGTTTTACTCTACAATGGTGGCAGTATAACAAGGTTTTACTGTACAAATGGTGGCAGTATAACAAGGTTTTACTATACAATGGTGGTAGTTTAACAAGGTTTTACTCTTCAATGGTGACAGTATAACAAAGTTTTACTGTAAAATGGTGACAGTATAACAAAGTTTTACTGTACAATGGTGACAATATAACAAGGTTTTACTGTACAATGGTGGCAGTATAACAAGGTTTTACTGTACAAATGGTGGCAGTATAACAAGGTTTTACTGTACAATGGTTGCAGTATAACAAGGTTTTACTGTACAAGGATGGCAATATAACAAGGTTTTTCTGTACATGGGTAACACTGATATGTTTTCCCCTCTTCTGTACAGCTTTATATATATTGTATCATGCTGTTGTTATTGATGTCGACCTCTTGTTGCACACAATAGTGTAACTGAGTACTAATAGAAAAATCCTGTCTTGTCTTATAACAAAGTATGTATAATGTACTAAACAAGCTGAGAAAATTGAACAGCAACAATTTTTTGAAAGGTTCACTTTGTTTTTTGAAAATTTATGTACTTAATTTAAATATACATTACATTTTACCTACTAGTAATTCAGATTTCTGTAAAAAAAAAACTTATTTCACGAAAATTATGATATATATAATGTGTTTACAACATTTGACAAGTTTGCACTTAACTACATGGCAGTTTGATGATTTAAATCTCATTTGGTGTATAATTTACTGATAAACATTAACATCTGATGAATATATGTTCTTTTGAAGTTTTATAAAACTTTTGAGGAAGATGTCATTTATCTAAGTTTTTCCACGGCTATGTTAATGTAAGCAGCACTGTTATTTCTGGATTTTACCACAAACAATAAGAAATTACATGGAGAAGGAGTAATTTGCCCTTCACAAACTTTATTGATGAATGGCAGATGATCTAAATTAGAACAGTGATTGATAGTGCGTATGTAGATTATGGTCCTGGCTGATCATCCAATTTAAAAGGTTTAAGGATGTAATTTTAATATCGTAAAGAAAAATGCATTTATGGGAATGTTTGAACCTGATGGCCTTGTGTTGTGATGAAAGAGTGAAGAGCTGTGTATACGTTACTATACTCCTAATAGGTCTCCTCCTTCACCATATAACAGTCTGATCTCACAACTTATGATAATGTTTTTTCAATTACTTTGGCACCACATGGACCTATTTTCATTATCTGTTGCTTATTCCATTCATTTCAGCTGGAAAGGGAAAAAAACATACACGTACACTGCCCTACAAAAGTTCTGTTACACTTGGAACATTTAAATTGAATGAATGGCTAGACATCAAAATTTGAGAAAAAAGGGTTGTAGTATCCATAAGATAGTTCATTTGTAAGTGACGATTGCAAATTATTTAAAAAATACCTCACTTCTTTGAAGTTGCAGGAAGGGGGAATAGAGGGTGCTATTTTCCATAATGTTCGAAAATGATTGAAAATATGAGGGGTTTTTTATACTGACACAAATAAAAGTAATTTTTTAACTTATTAACAGTAAAAAAAATGTAAGAAATGCATTTTTGAAATTTATATTAAACAAAGAGGGAAACTTCCAGAATGTTGCATTTGAGGATTTCCATTGTTACAAAACATGTGCACTGTTGAAAAATGAACATGAATATTTGAAATCATGAACAAAAGAAGATTCTAACAAATTGTAATAAAGACTTCGAGATATAACTTCGCTGTATTTTACGTAATAATTGTAACAGAACTTTTGGAGGGCAGTGCATATGAAAAATATTCATTGAAAGAAACACTCATGTTTCAAACAATCAAAGGAAAGATTGTATATGTTATCCACTAATCAGAATTTGATGCATTGTGTCCAAGTTTCATACACATAGCACTGTTCCAGCAGTGGGAAGATAGTAATATCAGTAATTATATTCAGCGTGTTAGCATTGTCTTTAATCCTCATTCAGATAATTTTATCATATACAACAGGCAATGTTAGTCAGTGTACATTAACTATTACATACATGTAAAGTACACCTCCAGTATCAAGAAATTCTGCATGCTGGTATGTATACAAAATTACATGTATGTCTAAAACATAAATCAGTTTGGTAACAAAGGCTATTTGCCATATGCTATGATTTATGTCATTCTATATTCTATATATGATATCATGCTATTGTCTCGTTAGTGAAAATGGGTCACCTGTCAATTTGTATTATATAGAGAAGAAGTGATGACATACTTTTAGCTTACATTTATAAACATGCATGCTTCTCAAGTTTTTTGTCTTTGTTCATCTTTTTTTTTCTGATATATTTAAGTCAATAGTATATTACAAACTGATATACAGTATGTTTAGCTCACCTGGTCCAAAGGGCCAAGTTAGCTTATGGCATACCACAGAGCCTGTCATCTATTGCCAGTTGTCTGTCAACTGTTTAGCTCACCTGGTGTTAAGGACCACCGAGCTTATGGCATGGTGCGGGGTCTGAGGTCCTTTTGGCAACTTTTCATAACATCACTTACTAGTCTAATGAACGTTTGATCTGAAGCATCTTTGGTTGAGCCAATTTTGTATAAACGTTACGTTTGGTCCCCAGGGGCCTGAGGGGTGGGGCTCAAGGATTAACATCTTGTTAGGAAATCATGAAGTAAATTTGGTGGGAATTATGCAAGATGTCAGCTGACCAATGATCAAGGTCACTGTCTCAAAAGTCAAGGTCATTTGGGTCCAAAGGTCAAGAACAAAGTGGATCTCTGACAATGCTCCTCAGAGGGTGGGGCCAAAAGCGGTCCAGTTGGCAATGTAAACAACTTTCTCTCTGGAATTAGCAATTGATGACATTCATATTTTATTGATAGCATCTCCCTAGGTGGCTGGGATTCAAAATTGTACAAATGGAGAAGCTGATCACCAACCCAGAAGGGCATTGCCAAAATGCATCAATTTGGCTTTATCTTTTAACTAAGCAATGCATATCACTCATATTTGACAGGTAATCAACCGACCTACAATATGGGGCTGACACACAGGGCCCAGAAGGGCAGAACCATGATTCAGCAATTCATCTGTATCTATATAAACCAATTTCAACTAAATTTCCTTTAAATCATCTTTTGAATCAAAAAGCTTCATGTTCATTTATTGCATTACTGCATGGCACTGTACTGTTGTGGCAGATTCGACACTGGAAAAAATTAGTGTACTTTAACTTTTCATATGCCGTCTGGGCCTCTTGTTATTATTTTGAACAGTCCATGGTATGTCTTTGAGTTTAGTTGTCATTGGTGCTGTGGTCTAGCCCTGTTAGTTGGGAATGTGTACTGTAATGGTTTTTGGCTGTACATACCTGCGGGTTACGTCTAGGTTTGAGGTTTTGGCAGTGGTGTCTTTCCTCTGTCTGGCAGACGCATAAACAGAACCCTCACAACAATATGTTCTACATCATTAATCGCTAGTTATAAAAATTTGTAAGGGAAGTGGAACATAGGAAGCATACACTTGACACTTGGTCATTACAGCAATTATTAGCTTTGCCAGTTGATGTATAGATGTATTCGGCATAATTTCTGGGTAATGGTATTAGATGAGAGATAAACAAGTTATATAGAGAAGTTGGGCAGCAGTTGTAACATCTCTCTACGCAACACACATATAGAAATGATTGCCAAGTCAGCTTATTAATACTTTACAGTTTTATAAGATAATAAGTAATAATGGTAAAGAGAAATGCTGGTTAACAGAAAGTGAATCTTTGACATGTGTCTTTGTGTTCATATGTCCCATTTCCGTTGCAGATCTCTGTCAAGTTCCGTGCCAACAAGTCAGCAGGACTGGGATCAGGTAGTGTTGGAGTTGGGTCAGTGGAGGAAGTGGGCGATCTTCATCGGCGGCAAAAATGGCTTGAAGTCCAGCGACGCTACAACAAAATGGAAGAAGATAAAACAACCGGCAGTGGACATAATAAAATGACATTAACTACACCTAAATGGGTGCAGGGTGAAACGCAGGAGAGCTGAGACTTTTTATGGGCAATGGGGTGATTATGGAAACTTAATATGTGGAGAAATGAGACTTCCTGTAGACAATGGGAAGATTGGGCAGACTTCCTGTGTGGGGAACTGAGTATTCCTGTAGATAATGGAAGGATTGGGGAGACTTCCTGTGTGGGAAACTTGGACTTCCTGTGTGGGAAGATTGGGCAGACTTCCTGTATTGGGAACTGAGACTTCCTGTGTGGGAAACTCAGACTTCCTGTGTGGGGAACTGAGAATTCCAGTGTGGGAAACTCAGACTTCCTGTAGACAATGGGAAGATTGGAGAGACTTCCTGTGTGGGAAACTTTGACTTCCTGTGTGGGGAACTGAGAATTCCAGTGTGGGAAACTGAGACTTCCTGTAGACAATGGGAAGATTGGAGAGACTTCCTGTGTGGGAAACTTTGACTTCCTGTGTGGGGAACTGAGAATTCCAGTGTGGGAAACTGAGACTTCCTGTAGACAATGGGAAGACTGGAGAGACTTCCTGTGTGGGAAACTTTAGACTTTCTGTGTGGGGAACTGAGAATTCCAGTGTGGGAAACTGAGACTTCCTGTAGACAATGGGAAGATTGGAGAGACTTCCTGTGTGGGAAACTTTAGACTTCCTGTGGGCAATTGGGAAGATTAGGGAGACTTCCTGTGTGGGAAACTTAGGCTTCCTGTAGGCAATGGGAAGATTTGAAAGCCTTCCTATGTAGGGAACTGATACTTCCTCTAGACATTGGGAAGATTGGGCAGACTTCCTGTGTGTTATTGGTCTGTCTGGGTGTAAAGGAGAACATTGTGACAGGTGGTTATTATTCTATAGGAACTACAGGAAGTTACATCATTAATCATTTATGCATGTTATAAACATGTACCTGACAGTGTATCATAATGCTAACTTTTATGCTGGAAATAAAAATAAAAATCTACACAAACAATTAGTGTTGATTGACTTTGTTTATACAGAGAGGAAAAACAGGTCTTTATAGATGCAGCTGCTGTTTAGATCAGGACTGGTGAGCACACGGTCCATTGTCTATTGCACACGGTCCATTGTCTATTGGTCAGAGGGGCGGGGCCCTATAGGGGAAATATAGCACACTCTTCTTCTGTAGGATTGAAAGAAGTTTGTCTGTATATGGTATGAAGCATCCTTCTGTGAAGGCCAACCTAATCTTTATTTTGTATAAACGATGGAAATTTTTTACGGCAATGCATGGCACTGAGAGGTAGATTCCCAAATGGTAGAAAAATACTGATAATATTTTGTGACAGAGTGTTTTACCATAATCACTGAAATATCCAGGTAAGGGTACCTACTGTTTCTTCATGAAATTGCAAGAGCAAAAAGTGACAAAAAAGCCGGTCCAAATGTTACTTCTCATGTGGCTAAAGTTTTACCAAGCTGTACACTATAGCCTAGCCATACTCTTGGAATTTAGTTGTTAATCCTAAAGTCTATTGAAAATCGAAAACAACTGTATAGATGCATCAATATTTCATTAGAACTGATACCATCGCCAACTTGTCACGACATTGGCATTGTCAACAACAAGCTCTAATAATGAAGACTTGCTGCCAAGAGGGAGTTGGTATCTATTTGTCCTACAAGCCGATGGTTTTGAGGAGACCATGATTCCATCAAACAATCCTGATTACTCTTACCGTTGTGCTGTTGCCGTCTCAGTCGTTATATGAAGTCATATTTTCACGACCACGTGAGTGTCATTTAAAGTCTGATGAATGCCACTTCTGCCTGGTAGATTTAGAGAACTGGTTAGAACATCGTTCCTTTCGTCGCAATTTTTTCTAAGGTCTGAACAGTTTCAAGCGTGTAGGTGTCTACAGAGCGCGTGACGGCTTTATGCTGATAAAAATATCTCGATACGTGCTTTGGTGTACCCGACAAGTCGACCATCAATACGAAACTTTTTGGGGCCGCATTGCCTCATTCTTTCTTCTAAATTAAAGTACATTGATGAATACGCAAACTGGATCATTAGGGGGTTAGATAGGAGTAAGTTATATGCATTTCAATGAATTATCGTTTTCCCACACAAATTCAAACATCTTGTTTTGATTTTTGAGTAATTTGGCGAGTTCATACTTTATATCGAAAATTGTTTTTGTAAGAACGGGCGTTTTTGATGTAGTTCTTAATTGATGAAAATGTACTTGTAAGCATCACTTAAATTAAAACATATTGAAAACAAATTAAGACTGATATCTTCAAAGCAAGTTGACGAAGAGTACAAGCGACCTTCGAACCCCTCCATCCATCTGCTATTGGTGGGATCGGTAAGAGGGGTTGACAGGTGGTTGTGATCAAACTACATGTAGCTCTCGAGCCACGCGCGCGTTTGTGCCTTAAACTCCGTACCCTGGTAATCCGCACTGGATTAAGTTACCATTGATCCGAGATAGCCCAAGGAGGATAACGGATTAGCTGAGAGACAACAAACGACGCAAAAGGCAGATGATGCAATGTAAATATGTATATATGATAATTAGTGCACTTCCGATACTGCACATACGTGTTTACATTGGGATAAACCAACAGGCCGTTTAAACCTTGTAAACTTGCCGGCTTAATTAAACTGGTCATTTTGGAGACAAAACATTTGTACGAAACAAAAGTAATTGTTTGTGTTTTCTACAACAGGTATTGTAAAGGATATAAATTGTGATAAAAAGATTGGATATTATGTTTACAATCCCTCCAAAAATAATCAAATGAATTTTAACACTGGGCCTATGTTTTACAGAAGAGTGCAAAATCCCTGACGGTCACGTAATTGAATTACAAGCCCGACTTGCTGATCGGGGTCGGTTTACGAAACGAAATCTCGATATTTCACGGTAGGGTGATATGGTTTGTTGTCTGGTGACTGTTTATTTATTCTACAGTACAGGAAGCGCATGGCATTATAAACTTTGGATCATTGAACATCAGGCCTGAACTATGTGACAAGTGCAGCAACGCCAGGACACGGCAGCGAACTGGGCAGGGATGATCTTTCGTTTAGAATACAAAATGCCACATTTGGATTTTATCATATAAATCTATTACCATTCTGTTTGGTCAATGATAAATATATACTTCACTTTTAAATGTTTTATAAAATTACTAGGTACGATATCTTTCATTCAAGCATATTAACAACTGAAACGACTCATATTGTTCTGAAGCTATGAATACATAGTGTTTGAGATTCTGTCCCACCAATTCGATGGTTCTTATCCGTCAAACAAGACGTCCTTTTCATTAAGACGAGAACTAGGTTCATTAAGAATAACGCTCGTCCTTATCCCATAGTTATACCGACCGACCGCACCACTATTCAGCGTTGTCATTTGTTATTTTTGCCAAAAACAAATAAATAAACAGAAAGATAGGTATGTAGCCATGGTGTCGGTACCATTGCCCTCAGGAAAGATGGTGCGTAAATGGTTACGAGAAAGCGCCATATGGAGACGTTTTTAACGTTTTTTTCTTTAACCACGGGGGATATTGGCGCGAACAGATAAACTGTACATGTATCTGTGTTTTCCTTGCAGTAAAAACCTGGGTTACGTACTCGATCTACGTCTTTCGAAATAAAATTGTACGTAGTCCAAATACTGAATCACGTATCTGCGTCGGTTCCTTTCATACCACAAACGGTATACGTTCTCTGCCGAACGTCATTTCCTTCTCTCGAATTTAATGACCGTTTATAGGAGAAAGAAGGCTTTGTTTAAAATGCATTGTTCTTCAGATTCAGATTCTTTTAGTTCTTTGTGCTTTTCAACACGTCAAAGAGAAGACATTACAAAATAATACAATGTAATATAGTATGACACAATACAATGTAATATAGTATGACACAATACAATGTAATATAGTATGACACAATACAATGTAATATAGTATGACACAATACAATGTAATATAGTATGACACAATACAATGTAATATAGTATGACACAATACAATGTAATATAGTATGACACAATACAATGTAATATAGTATGATACAATACAATGTAATATAGTATGACACAATACAATGTAATATAGTATGACACAATACACAATACAATGTAATATAGTATGACACAATACAATGTAATATAGACACAATACAATGTAATATAGTATGACACAATACAATGTAATATAGTATGACACAATACAATGTAATATAGTATGACACAATACAATGTAATATAGTATGACACAATACAATGTAATATAGTATGACACAATACAATGTAATATAGTATGACACAATACAATGTAATATAGTATGACACAATACAATGTAATATAGTATGACACAATACAATGTAATATAGTATGACACAATACAATGTAATATAGTATGACACAATACAATGTAATATAGTATGACACAATACAATGTAATATAGTATGACACAATACAATGTAATATAGTATGACACAATACAATGTAATATAGTATGACACAATACAATGTAATATAGTATGACACAATACAATGTAATATAGTATGACACAATACAATGTAATATAGTATGACACAATACAATGTAATATAGTATGACACAATACAATGTAATATAGTATGACACAATACACAATACAATGTAATATAGTATGACACAATACAATGTAATATAGTATGACACAATACAAAACAATACAATGTCATATAGTATGACACAATACAATGTAATATAGTATGACACAATGCAATGTAATATAGTATGACACAATGCAATGTAATATAGTATGACACAATGCAATGTAATATAGTATGACACAATACACAATACAATGTAATATAGTATGACACAATGCAATGTAATATAGTATGACACAATACAATGTAATATAGTATGACACAATACACAATTACAAAAGTACATGTTCATTACGCTTGATGGTCTAACATAGACATATATGTATACTACACTTAAGTATTACGATATTATAAAAATGAACACTACGCCATCATGACAGAACACAATAGTTCATGTACGTTATAAATAATTAGGTAGCTAAATTATTTGAACGCGAGAATGACTTTCTAATAGACAAAACTACATTTGGGGGAAACAAATCGAAACAGCGTCCTTCCATAAGTCTTTGACTCTTGGATGCTACCCCTCTCCTGAACAGGATTTTTCTACGTTACATGTATCTCGAGGAGAATTTGTCTTTGTCATATTGGGACTTTCTAAATACACCGGTACATATGTTTAAACAGGTGTCATTTTAACATTATATTGTTATAGGGTCTGGACTCTCGTTCATAGATATGTGCAATAAATTGCACCTTCGTGTGGAAGTAACCGCGCAATGCTATCGCCAGTATCTAGCAATTGGATACCATGTTAGTATCTGTGAAATGAGGTTCATCACGCTTAAATAGGAAGTGTCTGTGTCTCACACCCTTTAGCGAGACATCAAACATCTACTGTCTGCTATGTTCACAATACAACATAAACTTCCCGCTAACCAACCGTAATTGTCGCGCAGGCATCTTTATTGCCAATTTAACTCGCACAAAGCACGTGTCTGTCCGGTAAAGATAGCGTGCGTTACCGTGGACCTTGCTGACAGGAAAGTCACACTCCTTCCCACATGGCGTTCTCGCATGACCAAGCAATCATTACGGGTGTGTCGTGTGAGGATGTGAATATCTCTAACGAGTAGTGGATTGGTCAAATCCCGTCACATACAATAGTTAGTACCGACAAATATTTTTGTGAAAGAACAGTGGATAAACACATTCCTGCCGAATGTCCGACAGGAATCGAACCCGGGTCTCCGGCGTAGTAAACCACGGCTCTACCTCCTGAGCGAAAGCATGCTCCGTCAGTTGAATGACAGAGACCATATTTAAACACTATGTATCACCGACCTGTGCCTTTTACACTACTCCCCGTTTTTATGAGACTTTCAAGATCACCACCGTAGGATTTTGGCTGGGCGCCATTGTGAAGGAACAGGAGGGATACAAATTCCTGTCGAGTGCCCCGACAGGAATCGAACCCGGGTCTCCGGCGGCATAGCCATGACTCTACCTCCTGAGCCAAAGAAGCATCCGAGTGACAGAGACCGTATTAAACACTATGTACAAACCACACCGACCCGGTCCGTCAGCTGAATGACAGAGAACGTATTCAACACTGTGTACAGTTTTATAAGATGCAGGTGTGATGATTTTACGATCGACACCAATATTTCTGTTTAAGCACCATTTCATAACTGTACATATTCTATTCCTAACGGCATTATCAACCGTTTACGCCATGTCATGATCTGTACAGTAGCCTGATGGATGTTGTCATAATAATGTAGATACAGATTACATGTAGATGATTTTGTAGGAGGATTGTTATGACACACAAATTTATACCATGTTTAAGTGTGAATTCGGTAACAGATAAGTGTATATGTCGAACATAACGAATGTGGCATTGAGTCGTGTTCTACTTCTAGATAGAACTCACCACCCGCCATCACTAGTTTAAATATTTTGTAGGAGGATTGTAATGACACAAATGGATACAATGTTTAAATGTGAATTCGGTAACAGATAAGTGTATATGTCGAAAATAGCGAGCGTGACACTGAGTCGTGTTATACTTCTAGATAGAACTCTTCCACCCGCCATCACTAGTTTAAATATTTCTTCCGATATATCCCATACCAAGTTTCCTGGCATAAACATAATCTGGCATCGCTAGTATGTTACTGTTCACTATATGACGCAAATTACACTTAAGTAACGGCCCTAGCAGACTAGATCTAAACGGAAGTCATCGCAATGTCCCAATATTCAAGTTCAAGACGGAGGTCACCAACACGCCCGTGACAGACTAGATTTAAATGGAAGTTCTCGCACCGTCCTGATAGACGAGACGACCAGTTCCAGTCGGAGGTCACCAACACGTCCCAGATTAGGGAGAGGGCTTCTATAGGCATAGCCTGTTACCAAATTCCCATTGGATCATTTTGATTTGATAAAATATTTTTGAAATAAAAACGTCTCTGATAAACTAGATTTAAACGGAAGTCCTCATTACTTCCCGATATTCGTGTTCCAGGCGGATGTCACCAATACGTCCGTGACAAAAACAAGACAATATCGATATCTAATGTAATCGAGATCCTAACTCACAATGGACGAAAAGGTAACAAACAAAATGACAACAAAGTATTGATTTACATAGTCCCTTGGTAATACGACCAGAGGTCCCGCACGGGGGCGCGTCTTTTAACTTAAGATTATAGAAAATGGGCAAAATACGAGCAACAAATAGATCTTTAAAGTGAAACGTCTGAAAAAATAGCATGTTAGATAAGACCAGGTGTACCGGAGGAGAAAGTGTATTCTGCTTTATCGACGTCGCCCGCCATGCTCGGAATATCGACGGAGCCTTCAGACATATCAACGAGCATCGCCAAACATTCCCAATGATATGATATGTAGACCAACTTTACTTTAATACTAAATGGTTACATCGTAGGTGGGGGAAACAGAGATGTTACTACCTAGAAATGGAACGTTTACAATATGGAAATGGAAGTGATAGGTTGTTAAGAACAAATGTATGATCTGATTAACATGACCAGTAAGTGTTTAATTGTTTAAAAGTTGACGGAACGGACTAGTTTATTTATGTGTTGCAGTAACAAGTCGAACTGAAGAGGTTTTTTTCTCATCAGTATGTCAATAGGTTGTTGGAAAATCCTGCCACAAGACATTAAAGAGATATCGTTAATACAGAAAATCACTTTATCCTCGTTAAAATAGTTCGCAACAGCACATGTACTCTTTTCACCTTTTGCTCTCATAGGGGCACAATTAAAAGTTTGAACAGGAGGGACATTTTTCAGAAGCGCATTGAGTAATTCTTCGAGTCTCTTCGGTAGCCGAGTGGTTAAGGTGTTCCGACACTTTATCACTAGCCCTCCACCTCTGGGTTGCGAGTTCGAAACCTACGTGGGGCAGTTGCCAGGTACTGACCGTAGGCCGGTGGTTTTTCTCAGGGTACTCCGGCTTTCCTCCACCTCCAGAACCTGGCACGTCCTTAAATGACACTGGCTGTTAATAGGACGTTAAACAAAACAAACCAAACTCTTCAAAATCCACATATCAGCATATCAGTACTACGAATGGTGCAGAAGATTCATTTATGAAGATTATCAATACCTGGGTATCCTTTTTTTTTTCTCAAAGCTTACATAGTTAGGACTTGGCGAAACATGTCTTGGAATCCAGACATCTGTATTTGTGACGTCACCGTGAATCGTTTAGCACCTGTTGAGATAGATGAAACCTGCTATTTTTGAGACTGGCATTTTAGAGACAATTTAATAGAGAAAAAAATATAACCATAGTCGGAAAATCAAAGAAGTTTTTATTTTCTCGCATGAAGGGAACGAATCATCCACCATTTTACGTTTCTTACGCGTTTCAAATTGTCTGTCACGCCGAACCGGCATCTGGTGTTTGATCTAACTGGGCTGTTCGGGGCCAACAGCTTATTCATCAGTATAACCTAAAACACACTGTGTTCTCTATCCAGACCAATGCTCCCTCCCTTCCTCCGATCAGAGACCCCTAGTAACCTCAACATCCACATACGTATCAAACAAAGCAGTTGTTCACGTGCATGTTATATGTTAATTATACGACATATAGAACATGGAACGTCCCATTAATTTCTCTACACTGAACATGAAATTGTCTATCAACATGTCATAATCTACCCCCGGTTGGGAGGGGGGGGGGGGGGGGGAGGGGGTAGTCAAGGATAAATGGTATTATCACGAATCGTTTCTATTTTCATTCCCCACACACTAAAACAAAAGGCTGTTTCATGCGTATTCAAAACATGAGACATGCCTCTATAATATTTTTGTTACTATAGTGCTGTTATCTGCAATATCGTACAAAGAAGAGGAAATCAGTTATTCCAATCACCGCCGGACGAGGCCCTTTATCACACATGCACTAACTTAATCTCCGCTCATCGTAAGCCGGTGTAATGAAGGGTGCGATGATAGATGATGATGACGGTAAGATGATAAGTGTCGATGACACCATATTAGAGAGTAATTGTGTCAGTGGGAACGAGGTCAAGACTTTATCTGATCTGATACCTATCATGTGTGGGGCTAACGTTGGAAACAGGAAGTCATACTTCGTGAAGAAACAAACGCAAAAAAACGTTTCCGTGTTATTTTTCCGGCAATTGTCTCTGATGTGTGTATACGATGATAAATAATGACGACGACGATGACAGTACATGTAGATGATAAATGGCCATCATCTAATGTTCAGTACTACTAAGGGTACCATTCGTTCGAGCTGTGTGGTCGCTGTAGAGTGTCCTATATCATGTCCAGCACATACCAACATTCTCCACATAGTTTTACGGATCGTCCTTTTTCACACGGTTATAAATTTTACTTACTGGTGACGTTTTGACGGCACTATGCATTCTACATCATCTATTTTCCCACACCCTATGCCCGGTGGTTCCTTGTTAACTTCCTAGTTCTCATCTTGAGAAGATTTTCGTGGCGGATGTCGTCGGTGAGACAGAAGACGCCCCCTCTTACGGGATACCTGGTCTTAATGTAAACTTTATTTTATTCATTCATTGGTAACACATGAAAAGTAGACACAATCAGAAAAAAATACAGCATGAAATGGATTCAGAAACAAGTTTTTTAAAAACTTATATTAATCCGTCTCCGTCTTAGTCTTGGTTGGTCTTAGTCCTATTGTACTTTATTAAAGGGTTACATCCATGAAAATCCATATTTGTTATCACATTTTGCAGTTTTTATGCGAAAAACGTTCTCTTTGGTCCTTCTTTACAGAGATTTAGGCATTAATATATAAAGCGGTAAATAGTATTGTCCGATATCAGATTCATTCTGAAACTAAGACTAAAACAAACTACCTTTTACTTCAGTTTTACAAATTTTTGTTCAAGTTGGAGAGAAGCAGCACAGCCAAACCCGCTAGCACCCTCAATCATCAAATTGGACTCGTATACAGTAACATAATAAATACTTTCTTACTCTGTTGTCATGGCAACATATTATGATTATCATAGTAGCGTAACCATGACAATACTGATACCATCCCCACACTACCGTAACCATGACAATACCGACATCATCCCCACACTACCGTAACCATGACAATACCGACATCATCCCTACACTACCGTAACCATGACAATACCGACATCATCCCCACACTACCGTAACCATGACAATACCGACATCATCCCCACACTACCGTAACCATGACAATACCGACATCATCCCTACACTACCGTAACCATGACAATACCGACATCATCCACACACTACCGTAACCATGACAATACCGACATCATCCCCACACTACCGTAACCATGCCAATACTGGTACTATCACTTCCAAGTACCGTAAAACTTTTCAGAATGTATACATTTACAACAAATATAACAGTTTAATACATAGTTCTCGATTTCATTGATAATTTCCCCTCGTTTCGGCATACACAGCATTTTTTATAAGAGACGCTTTAAAGTTTTTCACGCTTTTAAACATTTAATCCAACCATGGATTCCCAAGAAGATTTTACCAACCATAAGTACGTGTGATAGAAATAAATGAATATCTATTTAAAATTACTGAGTCAGGGATGATGTGACTTGCGGGTTAACTGGGGTTTACACGTGAGGGGGCGTTTTTTTGTTTTAATCAAGCACGTACCACGACTGTCTGTGACGCGCTGGGACCCGCCCAGTACATGTTTCTTTAAATAAATTACTATTTATGAATTTACTTTTGTGTAGAAATCATCCCTGATCAAAGATGAACGAGCATGTAGCTTGGAATTTGATTTATAGTTCTGTACTTGGTAATTATAAAGTACAATTTTGTTATTTTTGCATCGGGGTTTGATCTGCATATCCGTTCAGATATTCGTCTCTTTATCCGTAATTTATTTCGCATAGGCAAGTCTTTTAGATTGTAATCTGCACTGAATACTTCATTAAAGTGATGTATAGGTAATGAGCGCATAATCCTGCACGTGCGATCTAATTCTCGCGTTTATCGACGACATGGCCAGAATGCGGAATACCGCCTATGTCTGTGCAGTTAAAAACATATTATATATAGTTTTAATTGATCGCTTTAAAGGTATATCAAACACTAATAGCAATACATTTCTTGGGTTATCTAGTTCTAAATAATGACTACAATAACGTACGTTGTTTGGCCTATTTGAAAACCAACATGGCCATTCTAGTCTCTGACCAGCTACCTAAGGTACCAGGACTTTTTAGGAAAATAAAATGAAAATCCATCAAATGGTTCCGTTTCAATTATTTGAAGATGTATGATGAATTTATCTAGTTTGAGTTATCTAGCATGTAGATGTATGGTGACTTTATCTAGTTTTAGTTATTTAGTATGTAGATGTATGGTGACTATCTAGTTTTAGTTATCTAGTATGTTGATGTATGGTAACTATCTAGTTTTAGGTATCTAGTATGTAGATGTATGGTGACTATCTAGTTTTAGTTATCTAGTATATAGATGTATGGTGACTTTATCTAGTTTTAGTTATCTAGTATGTAGATGTATGGTGACTATCTAGTTTTAGTTATCTAGTATATAGATGTATGGTGACTTTATCTAGTTTTAGTTATCTAGTATGTAGATGTATGGTGACTTTATCTAGTTTTAGTTATCTAGTATGTAGATGTATGGTGACTATCTAGTTTTAGTTATCTAGTATATAGATGTATGGTGACTTTATCTAGTTTTAGTTATCTAGTATGTAGATGTACGGTGACTATCTAGTTTTAGTTATCTACTATGTAGATGTATGGTGACTATCTAGTTTTAGTTATCTAGTATGTAGATGTATGGTGACTATCTAGTTTTAGTTATCTAGTATGTAGATGTATGGTGACTATCTAGTTTTAGTTATCTAGTATGTATGTGTATGGTGACTTTATCTAGTTTTAGTTATCTAGTATGTAGATGTATGGTGACTTTATCTAGTTTTAGTTATCTAGTATGTAGATGTATGGTGACTTTATCTAGTTTTAGTTATCTAGTATGTAGATGTACGGTGACTTTATCTAGTTTTAGTTATCTAGTATGTAGATGTATGGTGACTATCTAGGTTTAGTTATCAAGTATGTAGATGTATGGTGACTTTATCTAGTTTTAGCTATCTAGTATGTAGATGTATGGTGACTATCTAGTTTTAGTTATCTAGTATGTAGATGTATGGTGACTATCTAGTTTTAGTTATCTAGTATACAGATGTATGGTGACTTTATCTAGTTTTAGTTATCTAGTATGTAGATGTATGGTGACTATCTAGTTTTAGTTATCTAGTATGTAGATGTATGGTGACTACCTAGTTTTAGTTATCTAGTATATAGATGTATGGTGACTATCTAGTTTTAGTTATCTAGTATGTAGATGTATGGTGACTATCTAGTTTTAGTTATCTAGTATGTAGATGTACGGTGACTATCTAGTTTTAGTTATCTAGTATGTAGATGTACGGTGACTATCTAGTTTTAGTTATCTAGTATGTAGATGTACGGTGACTATCTAGTATTAGTTATCTAGTATGTAGATGTATGGTGACTATCTAGATTTAGTTATCTAGTATGTAGATGCATGGTGACTATCTAGTTTTAGTTATCTAGTATGTAGATGTACGGTGACTATCTAGTTTTAGTTATCTAGTATGTAGATGTATGGTGACTTTATCTAGTTTTAGTTATCTAGTATGTAGATGTATGGTGACTATGTAGTTTAAGTTATCTAGTATGTAGATGTACGGTGACTATCTAGTTTTAGTTATCTAGTAGGTAGATGTATGGTGACTATCTAGTTTTAGTTATCTAGTAGGTAGATGTATGGTGACTATCTAGTTTTAGTTATTTAGTATGTAGATGTATGGTGACTCTCTCGTTTTAGTTTTCACGCTTCCCGTATTACAGAATTGATTTCATATTAACTTAGATCTAATTTGCATATCAATAGGATAACCAATAGATATGTTTGAAATAAGATTTAAACCCCAAAACACACAAAATTAAAAAAGAAAATGAATAGATGAAATAAGTCAATTCGATGAATCACCCCACAGGATTCACAGATGATAGATTTGCCTAGGAACTACCTTTACCACGGACTATTTGACAAATTTCTGCACTCAAATTGCATTTGATAGTATTAATGAATTCATTTAAGAAATGCAACTAATTTTATTAAGCGATATCAGAAATTCAATGCAAGTGAACCCATGCTAGGCCTATTCCCCAAGTAAGAAGCCCCCGTGGCAAATAGTGTAGGATACCATGGTCGAACTTCTTTTTTTTTCTTTGTTGTACGGGGCCAAATGTCAAAATGTAGGTAAAGGTTACTTGCGTTTTGTCACCTAGATTAACCTATGGCCCAAGTTTGAAATTCCAGTAGTAGTGTAGGAGATGGAGCGCGGACATGATGAAAGTGGGGAAGGACGGAAAGACGACAAGACGGAAAGACGACAAGATGGAAAGACGACAAGATAGAAAGACAGAAGGACGAACGGAAACAATGAAATACTATTGTTATAGAATTAACGTAATCTACATAGGGCGCGTTGCGATGTATTTTAGAAACCGAGAAAATGTCACTGGAGCATAAATTCTTGATGATTTCCCGTAAATAATGGGCGTGTTGATGGGGATTGCCACTACGTGATCTATCTACAGTAGAACTTGGCTATAACAAATTCCATGGGAGTTGGAGAAATAATTCGTTATAACTGTAATTCGTTATAACCGTAATTCGTTATTACCGTAATACGTTAAAACCATAATTCCTTATAACCGTAATTCCTTATAACCGTAATTCCTTATAACCGTAATTCCTTATAATCGTAATTCCTTTTAACCGTACGTAATTCCTTATAACCGTAATTCTTTATAACCGTAATTCCTTATAACCGTAATTCCTTATAACCGTAATTCTTTATAACCGTAATTCTTTATAACCGTAATTCCTTATAACCGTAATTCCTTATAACCGTAATTCCTTATAGGCCTCAAACACAAAAACCAACACTGGATGTGGCAAACATTTATTTGATAAACAGACATTGTTTATTTTCAAATACATTTACTCTGTAATTTACATTTTGATATCTTTTTAAGACAATCCGTGATTTTGATCGGTTTCTTTATCGATACTTTCTCGAAGTAGGCTTCGAATGCCGCTGGGCTATTAAACAAGTCCTGCGGGTCTTTTATACCAGGTTTATTTAAAGTTAGAATTATACACTTTTGGGGTGACGGGTCTAAACTCTTATCTTTAAAATGAAATTCTGCGCCGCCGCCGCCGCCGTCGTCGCCGAAGGAAAAGTAACACTTTAGTCTACTGGCTTTTCGTTAAAGACAGCAAACCTCGCAGTTAACCGTACATATTATGGAACGAAAATATGACCTATCACCCTCAATTTATCCTGCAAATCGTTGATTTTTAGAATTTGAGAAACTGTTTAATTTAAATTCAAAATTATTAGTTTTAAATTTTTTCATTGGACTTTTGCATTTTTTCACGTTAAGTTGAAATAAAAAAAAAAGTGATTTTGCTTGTCCGAGTACGGGAATATGGACCGGGGCTGGGAACGACGTACAATCGTCCTGTCGACAATGTAACAAGTTATACAATACAAAGGAAAGGAATATTGAATAAAAAATACAAGATTCAAAATTTCAAGATTGTTATTACTCTCTGACACACTGGAGAGTGTGTAACAAGAGGTCAAACAAGTGTACAGCAATGTTACAATTATAACATGACAATGTGAGCAGATCATATGTATGGACATAATTGTTTGTTTCTTACTTTTCGGTATAATGAGTTGTGAAAATCTGGGAAATATGAATGTAGTAGAATATTAATTGATAATAACTGGAAACTTCTAAACTATAGCATATTAATTCATACTTATAAAAAGTTATGTTTACAATACGCACAGGTAAATAACACTAAGCTTCATAAATTATACAGAAATTTGTCCTTTAGACTGGCGGAAATCTGGGGAAAGTTATCACCCCTTATTACAAACAGATACAATAGTAAAATAAAATTATAACACAAAAATTACTATTTGCAACACATATGAATCAGTTTCTAGTGGAATATAGAACATAAATAGAAAATTATACAATATAAATAATACAAGTATATATCATAAATAGTGGAATATAGAATAAAAATATTATAAAATACAAATTAAAACTTATTGAATACAAATGGAAATATACAATGAAAATGAATGTGTATTGAATATAAACACAAACAATTGAATACAAAAGTGAAATATAAAACATAAATGCTGATACAATATACAAACTTAAACGTATTGAATACAAATGAGGAAAATACATTTGTACAATGTAAATGAATATTAATTGAATATAAACACAAACAATTGAATACAAACGCGAAATATAAAACATCAACGCTGATAATATACAAAAACTCTTTGAATACAAATGGGAAATATAAAATGAAAATGAATACATCCAGTAAATTTATTGAATATTACAACGTTTTGCTTGCCATCATAGTCACATTACGTAATATTAATATCTTTTATCTTTGTGTTAGGACCAGTGAGAACTTCGATTTTACTACCCCAGTCTGCACTCGATGAACTTTGGCATGGAGTCTAGACAACAAAATATTGGCTGGGTTGTTGCTGAGAAACCACGTGACCGGTCCCTTCAGACACGTTGCAGACAGAGCAGATCATGGAAAGAAAGACAACAAGGCCAGGGAAAAGGAGGATAGAACAGATAGAAAGGGAGTGAAAGATCCAGACGGAGGGATGTTATTGTATCATGCTTTACGCTCATATCAATCACTCATAAACACTTCATTGTGGGCTCGTAAAACGCGTCAATCAAGACGTAAACAATTTTTGTTTACCTAGTGTATTTTTTTTTATACAGACTTTGTTTTAAGTTTAAAACAACCATCAAAAGACTTTTGACATTTCAGAAAAGTTTATAAACACGTATCGGTGATAAAAAGAATACGCCAATAATCACGTATGGCGTAAGAAAGGTAGCTCAGCTGTCGGGACACACACGAGCGTGATATCAGTTACTGGAGGGTGTCGGGTGTGAGCGCTGACGATCTTTAATACAACAACATGCGATTGGGTAATTAGTGAAACGAGCACAGTCGTACTTTAGTTAAGGTCTGCACGTGTCGTGTCATAAGTCGTGATCTGGCATGTGACCTCATCTAGTGACATAACAGTGACGTTGTGTCGAACAATCTAGGTTAGGGAGGGGGATAGCAAGAGCGACAACCGAAAAGCAGAGAGATCGCATTAAAATCAATCGAAAAATGTCTTCAAAAAGGATAGCAAAGTTGAAATTATTGTACATTTAAGAAATTATTTGCATTAAGCGAGTTATCTATTTTAATGAAGAAAAGACTTAAATTACCCACATAAATAATGTGACAACACGGACTTATATCAACATGTATGTTTCTAAGACCATGTTAGCATCAGACGGATTTTTTCCCCGCGCGAGTGAAAACTAACCGTGAATGTTTAACTAAACGTAAACGTAGTGACAAGCTACCAAAGTACGGCTATTTTCCAAATTATTGGATAACGGCGTTTCGGCTAATGAATTGAATTTGTACACAAATTTGACCGACTTTCACGTATAAATATTACCTTGATTCCGAACGTTATGAAAACGTAGCGTTGTGTTCATCATTTGCTTCCTTGATTCCGAACGGCGCAGATACTTATTAGTGTTGCGTTACTCGATGGTACCATTGATTCCGAACGGCACGGATGCTTTGTGTTGCATTACTCGATGGTACCTTTGGTTCCGAACGGTATGGGTACTTATCGTTGTGTTACTCGACGGCATCCTTGATTCCGAATGGCACGGAATCTTAATGGTGCGTTTGTCAGTGGCATCCCTGATTCCGAACGACAAGGAAACTTAATATTGCGCGACTCGATGGTACCCTTGATTCCGAACGACATGGGTACGTCGTGTTACGCTTGTTAGTGGTGTACTTGTTTCCGAACGTCATGATAACCATGATTCCGAACAGAACATGATCAATGATTATTTTGTTGATGTTTCGATATATCCGAAGGCTAACGTAGTAAATGCAGACAGTCATCGGTGGTTGTAGTTTATTTACATTTGTCTGTGACTCTCTGCACCGGTAAATCAGTCAAGTGCCCGGTGCAAATCATGTGCACTGATATGCTCGTCATTACAGGGCCATTAGCACACCGATAAACTAATTAGAACCCTTGAAGTTACGTATTGACAAAAAGATAAATTAAGAACGTTCGTCTATGGTAAAGTTCAAAAGTCTACACGATTGAAGGTAAAGCGAGGTTGGTCGGGTTCTATCGCACCCTAACCTGCTCCAATGGAGGGCTGTGATTCGGCGCCGGAAGTATGGTGGTACTATCAGCCCAGGCAGGCACTGTGTAGCAAAGACGCTTCCGTTCAATGCCATTTAAAACTTAAAGATGAAAGAGTTTGCGAGACCTCCACGAATAATCTGGGTATACATCCAGGAAAGTTTTGGTTCCCCGGGACAGGTGTAAACTTAGCGGGCGGTTACAGTACGCTAGCGATCTGAAGCAACACCGATCTCTTTGTGACCGATACCACACACACAATCATTGAAATAGCCTAGCAGGTATTTTTTAATAATTTCATGAAAATGGCTGATTTGTTGTTTTTCGATCTGAAGTCATTTTTGTTGATACTGGATATCCTTCAAAGCTAGCGTGTGTATAAGGACACTGTCCGCGTGCCATTTTTAGCATTTATAACGTACATACGTAATATACAGACGAGCGTTCTTGTGGCCGGGGACAACAAGTACATCTCTTAGACAACAAGGGAGCTGCGTCCATTTTGTACTTTCTTAAATTTTAGGTCCTGATTCTACTTGTAATTAAATACAACATCATAAACATGTTAAATTTTAGACAAGGAAGCAATTTCAGGGGCAAAAAATTGGAAATTCCAAGGAACTGCGACATTGTGTTATATTGTATGATCTTATAAAACAGTGTTATGACGGATCTGACCGCAAGGTCAATCAAGGTCATGAAAAGGGTGGGAAAAGGGAATATTCTCTGTACATGTGCCGTGTTTTTTTTTCTACCCAGGAAACGTATTTTTATTTTATTTCGTCGTCTAGAAAATTAATGTACGGATCTTATAGGCATGTGGTATAGAATCTTGATACATGTATCGTGTTTTTCTTTGTGGTCAGTCTCTGTACGTATGAATTGACCCTCATTTCCGTACGTAATCGATTCTGGACCGACGTTTGGCAGGAAGTGGTTAATGTTGTTGTTTTTGAATTGGATTATGAACGTTTTGTCACGTGCGTGGGGTATCTTCAACTGTTTACGTAAACCTGAGTGAACAAAGGAAAAAGGAAAAGCTTTATGAGACTTTAAAGGGGCATTCCTTCGTTCGGACATCAGAAACGTGTAAAATTTCTAATGATGTAATCTATGCCCTAATGAGGATTGTATGAGTTTTTGTGCCTACCAGTAACGAAAGAAACGCCGAAATATACAGAAACATGACGTTACGTGTACAAACACCATCTGCGTTTGCGGTAATTAGTGATACTTCGGGTCGAATTGAGACTTTTTTATGATTTGATACTTGAAGCACTTTGGTTTCCATTGAAAGTGAAACTGCCGTATTAATTTAAAGATTATAATTTTCTTTATTCAATCGAAGAATGTCCCTTTAATATCAGTAGCCTAACCCTTGGAAACATCTACTATTGAGGGATGCTTGGTATACCATTAAATTAGCACGAATCTCACACAAAAGGTCTGATCATCAGAACGAGGCTCGGTATCAATCAACAAAATTAGTCTATAATAGGACGATAAAAATGTCTGAGAGTAAAGCGCATTGTAAAAGTATCATTCGTCAAACAACGGAACACAAACACCCAATGTCTATAGTATTTCTCCAATCATATCTCGGCCAATTCCGTCAATGATTAACGAAAATATACAGTGTGCGTGAAAATCGTTACTTCCGCCGGAAATAAGTAATTCACTTCATATGCGTTTCTAATGTAAACAATGTAGTATTCAATCACGCGTACATAACTACTTTGAGTTGCAATGAGAGTATGAAGTGCGTAAGATTAAATGATGATAACAAAAAAACGTTCTGATTTCTTGTCAAACCGTTGTTTTGTTGTGGGGTCTCTTTGATAAAGCTACATTGTTACGTAACTCACTTTCTCAGAGCTATAGTGTCCGTGTCCACCATTTTTATCATCGATACTCCTTGGATTTCTTCATCGAAAACAGCGTATATTCGAGGTTTTTATTCCGGTCTTTGACGGAACTTATATCTACATGTACAAAAACCATTATGTTCAGAGAACGGTGTTAATGTTGATCAAGGAGTTTATGAGAACTTTATCATTAAACCGTATACGTACAGGGAGCCTAAACTTGGTTCCCAAGTTCAGTTTTAGTGTTGTTCAAACGAATTTCGGATCACTCCGGCGTTCTGATGAAATCGTTCGTTGGTGAGCTGTGACCAACACCTGTAATAGAGCACTGTATATTGTTTTGTATATATACATACATTTTGTACATGTACCTACTTTTACATACTTGGTCACCCCTGAGCAATGACCTGGACTTAAACTGCCTGGTCTGGCTGACATAGATAAAATCTTGATTCGGTCCGAAAATTCTTGTCATAGTAACTATAAGACCACATGCACCGCTATAACATTCTCAGAGAACATGCAAATGATGATATTATTATTCTTAAACGAAACTATGAACTAACTTCGGGCTCTAAGGAAATGTATACGACATTTTCCGGTCCGGGTGGGAATTTCCCTTTAAGCGGTATCGATAATGTATAGAGAGTGAAGTCGCTAGTTTTAAAAGCCCCGGCTCGGACCTGTTCACCTGCTTTTGCGCCGCATGTTTGCGTTAGTAATCTGCAATATAAGCATGACGCAGTTGTTTACTGTGGTAGGGGTATCCGATTATGCAATAGATTACAATTCAGCTCTAATTGCCCGTAAATTTTAATGTCAATTAGCTGTAATTGTGTCCTGTACCGTGTTCATGAAGCATGATGACTGGATGAGAGCCACAAAAACCTTCCCGTGAGCCACTTTCGGGCGCCCAACTTGTTGACAAGATTATGAAAGTCTATCCAGGCGACTTTGTCAGGTTGGACAATCTGGAAATTCGAGGACGATAATACATGATCAGCAGTGGTGTTAAACAATCTCGGTAATGGAGATTGGAGTCAATTGTCATTAGCGTGTAGGTCCTGTTTCTTAAGTTCATCGTATTAGGCAGACAATATTCATGGTTTGATGAACAAATAGTTTCTACTTCAAAAGGACGCATGGAAATGCGTGTAAAACGCGCCATAAGGAATGCAGCATTGCCCTCAATGTCATATCGTTTTAACGAACTTAGCCGGGGACCATGTTTTGTTTGTTTACAAAGTTTCTCGGTGACATATAATTCCTTCCTCTCCCCCACATCAGTATGGCCAGGTTTGACGTCTGGTTCTATCGACCCTAAATCAAGGTCGCCCAAAGAAAACAACAATGTTACTGCCGTCACGTATAAAAATCCACGTCCGAACCGGATTAGAGATGCACGCGATGGATCTCGTAGTTCTTGACAGGAATTCTATAACCATGGCTACAGTAATCGGACAAGGTAGCAAACTCCTATCTCATCCTGGATGTCGGTGAATGGCGATTTTCTGCTAAATGTGGCGGAATGCAGCCAATCGAAGCATACTTGTTTATTTTGTGAAGAACTTCCCTTGATATGGCCGTCATTTTACACCGAGTAACCCCGGTACAAACGATGAAGACTTACTAGTAACATACACTTGAAATTCAAATGGACATTCAAACTAAAGTTACAGAACAGGTTCTCCACGTAAAATACAAACTGCCCGACCATATAACTAACCTGTACTCCCGACCGTACACAGTTAACTGTCCATTAACCTCTACTCCCGACCGTACAGTTAACTGTCCATTAACCAGTCCTCCCGACCGTACAGTTAACTGTCCATTAACCTCTACTCCCGACCGTACACAGTTAACTGTCCATTAACCTCTACTCCCGACCGTACAGTTAACTGTCCATTAACTTCTACTCCCGACCGTACAGTTAACTGTCCACTAACCTGTACTTCCGACCGTACAGTCAACAGTTCACTAACCTGTACTCCCGACCGTACAGCAAACTGTTAACTAACCTGTCCTTCCGACCGTACAGTCAACTGTTCACTTACCTGTACTGCCGACTGTACAGTCAACAGTTCACTAACCTGTACTCCCGACCGTACAGTCAACAGTTCACTAACATGTACTCCCGACCGTACAGTCAACAGTTCACTAACCTGTACTCCCGACCGTACAGTCAACTGTCCACTAACCTGTACTCCCGACCATACAGTCAACTGTTCACTAACCTGTATTCCCGACCATACAGTCAACTGTTCACTAACCTGTACTCCCGACCGTACAGTCAACAGTCCACTAACCTGTACTTCCGACCATACAGTCAACTGTTCACTAACCTGTATTCCCGACCGTACATTCAACTGTTCACTAACCTGTACTCCCGACCGTACAGTCAACTGTTCACTAACCTGTACTCCCGACCGTACAGTCAACTGTCCACTAACCTGTATTCCCGACCGTACAGTCAACTGTTCACTAACCTGTACTCCCGACCGTACAGTCAAGTATTCACTAACCTGTACTACAGACAGTACAGTCAACTGTCCACTAACCTGTACTCCCGACCGTACACAGTCAACTGTCCACTAACCTGTACTCCCGACCGTACAGTCAAGTATTCACTAACCTGTACTACAGACAGTACAGTCAACTGTCCACTAACCCGTACTCCCGACCATACAGTCAACTGTTCACTAACCTGTACTCCCGACCATACAGTCAACTGTTCACTAACCTGTACTCCCGACCGTACAGTCAACTGTTCACTAACCTGTACTCCCGACCGTACAGTCAACAGTTCACTGACCTGTACTCCCGACCGTACATTCAACTGTTCACTAACCTGTATTCCCGACCGTACATTCAACTGTTCACTAACCTTTACTCCCGACCGTACAAGCAACAGTTAACTAACCTGTACTCCCAACCGTACAGTCAACTGGTCACTAACCTGTATTCCCGACCGTACAGTCAACTGTTCACTAACCTGTACTCCCGACCGTACAGTCAACAGTCCACTAACCTGTTCTCCCGATCGTACAGTCAACTGTTCACTAACCTGTATTCCCGACCGTACAGTCAACTGTTCACTAACCTGTATTCCCGACCGTACAGTCAACAGTTCACTAACCGGTACTCCCGACCGTACAGTCAACTGTCCACTAACCTGTACTCCCGACCGTACAGTCAACTGTTCACTAACCTGTACTACCGACCGTACAGTCAACAGTTCACTAACCTGTACTCCCGACCGTACAGTCAACAGTCCACTAACCTGTTCTCCCGATCATACAGTCAACTGTTCACTAACCTGTATTCCCGATCGTACAGTCAACTGTTCACTAACCTGTATTCCCGACCGTACAGTCAACAGTTCACTAACCGGTACTCCCGACCGTACAGTCAAGTGTTCACTAACCTGTACTACAGACAGTAGTCAACTGTCCACTAACCTGTACTCCCGACTGTACAGTCAACAGTCCACTAACCTGTACTACCGACCGTACAGTCAACTGTCCACTAACCTGTACTTCCGACCGTACAGTCAACATTTCACTAACCTGTACTCCCGACCGTACAGCAAACTGTTAACTAACCTGTCCTTCCGACCGTACAGTCAACTGTCCACTAACCTGTACTCCCGACCGTACAGTTAACTGTTCACTAACCCGTACTCCCGACCGTACAGTCAACTGTTCACTAACCTGTACTCCCGACCGTACAGTCAACTGTTCACTAACCTGTACTGCCGACCGTACAGTCAACTGTTCACTAACCTGTACTCCCGACCGTACAGTCAACTGTTCACTAACCTGTATTCCCGACCGTACAGTCAACTGTCCATTAACCTGTACTCCCGACCGTACAGTCAACTGTTCACTAACCTGTACTGCCGACTGTACAGTCAACAGTTCACTAACCTGTACTCCCGACCGTACAGTCAACTGTTCACTAACCTGTATTCCCGACCGTACAGTCAACTGTCCATTAACCTGTACTCCCGACCGTACAGTCAACTGTTCACTAACCTGTACTCCCGACCGTACAGTCAACAGTTCACTAACCTGTACTCCCGACCGTACAGTCAACAGTCCACTAACCTGTACTTCCGACCATACAGTCAACTGTTCACTAACCTGTACTCCCGACCGCACAGTCAATTGTCCACTAACCTGTACTCCCGACCGTACAGTTAACTATCCACTAACCTGTTCTCCCGATCGTACAGTCAACTGTTCACTAACCTGTATTCCCGACCGTACATTCAACTGTTCCCTAACCTGTACTCCCGACCGTACAGTCAACTGTTCACTAACCTGTACTCCCGACCGTACAGTCAACTGTCCACTAACCTGTATTCCCGACCGTACAGTCAACTGTTCACTAACCTGTACTCCCGACCGTACAGTCAAGTATTCACTAACCTGTACTCCAGACAGTACAGTCAACTGTCCACTAACCTGTACTCCCGACCGTACAGTCAACTGTTCACTAACCTGTACTCCCGACCGTACAGTCAACAGTTCACTAACCTGTACTGCCCGACCGTACAGTCAACAGTTCACTAACCTGTACTCCCGACCGTACAGTCAACTGTTCACTAACCTGTACTCCCGACCGTACAGTCAACTGTTCACTAACCTGTACTCCCGACCGTACAGTCAACTGTTCACTAACCTGTACTCCCGACCGTACAGTCAACTGTTCACTAACCTGTACTCCCGACCGTACAGTCAAGTTCACTAACCTGTACTACAGACAGTACAGTCAACTGTTCACTAACCTGTACTCCCGACCGTACAGTCAAGTATCCACTAACCTGTATTCCCGACCATACAGTCAACTGTCCACTAACCTGTATTCCCGACCGTACAGTCAACTGTCCACTAACCTGTACTACCGACCGTACAGTCAACTGTTCACTAAGCTGTACTCCCGACCATACAGTTAACTATCCACTAACCTGTTCTCCCGACCATACAGTCAACTGTCCACTAACCTGTATTCCCGACCGTACAGTCAACTGTCCACTAACCTGTACTACCGACCGTACAGTCAACTGTTCACTAAGCTGTACTCCCGACCATACAGTTAACTATCCACTAACCTGTATTCCCGACCGTACAGTCAACTGTTCACTAAGCTGTACTCCCGACCATACAGTTAACTATCCACTAACCTGTATTCCCGACCGTACAGTCAACTGTCCACTAACCTGTACTCCCGACCATACAGTCAACAGTTAACTAACCTGTACTCCCGACCATACAGTCAACTGTTCACTAACCTGTATTTCCGACCGTACAGTCAACTGTTCACTAACCTGTACTCCCGACCGTACAGTCAACTGTCCACTAACCTGTACTCCCGACCATACAGTCAACAGTTCACTAACCTGTACTCCCGACCGTACAGTCAACTGTTCACTAACCTGTTCTCCCGACCATACAGTTAACTGTCCACTAACCTGTATTCCCGACCGTACAGTCAACTGTCCACTAACCTGTACTCCCGACCGTACAGTCAACTGTCCACTAACCTGTATTCCCGACCGTACAGTCAACTGTTCACTAACCTGTACTCCCGACCGTACAGTCAACTGTTCACTAACCTGTACTCCCGACCATACAGTCAACTGTTCACTAACCTGTACTCCCGACCGTACAGTCAACTATCCACTAACCTGTATTCCCGACCGTACAGTCAACTATCCACTAACCTGTACTCCCGACCGTACAGTCAACTGTTCACTAACCTGTTCTCCCGACCATACAGTCAACTGTCCACTAACCTGTATTCCCGACCGTACAGTCAACTGTTCATTAACCTGTACTCCCGACCGTACAGTCAACTGTTCACTAACCTGTACTCCCGACCGTACAGTCAACTGTTCACTAACCTGTACTCCCGACCGTACAGTCAACAGTTCACTAACCTGTACTCCCGACCGTACAGTCAACTGTCCACTAACCTGTACTCCCGACCGTACAGTCAACTGTCCACTAACCTGTACTCCCGACCGTACAGTCAACTGTTCACTAACCTGTACTCCCGACCGTACAGTCAACTGTTCACTAACCTGTATTCCCGACCGTACAGTCAACTGTTCACTAACCTGTACTCCCGACCGTACAGTCAACTGTTCACTAACCTGTACTTCCCGACCGTACAGTCAACTGTTCACTAACCTGTACTCCCGACCGTACAGTCAACAGTTCACTAACCTGTACTCCCGACCGTACAGTCAACTGTTCACTAACCTGTACTCCCGACCGTACAGTCAACTGTTCACTAACCTGTACTCCCGACCGTACAGTCAACTGTCCACTAACCTGTATTCCCGACCATACAGTCAACTGTCCACTAACCTGTATTCCCGACCGTACAGTCAACTGTCCACTAACCTGTACTACCGACCGTACAGTCAACTGTTCACTAAGCTGTACTCCCGACCATACAGTTAACTATCCACTAACCTGTTCTCCCGACCATACAGTCAACTGTCCACTAACCTGTATTCCCGACCGTACAGTCAACTGTCCACTAACCTGTACTACCGACCGTACAGTCAACTGTTCACTAAGCTGTACTCCCGACCATACAGTTAACTATCCACTAACCTGTATTCCCGACCGTACAGTCAACTGTTCACTAAGCTGTACTCCCGACCATACAGTTAACTATCCACTAACCTGTATTCCCGACCGTTCAGTCAACTGTACACTAAGCTGTACTCCCGACCGTACAGTCAACTGTTCACTAACCTGTACTACAGACAGTACAGTCAACTGTTCACTAACCTGTACTCCCGACCATACAGTCAACAGTTAACTAACCTGTACTCCCGACCATACAGTCAACTGTTCACTAACCTGTATTCCCGACCGTACAGTCAACTGTCCACTAACCTGTACTCCCGACCGTACAGTCAACTGTCCACTAACCTGTACTCCCGACCATACAGTCAACAGTTCACTAACCTGTACTCCCGACCGTACAGTCAACTGTTCACTAACCTGTTCTCCCGACCGTACAGTCAACTGTCCACTAACCTGTATTCCCGACCGTACAGTCAACTGTCCACTAACCTGTACTCCCGACCGTACAGTCAACTGTCCACTAACCTGTATTCCCGACCGTACAGTCAACTGTTCACTAACCTGTACTCCCGACCGTACAGTCAACTGTTCACTAACCTGTACTCCCGACCATACAGTCAACTGTTCACTAACCTGTACTCCCGACCGTACAGTCAACTATCCACTAACCTGTATTCCCGACCGTACAGTCAACTATCCACTAACCTGTACTCCCGACCGTACAGTCAACTGTTCACTAACCTGTTCTCCCGACCATACAGTCAACTGTCCACTAACCTGTATTCCCGACCGTACAGTCAACTGTCCACTTACCTGTTCTCCCGACCGTACTGTCAACTGTCCACTAACCTGTATTCCCGACCATACAGTCAACTGTCCACTAACCTGTACTCCCGACCGTACAGTCAACTGTTCACTAACCTGTTCTCCCGACCATACAGTCAACTGTCCACTTACCTGTTCTCCCGACCATACAGTTAACTATCCACTAACCTGTACTCCCGACCGTACAGTCAACTGTCCACTAACCTCTACTCCCGACGTACAGTCAACTGTCCACTTACCTGCACTACCGACTCAGTCAACAGTCCACTAACCTGTTCTCCCGACCGTATAGTCAACAGTCCACTAACCTGTACTACCGACCGTACAGTCAACTGTCCACTAACCTGTACTACCGACCGTACAGTCAACTGTCCACTAACCTGTACTCCCGACGTACAGTCAACTGTCCACTTACCTGCACTACCGACTCAGTCAACAGTCCACTAACCTGTTCTCCCGACCGTATAGTCAACAGTCCACTAAGCTGTACTCCCGACCGTACAGTCAACTGTCCACTAACCTGTACTACCGACCGTACAGTCAACTGTCCACTAACCTGTACTCCCGACCGTACAGTCAACTGTCCACTAACCTGTACTCCCGACCGTACAGTCAACTGTCCACTAACCTGTACTCCCGACCGTACAGTCAACTGTTCACTAACCCGAACTCCCGGACTCTGCCATTTGTTTTTCTATAGAGACATTGATTTTAGCGCTCAGAGCGAGCTTCAGTCATTCACCTGTCAAATGATACAAGCCTGTATTTATCGCTGTTTCGTATCAGAAAAGAGTTGATAATTAATGGTGTATTAAAACAAAGAACACCATTTATGCAATTATCAGATTATATCCAATTATGACATGATTTTATTATATTTTATAGACTGATCTTGGTTCTATTCATGTCTCTGTAATCATTCAACCCACCGTCCTTTGAAGTTATGACATAGTAATTGAATAGACGGAAAAGGCCCAATGGCGATTTGTGTTATCTGGCCTTGTATCCAAATTTCTACCTAAAATAATATGCAGATTAGCGCATGATTACTGCCGTATTAGGGTCTCTGACAGTTATTCCTGTCGGGCTCCTTTCGTTACGACCCTCCCTTTCGATCGAATGCCCAGTATGGTCAATTTTAATGATAGTTTACTGGGATCAGCATGGCACCAAAATTGATCTGTGAACTAAATGCAAACAAACTGGTGACAAACTGTCTTAAAATCGGCTATAAACGGTGTTTACCAACATGTTTTACCACTTCAGGATAGGCCTAGCATTGGCTATAAACATACCAACATGGTCTACTACTTCGAGATAAGCCTAACATTGGCTATAGAAATATTAACATGGTCTACCACTTCGAGATAAACCTATCATTGACTATAAAAAATATATGTTCTCAAATATTCGAGTTTACTTATATCAAGCGACTTGATTTTTTTCTATATGAACACGAGTTAAGAGTGCGTTCGAGATATCGGAGATTTTGCGGAGATACATCTCGACCTTTATAATTATGTCACAAGTAACCTTTGTTTTCGCTGAAGAATGACTGAACAAATCAGAGAAAACTATTAAACAAAACACAACACCTATACCAGAAATGTTCTTTGTTGTAATCACCATCTAAATCGTTAACATGAAATAAATCTTTGCTAAAGAAATTTGATACAATTGTGTTGAACCGGTTATTCAATTTGTAAAATTTGTGGTGATTTATCAACACCCGCGTGAAATTCGTCTTTATTCTGATAAGATCGCTGAAATAGAATTCTTTTATATATACACTGTATCTCCATTATCTTTCAAATCTCGTAGGTTGTGAAAACTCGCGGGATCTTTTTCCGATAATTACTAGAGTCGATATGGCGACGCCGGACCGCCCATAACCCACATCCCCGGCCCCCGCGGTACCGTCCGTACACATCGTGTATGGTACCCCCACTGTCTGGACTAGCCGTACTGGCGACATACACGCATTCTCCGTACTAGATAAGATTTTCATGGATTCTATAGTTTTTATATGTTAAATAAATACACAGAGAAAAAGGCAGACGATGACTGGGTGTCGGGGTGTATTTGGAGGTTTTTGACTGAAGAAGGAAGGGGGTCGGGTGGAGATAGTTATACGTGTTAAGTCGAGATTAAAAGTCGAATTAATATTGGCAGCAATGTTGCCAGTTTTCAGGTACACATGATCTGATTGATGTCTTGAATATGTGACTTGGGAAAAATCATCAACCTTGAAGAAGTATTTAAAATATGCAAAAAATGATCATTCTAATTTTTTATAATGCTAGTTCTTCTATGCAGCTGTTGTAGGAGTAACTGAAAATGTTCCACGTCTAATCCGGTATAAATCTAAAATTACCCAATCAAGGACGACCACATGTTACCGGGGACTAGCAGGCTTATGCTATCAACACTGTCGAGACAGTTTATGTTTCATCTGGAATTAAGTTCGTAATAATGATATAAAAGATTTATTTTTCATATCAAACTTAGACATGTCTTTATAGCATTTTCCTATGGATGAAGGTAACTGTCAAAATTTACGAGGTAGTTTTTGAGTATTAAATGATAACTCGGCTTGTCGTAAATTGTCCCTACTGACATACATACCGACCTTTTTAGGTGTTAATGTGATTTTACTGTGAAATATTAATCTTAGAATTTATCCACCTTGGGTCGTGGGTGACTATTTTTGTCATAGTAAGTTTGTGAACTCTACCGTGTTAACATGGGATTAATGACCTGCGAGTGTTACAGAAATCTCACAGAAATGTTTACATAGACTAGTTCACATTAATACAAAAACTACGTGGCATGGTAGAGAGATGACATATGCTATAGTAAACACAGGGACCTGAGAATTTGTTACAGTCTACGTGTTTTTGGACCATTCCTATTGTATATAGCATAATTTCAGGCGTTTTGAGAGGGGCGGAGGGCATCTATAAGGAGATTCACAAGTAACTTTCCATTATACTCACCAGGGGGTGTCAATTTTCCTAATTTTAGTCAATACCACCCCCCCCCCCCCCCCCCCCCCCCTCTTTCCTGTGATAATACTTTTATTTAAACATATTTTATATTTGTATCCATATATGAAATAAAATATAAAATAACCAACTGTTCAGATACGTGGTTAGAAAACTGGATGAAGTGGATTTATTCGGGTTAACAAAAACAATTATAGGCTAAGCTATTTTGGTAAAATAACGTTTGCACCAGATAACCCGAGTTGTTTTTCTTGATTTTTTTCTTTAGATTTCTGATTGGTTGAATTTAGGTCACATGATCACCTGTAAAACAATATTTGCTTTACAAAAATAGTGTATTGCACGGTTATTATTCTTAGACATATGTGTCATCTAGCTCACAATTCACGGAACCCAGACAAAGATAATGCAGGTACGTATCATCCCATCCCATCCCCACATCGTCTGGTTTTGAGGTCTACCTAGCGCATATCGCACGGCGGTCGGGTATATAGCCGTGTACGGCTTTGCGATATGCACGGGGTAATCTATGAAATCGGGCATTGAACGAAATAGATCAGATGATACATAGACCAAGCTTCACTATGTTGTCTGGGTTCCGTGAAATCTGTTTCTTTTTCACACCAATAGCCGCTAAAGGACTCGCACAACTAAATCAGCCAATCAGCTGGTGTTTCACCCGAACCAAGTCCATGAGGAAAATGTGTTTCTTAGGTTTGTAGCTGTTTTCTTGAGTAAATAACATATGAAATGGGTACTTTCTATATACGAGAATAAAGTGTAGGGTCTTGAGGTTTGGAAAATCAAAAATATACACTCCTACTGAAAATAGAATGGCGTAGGATTCGAGGTGTAAAAAGGCGGTAATTCCCCAGGTAGGGGTTCCCCAGTGTACTGTTAATGTCAGGGTTACTGTCTTTCGAGTACCCGTGTGCTCTAATATGCCATTAAATCTATACAATAACAACATTTATCCGATAGAAAAAACTTCAAACTTTAATTTGATATAAATTTCACATCATTTGAACCCCAAACGAGCGAATAAAGGGATGGGGTCACTAGTAATAACATATAGTAAAGTATTTAGTTGTGCGAGTCCTAAAGATGACTAATATAGCAAACTTACCGTCGAGGCGGTAAAAAAATGGCCACCATTCCACCCAAAACACAGCCGGGTGCAATCGGAACCCCTCGTCAGTTTCTCGTTCGCAGACGGAGGCGAGGTGTTCCGATTGAGCCGGGTGCTGACGTAGATTTAACCCCTAACCGCGGTGGTAAGAGTAAGATCTATGGTAATTAATTAATTAAGCTCTTAAATCTACACGAAGCAATTGCCTGGTTTGAATATGAACTGTCGATGTCCGATGTATTGGTACAGGGTTATTTTAGGGAATGTTGATGTCTTAGTTATGATGTCGTAATAAGTCATGGCGTGTTTCACTCCACTGAATTAATGAATTTGTAGTGGGTGTCGTCGATGAAACAAAAGACGCTTATCATTCCGGGACATATTGTACTTATTCAAGGGTATCCATGCAAATCTGTTCACAATTTTTCCTCGTTTCATGAACTTTAATCGTCAGAATGTCGGTATTCGTTGAACATTTAATTAATTGTCATAAGGCTTAACGTAAATATATAAGGACTGTACTCGATAGGAAAGCGGTTGAGTATGAGAGGGCCACAAACTAGCTTCACCTAGCAGGTTTGTCGTAAATGGACGAAGATGCTTGCTGCATCAGACGTATTTCAGCTTCCCTGGAATTCATTGCCATGACTGTAATTAAGATATATCAAAATGTACATCCTACTAGTAAGCGGTGATTCCCTTGTCAGTCCAGCCACAATACTTCCATTTAGATTAATTCTTTATGCATAAACTACAATTTTAACTTGAGACAATTATCGGCACACCCAATTAGTGCTGAGATGTATGTATATACACCAGCCCATACATCACGAATGAAAGATCTGTGACTTGACCCTCTTTGTACCCGCCATCCATGTGTGGTATGTGACCATTGTTTCCCGGGTCGGAGGGAACGCTAGAAGATTGTGTGATGTTATTGGACACCCGTACCCTATTGTGTCCAAATGCGCATATTGCATGGACAGACTACATCAATCAGAGTTCTGGAAGTGTCCGATGGACTATCAGATATAACTCTTCTAACTTTGTTTTCACAGCGATACCTTGGTCTGCTTTGAAACTCGACCCGGATATATGTGTGACTCAGTAATTAGTTCGGTCCTGACAACACAATACTACTTCCTGTGTAAATGTGGAAAGGTATGCTATAGGTCTGCTCACTAAACCTACATGTATACAATACCACAAATACATATCCTTATTGTGTGTTGGTAAAAAAAAACAAAAAACAGACAAACAAAAATCTCGACAATTATTTGTTTCAGATGATAAGTAAATAGATGTAAATACCGCCTACACGCGTGGGTTTTACATGTAATTTTGGTTTTCCTTTGGAATTTATAAAACAAAACAAAAAAAACAATATTTATAAATGCTAGTTTTTAAAGGGGCATTCCTTCGTTTGGACATCAGAAACATGTACAATTTCTATTGATGAAATTTATGTATGAAAGATGATTATATGAGTGTCTGTGCCTACATGTAATGAAACCAACGCCGAAATGTACAAGGAAAATGCGTATCGTATAAAAATACCGTATACCTTTGCGGTAATTAGTGATACTTCGGGTCGAATTAAGAATTTTCAGGACTTAATACTCGAAGAACTTTAGTTTATCTTGATAGTAAAACTGCCTTATTGATGTGAAGATTATAACTTTGACTACTGGGGAAAAAAAATATTTTCCAGTAAGTTTAATTTTGGCGACCTAAACTGTATTCAAACGAAGGAATGTCCCTTTAACTACACGCGGACAAGAATGGCTCAGGATATTAATAAGTGTATTTATTCTACTTTTGTAACAATTAAATGTTTATGATCTCTGAAAGACTCGGCGAATTCAATAACAACAGGTGTCCTGTGAATCAACTTTTGTAAGAGCTGGGAAAACCTCAAAGCCAAATGAATCACGCATCTTAATATGAATCATATCCACTAAGACACACTGTTATTTTTATATTATTTTCTTTATTTTTTATATAAACCCTTGTATGAAATATATTAATGAAACATAGAACAATGTAATTACTTCATATTTTATCATATTTCAAAACATTTTATTTATCATTGTGACTGAATTTGGCTTTTCCCGATTTCCCCCCGAATTTCCCCGAATTCCAATACAGAGGTAATGAACGTGTCACGTGTACAGGGAGAGTTATTGAAACGATATAACATTTGATTTCATACTCACTTAAACGATTTATAGTTATAAAAAGTAAAATAGGTTTCAGATGTAACAATACAAGAACCTATAAGTTAAGCATATTCTTGTTTACGGGTTTTAAACCAGTGTCTACCTCGGTTGATATTTGTAAACAATGCCACATGAAGTAAGCCGAATTGAGTCACGTGGGTTCACACGAATTTGCATTCGTGTAAGACTTACCAAATTGTAAAGTTATAGTTTTGCACCGATTTCGGTATTAACAAACAGGGTTGCGGACATTTTTAATTCGAGTAATTAAGGGAAGACTTAAATTTATGATATATATGTATTAAATAAAAGTTATATTACACATAAATATATTTTCCAACAGTGATTGTTCAGTTTTAGTCGCTTTAACATAGGGGTCACGTGTGCATGTGATAGCTTGGTGCAATGAGATTACACTGTACAGATCACGTGGTTCGGATTATGGGGATTGATATTATATACATGTAGATCACATGTTTTTGGATGAGATATAAATATGTACATGTCACGTGGTGTACAATGTAAAGTGATTGAGGTATGGGTCATTTGGTGCAGAATGCAGACGATAATGACAAATCGAGAATTTTTGTACGGTAGCCGGATTTCAAGATGTCTGAACTGTTGGGACGCCCCGGTGTTAGGTACATGTACATAGGGTTCGTTTGACAAACATCTTACAGTGACAACAACGAGACAAACACTGCCGACCTAATGCCGTGTTAATATTGACACAACAGGCTCTCAATATGCTTGTTATTACGTTGCATAAATATTATGTCAGACAAACGGTAATCTTAACCCGTCAGCAGACTGCTTCCTATTTCGACGAATTCTGTTACATAATGCATGATGAACAAGACACTTTTTGTCATGTTCTTAACGAATGGTACCTTTCCCTCGCGTCGGACCTGGGATCGGTGGTCTCTTGTAGTATTCGTATGGATAGTAGAATACTGTTTTGCTGGGTTTTTGTTTGTTTTTGTTTTGTTTTTTTGTTGTTTTTTTTCTTGGGGGGGGGGGGGGGGGGGGGGGGGGGGGGGGGTCCCAAATCCTTTGTTTGAACACCACCTGCATTCATCCTGTTTGCTTTTTTAATAAGTTTTTTTTCTGATTTCTTTATTAGTGTTCCCGAAACACTCAACAACATACTTATGATTGCGGAAACCTTACAATAATTGGCTTCTGACCAAAAACCTTGTGACGTGCTCTGCTGTTGAACCTATATCAGGACGAAAGGACTGTTGTTGCTACGCTGCATTTATATATAATCTAGTGTTGTTTTTTGTTGTTTTTTTTTTCTGTTTTTTTTTCCCTAACTTCTTAATATATTACTCTTACACTATCTTATTCTATATCTAGTACTGTTTATATATCATGTGATTGTATTTGTATTCTTTGTGTCTTGCTAAAGGGGCGGATTGCTCGGAAATTTGACATTTTCACTGTCCACATTGTATTTAAGGCTGAAGAAGCCTTAGAGGGCAAACAGGCCAGGGCAAAGTCTTGTGTTTTGTTATATTTTTTTATACGTTTACCCTCGCAAAGACAGATTCCTTCTTCTCATTTATATATATTACAAGTACAAACAATCTTTGGTTGTTCATGCAGTGCGTCTTCTCTCAGAGAAACGAGAATGTACAATTCCCTTCAATCACAAATTTCATTTTTGAACTATACATTTTGCTCCTTAAGATATTGTTAAAACAGGTGAACTTTAGAAAGATATATGCAAATAAATGTGTAAAAAAAATCCGACTTCTACGGTGGCTGGATTATTTTGCAATATCGGGCGAGTTCGATCACACGTCTACGGTGGCCGGATTAAATTTAGTTATATCGGGAGAGTTCGATCACGACGATTTACTTTAGTCAGGCTGTTCCATCTTATGTGATTACATATGTGAATAAAAAATAACCAATATCTGGGGGAGTTTGATAATCAACTATTTATTTTAGTCAGACTGTTTAACCCGATGTACTTTAGTCATACTGTTCCATCTAATGTGGCATATATGCGGATAAACAACAACCAATCACAACCGTGCTTTAAAATGGTGACGCAATTGCAGACGAAGTCAACTCTGTCGTGGTTGGACCAAAGCAAAGTGGTGGTTGAACCATAGTATTTTTTGGTTTCTATACACATGCGCATTGCATACCATAATGAGTTCGCTCCTACTCTAGCTATACTATGGACACTATAGTTTCTGATCGAACTCGCCCATGTGATTTCAAACGGTGACGCATGCGCAGATGAAGTCTAGTTGCAGTAGTCGGACCAAAAGTCGGTGGTTGAATCATAGTCGACAAGACATGCGCACCGTAACTTCTTGTTTCTGTGAACATGCGCATTACGTACCAAATTGAGTTAGCTCCTTCTCAAGCTAGACAAGTGTCAAAACAGTTTCTGATCGAACTCGCCCGACATTGCATGGGAAATATTATTACGCAGGAGCAATTGCTTTTCGAACGCAGTGATATTTTCCAGCCAGCGTAAATATCCACTACATTTTTCGCTTAACGTACTAGAAATGTTGTTTATTTATATTTATGAAAATGAAACTTTAAATTGCGATACTATTACCTTGTCTGGGGTCTGAAATGTTTACCCGGATGTAGATGACGGTCCATATGGACAATGGAAGCCGAGTACACAGTGTATAGATTCACACGGGAATCTTATAAATCGATTACTGACTCTGACAATAGATACAGAAATAGTCCACAACTTATATAATATTGTCGATGTCGGTCACGTATCTCCGACTCATTTTCCTACAATTTCACATATATCTCTTTCTTACATTGCATTTATTAACATCAAGGTCTTGCGCAATTCCATTGGTAATGACTGTGACTAGCGGAAAAATTGTTCATTTCTTCGGTTGGTGAAAAGTGTCTACTTGCCTTCTTTAAACAGAAAAACGAAAAAAAAAAAAAAAAAAGCTCGAAAACATCAAATAATGATGACACGTTGTCAAAGTTTGAAATAAATCTATATAACATTATTGCATAATCTATTGTAATATTGGGTTCTTTGTGACACGCAATACAAGTCCAGGAAGGGATGAGTCTGATAGCTGTACATGACCTTGTCACCAATATTGTATTTTGAGATTGCTGGCTGTGAAAAGTCTAAGTGCTCAAAATATATAGATACCCATTAATCGGAACATCTCGGGAATTCTCGAAAAACGACATTCCGGAAAAAAAAAACCAAATAAAAATTTTAAAAAAAAAAAACACCCAAATATTCCAGATGACCAGTACACTCGGGGGTGACGCATTTATAGATTATTGCGCCAAATATTGTGTCAATTTTGAGGAAAGTTGTCTTTTTTAATTTGTTGCTGTTTCAAAGAATTTCAGGAAGAAGTGATGAAAGTTAAAAACTTAAGTGATAAAAATATAAAATGTAAATATTGGGTAAGAAATCACTTAATTTGTTTTTGCCACAACTCTTATATAATTTTAGCACTACATTAAAATAGATATTCTCTGACACACGGAATATATATCTTGTGGTTTATTAGTTCTGTCTGGGTACAGCAATGTCTGTATCATTAAAATGGTTCAGAAGCTAACAGACACACCGAAGAAATATGCTTTGAAAATAATCGAATTTTCACTTAAAAGAAGGCGATCACAATGCAAGAGTCGTCATTACAGGAGGCTTTGATTATTGTGTTAAAATTCTTCTCTCCTAGAAGATTGCGTTATGTTACTATCTGATCAGAAGATCTTACACGAATTCTCATTTCATCTTTTATATAAAAATTAACAATTCATGACAAATTTTAGAACCCTCGTAAAATGGAAGTCGATTATGACGTTAAACGCGGAAAGAGAATTATAGTCCATTAATTGAACTGGGTTTTATAGAGCTTTAATGGATATTTACTAGCCGGTACAGTTTGGTTTGTCTGATTAAGTACCGATAACGCGATCGAAATGTCTGGGATGAAATATTGTAAGTCTCGCCTCTGGGAATGGCCATATGGAGCCTCTCTTGTGTCAACATGTCTGAAATCGTCACGTCTTTAAAAAGAATGAACAAACAACATATTTTATAATGTTGCATTTAATGAAACATAAATAAACTTCTTAAAATGATGATTATGATAGGTGAAATAATTGTAAGAGTCATGTCACCTAAGAAAGGTGAAATTGGGATATACAACGATAGGGATGAATTTAGTTACGTCACACTGGGTACACGACCTGAACGTCACACTCCACTGGTGTTACACATCAGATACACGACACGCTTCACCGAAACGTCACACTCTACCGGTGTTACACGCCAGGTACACGACACGCCTCACCGAAGCGTCACACTCCACTGGTGTTACACATCAGGTACACAACTCGCTTCATCGAAACGTCACACTCCACTGGTGTTACACATCAGATACACGACACGCTTCACCGAAACGTCACACTCTACCGGTGTTACACGTCAGGTACACGACACGCCTCACCGAAACGTCACACTCTACCGGTGTTACACGTCAGGTACACGGCACGCTTCACCGAAACGTCACACTCTACCGGTGTTACACGTCAGGTACACGACACGCCTCACCGAAACGTCACACTCCACTGGTGTTACACATCAGGTACAAGACACGCTTCACCGAAACGTCACACTCTACTTGCAAGTCACACTCTACTTGTGTTACACATCAGATACACGACACGCTTCACCGAATCGTCACACTCTACTGGTTTTAAAGGAAATGTCCCGCTTCAACGAGAGTTCACGCTCTACTGACTTCATACTTAGTAAGCGATATAGTAGATAAGAAACACAATACACGGGACAACGCCGCAATGCCAATCGTCATTTACATACTTTCAACTTTTTACATACAAACACGACATGAAAAATATAACCCATTCTGCTCACCTTACAGGACATATACGCGATACTGGACTGATAACACAGACAGGAGGCTAAAGGCTTTGATTTCTTCGTCCATACTATAAAAGGAGTACTGGTATTTGGTATTACTAAGCAATAGCTGTTGTGGTGCTGACCTTAGACTGAAGACATTGGATAGGTATATAAACAATTAGAAATTAAAAGAAACGAAATTAAATGCCTGTGAGTATTTGGCCTCCATTCAAATTGTTTCTTGCACAAGTATGCTTCGTAATCCTATCAAATACGAGTACTTACTACTCAAGATTGATCGCTTTTATATGAATTTAACCTTATAGACCATGGACTTTGACCTGGTGACCTTTACCTTATAGACCAGACTTTGACCTGGTGACCTTTGCCTAATATACCATGAACTTTGAAATTGTGACCTTTACCTTATAGATTATAGACTTTGATCTGATGACCTTTACCTTATGGACTATAGACTTTGACCCGGTGACCTTTACCTTATAGACTATAGACTTTGAGTTGGTGACCTTTACCTTATAGACTATAGACTTTGAGTTGGTGACCTTTACCTTAAAGACTATAGACTTTGACCTGGTGACCTTTACCTTATAGACTATAGACTTTGACCTGGTGACCTTTACCTTATAGACCATGGACTTTGACCTTGTGACCTTTACCTTATAGACCATAGACACTGACCTGGTGACCTTTTATAGACTATGAACTTTGATATGGTGACGTTTACCTTTGGCAATAACGTTTCCAGTTTGAACGGAATTTGACCTTTGTGACATTGACTTTGACCTTGAGTAAATTTCTGTCTACCACGGTTTTTTTAATCTGTGGGTCATGTTTTTAATAGATCAATGGTATGCCCTATTCTATTTGGGGCCAGACATCCGAAGCACTCGTCAGAGAATATACCCCCTTTGGATCGTTACCGAACACAATACTAGCCGGGAATTTAGCAGCTTTAGAGGGGTTGAGGGTTGAGATCTCACTCCTAAGGGACAGAATGATTCATTTTCTCTTCAATTAAATTCAAGGAGAAAACAAATCATCCCCTCCCTAGAGCATCCGGTTAGCCAACCAAGAATATCGCCCCTATGTTAGAGATTTCTCTACAACATGATGAAATGAGAGAAACTCCTTTCCATCCGAAAGACACTTCCCCAAAATGTCGTCATCAAATCAATTCAGAACTGTTGGTACATACGCAGAGGACGAAGTAATTTTGGAATCAAACCATTTGGAAACCGGATGATAAATTCCGGATTCTACTTCCGACCTGAAGTAACTTGTACGGATATTTTGCCATTTTGTTGTGATATTTATAGAATAGAAACCTTCATAGTAGAATTATCGACGTAGTTTGGCATGCATATCAGAACGGCATATGGAGCTAACAAATCGTCTGAATCACAAGAGATGAGGCGGCTTATCTTTCCCAGTTAGTCCTCCTGACTTTTCGGCAATAGATCTCTGGCGCGCGTGTAGTAGACTTTTTTATCACGTTCCTAAGTGACAAACTGGCTTTCTTTATACTATCTGATCCTGAAAACGTGTCGAAGCCGAGAAAAGCATGCTATCTAGTTGGATACATAAAGGCAAACACGTAACAAACATGTCTAATGTCTTCTTTTTATCACCATATCCAATGACAGACGGCCAGCTCAATCCAACAGATACATTAAGTGGTGTCTGTGGCCTAGTTTAGTAACCTACCAACTAATATTGTATCCTGTAATTAGTCCAGACGCAGTCTGCTCTAGTTCTCCGTAAATACCAGTCACTCACTCACACTTTGCACGCACGTCCAGCTCGAACATACATGTAGCTGGTGTCATAAATCGCCACCAGAAAGAACCAAGACAGCGTTATTTACCTTCGCATATATTTGCAAATACCTAACAACAAGAGGGGTATTCGGCCACATGACGTAATATCTGTAAGACCAGTCACATGGCGACATGGCACAACACAAGTAAGGCCAGTCGTATGACACCACAGGAATTCAGCCAGTCACGTGACGCAACACGAATTGGACCAATCACATTGCACAACACAAAATAGACCAGTCGTATGACACAACGGGAATTCGGTCGGTCACGTGACGCAACACAAGTTAGACCAATCGTATGACATAACGGGCATTTAGCTAGTCACATGATCAAACACATTAGACCAATCACATGACACAACACTTGCCGACCCAGTCACATGACTCTGGTGACTATGATAAAATGATGAGATTATAACGTCTAAGAGGACTATAACGATGATAATGGCGATAGTTATCTACATATTGAATAATTACGATGACAAATACACAATATATTATTATGATATGAAACAACAATGAGGTTTTGGTGCCAATAAAACAAAGAACAATAAATTATCAATAGATTTATATATAAGCTGCTGATGACATATTCGCAGCCATGGCTTTTTCAAAGCCTCGGTCTCGTTTCTGGCCAGGTATTCTCCATGACGTCACTTCCTCATACCAAAATGTCTGGAATTGTCCACCCTCATTGGGTAAATAATCCACGCCCAGTAGCGTCAGTGAAATTTTACAGACAGGTACGGGTCTGTCTCTGTTACATCACAGATAAACATCTCTGGATATCCCAGTTTCTCGTTCGGAATGCACTTAATAACCTTTTACCTTTCACTCAGACATCGGGTCAACTGATATCACGTGACAAACTCTCCGAATCGGAGATAATTCGCAGTTTCAGGATCCGTTCTGATTGTCCGGACTTTGGTGGTTCTAAAATTAAGAAAGTCCATGATTTATATTAGAAGAAAATCAAGTAAATTTCATGCATAGTGTTAAAATCATGGCATCAAATAAAGAAGTAGGTAATATATATACATCAACCTCTAACAACAAACTCAGAAAATAACGAAACACATTCATATCCATCCGAGATGAAACACGCCATCGGATTGGTCAATTAAAATAATATATGACAGTGTAGACATGCCATGTCATTTGATTGGTCAATCAAATATGCCATGTCATTTGATTGGTCAATCAAATAAGTTGTGATTATGCAATCATGATATCTCGTCTTTGATTGGTCAATTGCAGTAATCTGTGACTTAACCAATAGTCACGATATATACCGTCATCAGATTGGTCAATTAAAATAATCTGTGACTATACTCACACTCTAGATATACCGTGATTTGATTGGTCAATTAAATTAATCTGTGACTATACTCACAGTCACGATATACCGTCATCAGATTGGTCAATTAAATTAATCTGTGACTATTCTCAGTCACGATATACCGTAATTTGATTGGTCAATCAAAATATCTTATATATAGGTCATATTCATACGGCAATAAACGCAAGAGGATCAAGGTAACTCGTTAACGTGTTATATACGTACTGTAGACATTTACTTTGTAATATCCTACGCTCGTCTTATATCGTCGCTGTTGTCGTCGTCTTTGTTTTCTCCTCTTTTTTCTTTTGCATTTCTTGCATGTTCTGTTAAAATTTCTTTTTCCTGAAAAATACAACAAAAAGGAAACTTCTGTACTGTCAGTTACAAATGTGTAATTGCAGTGCTAAGCCGTATCGAATCAGCAAAGGATGAATTACACATTTACGATTTTGTTACTGTAATTTTGCTAAATACCAATGTACATTTTTGTAATTTATGCTGCTATACCTTTGGATTTACAATTGTGATTTTGTTATTAGTTTTTATGATTTTCTTTATTATGATTTCATTAATAACGATTGTGATTTCACTAATTTCGATTGTACTTTTATCAATCACTATCGTGATTTCATTAACTACTTTTGTGATTTCATTAATTACGATTGTGATTTCATTGATTATTTCTGTGATTTCATTAATTACTATCTTGATTTCATTAATTACGATTGTGATTTCATTAATTACTATTGTGATTTCATTAATTTCGATTGGGATTTCATAAATAAGTATTGATCGTTGATGACGATTATGACTTTGCTACCTACGATTGGGATTGTAGTAATTACTGATGTACAATAATTTTAAAAAACCCACCTTAATTTCGACTGTAATGTTTTACCTACGGCTGTTAATTTGTTACTTGAGACTGGTTTTGTTACTTGAGACCGTGGTTTTGTTACTAACGACTGTGGTTTTGTTACTTACTACTGTGGTTTTGTTACTTACTACTGTGGTTTTGTTACTTACTACTGTGGTTTTGTTACTTAATTACGACTGTGGTTTTGTTACTTAATTACGACTGTGGTTTTGTTACTTACGACTGTGGTTTGTTACTTACGACTGTGGTTTTGTTACTTACGACTGTGGTTTTGTTACTTAATTACGACTGTGGTTTTGTTACTTACGACTGTGGTTTGTTACTTACGACTGTGGTTTTGTTACTTACGACTGTGGTTTTGTTACTTACGACCGTGGTTTTGTTACTTACGACTGTGGTTTTGTTACTTAATTACGACTGTGGTTTTGTTACTTACGACTGTGGTTTTGTTACTTACGACTGTGGTTTTATTACTTAATTACGACTGTGGTTTTGTTACTTACGACTGTGGTTTGTTACTTACGACTGTGGTTTTGTTACTTAATTACGACTGTGGTTTTGTTACTTACGACTGTGGTTTTGTTACTTACGACTGTGGTTTTGTTACTTACGACTGTGGTTTTGTTACTTAATTACGACTGTGGTTTTGTTACTTACGACTGTGGTTTGTTACTTACGACTGTGGTTTTGTTACTTACGACTGTGGTTTTGTTACTTAATTACGACTGTGGTTTTGTTACTTACGACTGTGGTTTGTTACTTACGACTGTGGTTTTGTTACTTACGACTGTGGTTTTGTTACTTACGACTGTGGTTTTGCTACTTACGACTGTGGTTTTGTTACTTACGACCGTGGTTTTGTTACTTACGACTGTGGTTTTGTTACTTAATTACGACTGTGGTTTTGTTACTTACGACTGTGGTTTTGTTACTTAATTACGACTGTGGTTTTGTTACTTACGACTGTGGTTTTGTTACTTACGACTGCGGTTTTGTTACTTACGACTGTGGTTTTGTTACTTAATTACGACTGTGGTTTTGTTACTTACGACCGTGGTTTTGTTACTTACGACTGTGGTTTTGTTACTTAATTACGACTGGTTTTGTTACTTACGACTGTGGTTTTGTTACTTAATTACGACTGTGGTTTTGTTACTTACGACTGTGGTTTTGTTACTTACGACTGTGGTTTTGTTACTTACGATTGTGGTTTTGTTACTTAATTACGACTGTGGTTTTGTTACTTAATTACGACTGGTTTTGTTACTTACTACTGTGGTTTTGTTACTTACGACTGTGGTTTTGTTACTTAATTACGACTGTGGTTTTGTTACTTACGACTGTGTTTTTGTTACTTACGACTGTGGTTTTGTTACTTACGACTGTGGTTTTGTTACTTACGACCGTGGTTTTGTTACTTACGACTGTGGTTTTGTTACTTACGACTGTGGTTTTGTAACTTACGACTGTGGTTTTGTTACTTAATTACGACTGTGGTTTTGTTACTTACGACTGTGGTTTTGTTACTTACGACCGTGGTTTTGTTACTTACGACTGTGGTTTTGTTACTTAATTACGACTGTGGTTTTGTTACTTACGACCGTGGTTTTGTTACTTACGACTGTGGTTTTGTTACTTAATTACGACTGTGGTTTTGTTACTTACGACTGTGGTTTTGTTACTTACGACTGTGGTTTTGTTACTTACGACTGTGGTTTTTGTTACTTAATTACGACTGTGGTTTTGTTACTTACGACTGTGGTTTTGTTACTTACGACTGTGGTTTTGTTACTTAATTACGACTGTGGTTTTGTTACTTACGATTGTGGTTTTGTTACTTAATTACGACTGTGGTTTTGTTACTTACGGCTGTGGTTTTGTTACTTAATTACGACTGTGGTTTTGTTACTTACGACTGTGGTTTTGTTACTTAATTACGACTGTGGTTTTGTTACTTACGACTGTGGTTTTGTTACTTACGACTGTGGTTTTGTTACTTAATTACGACTGTGGTTTTGTTACTTAATTACGACTGTGGTTTTGTTACTTACGACTGTGGTTTTGTTACTTACGACCGTGGTTTTGTTACTTACGACTGTGGTTTTGTAACTTACGACTGTGGTTTTGTTACTTACGACTGTGGTTTTGTAACTTACGACTGTGGTTTTGTTACTTAATTACGACTGTGGTTTTGTTACTTACGGCTGTGGTTTTGTTACTTAATTACGACTGTGGTTTTGTTACTTACGACCGTGGTTTTGTTACTTACGACTGTGGTTTTGTTACTTACGACCGTGGTTTTGTTACTTACGACCGTGGTTTTGTTACTTACGACTGTGGTTTTTGTTACTTACGGCTGTGGTTTTGTTACTTACGACTGTGGTTTTGTTACTTACGACTGTGGTTTTGTTACTTAATTACGACTGTGGTTTTGTTACTTACGACTGTGGTTTTGTTACTTAATTACGACTGTGGTTTGTTACTTACGACTGTGGTTTTGTTACTTACGGCTGTGGTTTTGTTACTTACGACTGTGGTTTTGTTACTTAATTACGACTGTGGTTTTGTTACTTACGACTGTGGTTTTGTTACTTAATTACGACTGTGGTTTGTTACTTACGACTGTGGTTTTGTTACTTACGACTGCTGTTTTGTCATTTTATTTTGACTTTTATTTGTGTTACTTACGACTGTGGTTTTGTTACTTACGACTGTGGTTTTGTTACTTACGACGGTGGTTTTGTTACTTACGACTGTGGTTTTGTTACTTAATTACGACTGTGGTTTTGTTACTTACGACTGTGGTTTTGTTACTTAATTACGACTGTGGTTTGTTACTTACGACTGTGGTTTTGTTACTTACGACTGCTGTTTTGTTACTTACGACCGTGGTTTTGTTACTTACGACTGTGGTTTTGTAACTTACGACTGTGGTTTTGTTACTTACGACTGTGGTTTTGTTACTTAATTACGACTGTGGTTTTGTTACTTAATTACGACTGTGGTTTTGTTACTTAATTACGACTGTGGTTTTGTTACTTACGACTGTGGTTTTGTTACTTAATTACGACTGTGGTTTTGTTACTTACGACTGTGGTTTTGTTACTTACGACCGTGGTTTTGTTACTTACGACTGTGGTTTTGTTACTTACGACTGTGGTTTTGTTACTTAATTACGACTGTGGTTTTGTTACTTACGACTGTGGTTTTGTTACTTAATTACGACTGTGGTTTGTTACTTACGACTGTGGTTTTGTTACTTACGACTGCTGTTTTGTTACTTACGACCGTGGTTTTGTTACTTACGACCGTGGTTTTGTAACTTACGACTGTGGTTTTGTTACTTACGACTGTGGTTTTGTTACTTACGACTGTGGTTTTGTTACTTAATTACGACTGTGGTTTTGTTACTTACGACTGTGGTTTTGTTACTTACGACTGTGGTTTTGTTACTTACGACCGTGGTTTTGTTACTTACGACTGTGGTTTTGTTACTTAATTACGACTGTGGTTTTGTTACTTACGACTGTAGTTTTATTACTTACGACTGCTGTTTTGTCATTTGATTTTGACTTTTATTTGTGTTACTTACGACTATGGCAGTGACCACTGTGTTTGGTGGTGATGAAGACTCCGGACTCGCATGACGTATTAAACAGCTTGCAATAATTGTCGTAGCTGACCCCGTCCGTACCACACACAGGGACAGTGGACATTGGTGAACACTTCATACGACAGTTGACACACATGGGCTGAAGTGTTTTTCTATTCACCAAACACTGATAGTTGTCAGGACACATCGTGTCTGAACATGTCGCGTTTTCTGAAAAATACAAAACGAGAAAATGTCATAATATATGCGATTTAAATATATTGTTTCATTGTGTATGCTGTTGATTAGCTGTAGAATATGTCGTTACCACAGTCCGTAAGAGGCGACTAATGTGAAGGTAGAAATGAGAATCGAACCAATTCGACATATTTTTCCATCCCATGGCTACATATTTTTCAACATTTGTGATTTTTACAAAACCCAACAATACTAATAATTGTGTCTCTCCTTACACAGGTTCGAAGCTCCCTACCCGTGTCAGTTTGTGTTTCTCGGAAGCTGTGAAACGGGCCGGTCTGTGCTGTCCTGATTGTGTCCGAGACACCAAGACACTTTACCCTAATTGCTCTTGATGATCCTGGCTGTTCACGGGGCGATAAACCAAACAAACAAACACCCAAACAAACTTCACACAAATCGTCATCTATCCTTGTAATATGTCCTCGTGTAACCCTTTTCGCCACTCATCACATCACTTCATTATCTATCATATTGCGACCTTGACATTTATCACATATATAACCTTTGTACCCGTAGTCATATGACTTTGACACCTATCGTTGTATGACCTTGGTACCTAACGCCATAAAACGTTTACACCAATCGTTATGTGACCTTGGCACCTATCGTCATATGACCTGACACGTGTCGTCATATATGACTTTGGCACCTGTCGCGATATGACCCCAACACCTATCGTAATATGACATTGAAACCTATCGTCATATGACCTTGGCACCTGTCGTCATATGACCTTGATATCTGTCTTCATATGACCTTGACACCTGTCGTCATATATTCCAATGATATCGATCGTCCGTAAAATCCCACTTCCACATTGAAATGAAAAATTTACATAATTTTAGACAAAATTAAATCACGTCTAACAAGGGGCAAAAATTAACAGGATTCGAAAAATGTTTTTTCAAGCTAATTTTTTTTTAAAAAGTGGGTTCAAACAGTAAATTGGTCAGTATATACCACGTGCTTCTCACCTCGACATCTGCCTCCGTACGCGATACGTATTGGTGTCTGTCGAATGCAAATTGAGGCCCGCACGTGACAGACGCTGGGATAGGACACTTGGTCATCACCACACACAAAGTTAGGATTGGTTATCACCGGGCAAATTGACCGGCATCGCACACAATGAGGAAGTCCATTCTGGTCCTCCAAGCATTGAGTTCCGGTCAGACATTTCACCCTCTTACACGCACCTGTCAACAAAAAATCAAAAGTACATGTATGTTGCTACGATATCTTTTAACATGATGTGTTATGTTCCACTACGTGTCTTATGTCTTATATTCCACTACATGTCTTATATTCCACTACATGTCTTACGTTCCACTACATGTCTTACGTTCGGCTACGTGTCTGATGTTTTAGACAAAGATAAACGGATAATCACGTGACAAAATGATACCCATAATGCATTTCCTGATACAATCAATCCCACGAATAATACATCAGCGTTAATGAAGGTGAAGAAGGTAGTCACTGATATGGTACGCCTAAAATACAAAACTATATACCAATGTATCATACAAATTAATCAACACGAAGAAAATGTGTCATAATTTACAAACTCACGTTTACACTTGCCAAAGTAGGCAACGTGTGTCTGTTGGTTCTTTCTACAGTTTCGCTTGAGCATGTGACAGTAGTTCTTATATGTGACGCTGTCGGTGCCACATATGGAGCCACGCTTCCGCATTTCGTCCGTACACTGGGGCCGACACACGCACTTAGGTACTCTCTTCCGCATCCGGCAAACACGACCCGGAACACATCGGATGTTGGCACAACTATCTAGGTTAAAGGATACAAACATGAGAAGGGCTCTGTTCCCTAACACAATGTATGATATTCTAATGAGTAGGTCAGATTGGTCATTCAATGTTTGTTCTATCAGAGTTATATATATATATATGTCTTTTATAGAGATAGACAGTTTTTTTTTTGTTTTTTTTTTTTTATAATACTACGAATTTAAAAGGTTGCAAATCGGAGATTGGTGTTGGTCTTCTAGCAAAAATGATACATTCGATTCATATTTTATAGAGAAGAGAGAAGAAGAAAAATTATAAATCCTTTGTTATGTAGACAGAGAACAATGACAAAACCTTTGTTGTATAGACAGAGAAATGGCTTTAATATCGGGATTAGTAATCTTAAGTAAGGCACTTGGCAAAGCTCCGTATTGTATTTAAAGAAATATTATCTCTGAATCGAGATTGTTCTCCCTCTAAAGGGTCGGTTTATTTATCCAAATAATACCCCTAACCCTGAACTTACTATGACAGCGATGGCAGTTGGACACGCCTTTCATGAGAGCCTTCCAGTAAAACACCTGGCCGTTGGTGAGAAAATCGGAGGGTGACCAGCCTATGGAGGGGGAGAATGTGTGACGACAGCAATCCTCCTGGGTGATGTTAGCTCTATATAGGGTACTACACGTACTGGACGGCGATATGTTGGCCCAGCAAAGACCCCCTGTAATTATGCAAAAAAAAAAAAAAAAAACTGCATAAAGCGGCCAGCAGAGAGCGATATAAGCACAATAAAACACACAAGATATATAAAAAAAACCACTGGGTATAGCGGTCAACATAGGACGAATATAAGTTTAAGAAGTCTGGACACACTCCTTGCATCGAGGGTCTTCCTGAAATCGGTCTTCGTACTCGGTCAATATTGGTTTATTACCAGATTGATATGGTTGATATAACACCATAACGACCTCATCTAAGGTCCATACTTGATAAATATTACAGAATCTTACAGGAATAATAAGTGATAAAACAATTGATACAATAATGTACGTAATATCTATAACATAGGTAGTTTACGTTGCATATTAACGTTAACGTTTAAACACCCTATATAAATACAACACAACCCAAATATATGTCAGCTTAAATCGTTTATTTTGATAACTTTTGATAGCGCATATTTTATGAGGTGCCACAATCGGGATTAAAACAATTTAAAATGCCAAACGCGTGTTTTTGTAGTTTAACTAATTGTTTTCAATTACACTTCAGTTTTGGCTTTGTTTATGTTGCTTGTGCAATAACGGGGCCATTAGTCACCATTTAACATGTGATTTTAAAGGTTAGTCGTAATGAATTGCTCATGACATTGGTTACCACTATCGACACTTGTGATGTTTCTGTGTTTAAACGAATCGTAATTCACTGGTAATGCCATTTGATATATCCTGATAATTTATTATCTCAATTTAATTTGAACTATTAATGAGAAGACAATTAACGAGAAACATGTAGTATGATATGGGAAACTACTACTTATATAATGTCGTAGTACGTATACCCATAGAGGCAGGACTCCCTACATTATTGAGGGTTAGGTGTTTACTGAATATTGAATATCGAATATTGATATAGACATCTCCCTCCCCTTTCAAATAAACATTGTGTGCATCAAATATTTGTAACGGATCAGTCCAAATACACATACACCGTATCAAATTATCAGGTCCCTGTGATACACACCGAAATAGATTCGAATGCACCTAAACTGTAATATATCGTCAGGTCCCTGTGATACACATTGAGATAGATTCGAATGCACCTAAACTGTAATATATAGTCAGGTCCCCGTGATACACATTGAGATAGGTTCGAATGCACACAAACTGTAACATATCAGGTCCCTGTGATACACATTGAGATAGATTCGAATGCACCTAAACTGTAATATATCGTCAGGTCCCCGTGATACACATTGAGATAGATTCGAATGCACACAAACTGTAACATATCAGGTCCCTGTGATACACACTGAGATAGATTCGAATGCAACTAAACTGTAATATATCGTCAGGTCCCCGTGATACACATTGATATAGGTTCGAATGCACACAAACTGTAACATATCAGGTCCCTGTGATACACACTGAGATAGATTCGAATGCACCTAAACTGTAATATATCGTCAGGTCCCCGTGATACACATTGAGATAGATTCGAATGCACACAAACTGTAACATATCAGGTCCCTGTGATACACACTGAGATAGATTCGAATGCAACTAAACTGTAATATATCGTCAGGTCCCCGTGATACACATTGAGATAGGTTCGAATGCACACAAACTGTAACATATCAGGTCCCTGTGATACACATTGAGATAGATTCGAATGCAACTAAACTGTAATATATCGTCAGGTCCCCGTGATACACATTGAGATAGGTTCGAATGCACACAAACTGTAACATATCAGGTCCCTGTGATACACACTGAGATAGATTCGAATGCAACTAAACTGAAACACATCATCAGGTCCATGTGCATGTACCTGCCACCGTTCGTCAGTTCCACGGGGACTTGGCACGATTTCCCAACCGACTGTCCATATATATGCATTATAGTAAGCATATATGGACCATGTACGTTGGGAATTCGCGCCAAATCCCTGTGGTCAGTACAGTATGTAGGGTAGACTTGTGATATTGTCACTATGACTGTATAGCGTCCGAGAAGAAGCGAGACCACGATATCTCAGTCGGTTGGAGCGCGGGTGAAAATCCGAGGTGCGTGGTTCCACGCTCCCTACCCGTGTCGGTTTGTATTTCTCGGGAAGCTATAAGGAACGGGCCGGTCTGTGCTGTCAGGGTTGTGTCCCTGGGCAAGACACTTTACCCTAATTGCTCAGGATGGCATGCAACAGGTATCTTGTATGTTGTTCAGTGAGGTAGCCACCAGCTACTACAAGGAGACCCCACCTCAAAATGACTCGAAATTGGTCGATAAAGCCAGCAAACAAACAAAACAACATCCGGGAAGAAGCCCTCTATAACCAACACCTTAAAGATGTTTTTATTCCACAATTGAATGACGCCATGGGCAGGAAAACGTAAGCAAGCTGACTCGGATTAGTAATTGAAGAATTATGATAGTTACCCCGGTAATCTGATTAACTTAAAAGTTTAATCTCAAACCGTGATGTCTGTTCTCAAACATAAACAGGAAATGCCGGAATACCTCTCTCTAAATGCTGTTAAAATTCAATTTCGTTAGATTTCAAATAACTTGCAAAAATTGCAGAACATATGCATCTATTCACAATATCTCATCAAAATGTAAAACGAATTCCTTGATAAAAAGTGATGTTTCGCTGTCGGTTTCGATGGGATTAAGTGTCAAATATTCCTTATCCACCATGTAAAGGTATGCAAAATAGTCGCTGTGCTATTTTAGGAAGTAGTTAATCCCTTTTTAGATATAATCAAGTAAATATAGAACCGCATTCCTTAGGTAGAGACGTTTAAAACATGTCGATAAGTTGTATAAACGTATTTCAGACACAAACAGACTTTATCAGAACGATATAATTGTCCCAATTACGGAGAACTGCGCCATACGTCTCCGCGAAAACTTCGCCGTCTATTGTGTGTTGTACGAGGGTCGTGCGGAGCTGTCGGATAATTTTGTAAACAGATATTTGTATAAGGTAGATTATGATAAAGATACCAGAACAGCCTACTAGTGTACCCTACTTATAGTTACCCCACCATCAATAGGAAAAAGTAGGTCGAAAACTGCGGTACCTAGTTTCTTCGACCGGATTTGTGTTTCGAAATTCATCACTGTGACCATTTTCGTGTTATCAGTGACATACATTTTTGCTATCCGTGTGATTAAAATGTTTTTTTTTGTTTTTTTTTTATATTTCATGTACCATAGTAAACTACGAGGTGAAAAAAAACGTAAGTTTTCGTGATACAATCAAAGAAGTAAGCAATGATGTGTTTACATATATAAATATTCTGTGTCACGTGATCTATTAGCTCGCAAGTCATGGCGTGATTAATGTTAACTGTCAACAAAGTAACACGTTCTATCGCAAAATTCTCACATTTAAAAGTTAACATCGCAAACAGCACCCTCAACCCGAGGCAGTTGTGTATCTATCTACTGAAAACAACTTTTACCTATGTTTTGAATGACGTAGTGTATACTGCATATCTCTGAATCATCGCATCAACCGACCACGCACGTGCAGAGTGTCGTTAAACTTTGAACTTAATCACGTATATGTTACGTGAAAACTAGGTTTTTGACTTGACTTAAACATTTCTGCAAAAGGCTCTCTTCTATACAACGGAAAACAAGAAATATCTTTAAAAAAGATAAACGGCATAGTACTAATGGTGAAATAGATTAACGAACTAATGCGTTTCAGCACGGATAACAAAATTATATCAGTTTGAATCATTTTAATTGAGAATAAGACTGCATTTAAATCAGGAATATAATTGTATTAATGTGTCAATTGAAACGAAACTCCACGTATTCAGCTTGCATTCAATCTTAACTTTGTTTCGTTTTTAACTGCATATCTGTATTTTGAATTTACCGCTACATTGACCAATCACATACTTCATCTTGACCAGTAACGCCACCTGTCGCGTCATATCCGCGGCAAAAGGAATATTATACGGCTATGCCGAAAAAAGTGGATATCGTAATTTGGCTCATTTCCCGAATGGCTTGGTTTAGTACATTTTTAATTGTTTGAAGTCCAATCAACAGCTATGGTCATTAAGGACGGCCTCCTCTATGTCCGAGACACATGCGTGAAGTGTTTGTGTGTTTTGAGAAGCTGCGGTATGGTCGTGTTTGTCTCCTTGTGATGATGTGAAACTGATGCCGACTTTATAGTGCAACCTCACCAAAACACACTGCCGAAGACATCCAGCAGGACACCCCACCCGGTCACATTATACGGACAACGGCAAAACAGTCGTCCCACTCCCGAAATGCTGAGCGTTTCGTGACAGTAACAACTACCATTTTAAAGTAGTGTTTTGCCATAACCGCCGCAATATCCATGTGGTCGATACAGGTCATTTGGGCATCTTGTTATGAACTCTGGTATGTCTCAGCCAGGGGTCAGAACCCAAATCCTTCCTCACAGAGGCGAACGCTCAACTAAATGGCAAGAGTGAGGCAGTGTCAAGAGAGTTGTCTCAAAAGAAGAGAAAAGATAATATCCCGATTTTTGTCCCCTCTTGTGATCACGCAATGGGGTCAGTTGAAGGTTAACGTAAGCTGCATTGCCTGGACACCGGAAGTGAGGTGCTGTACTGTACCGGACTGATCATTGCCATAAATTTCAAACGAACTTATCTCATTACACTGGAAGTAAATGCTGATGTTTCCCTAATCATTGTATATGAAGTCAACATCACACCGGAAGTAAAGGTATTAACGCTATATCACGTCAGAATGACACAGAGTAAAATTCAATGTCATATAAAAATGGCACATCACTACAACATACCACTAACAGATCGAGTGTCATTGTCACACATTGACTGATTAATCTGGTAAACATCATCCTGAGGGCCGATACCGTGGTCTAGGGCCGATACCGAGGTCTAGGGCCGCTATCGGGGTCTAGGGCTGATACCGAGGTCTCTGGCCAATTCCGGGGTCTCGGGCCGATACCGGGGTCTCGGGCCGATACCGGGGTCTCTGGCCGATTCCGGGTCTAGGGCCGATACCGGGGTCTCTGGCCGATACCGAGGTCTAGGGCTGATACCGAGGTCTAGGGTCGATACCGGGGTCTAGGGTCAATACCGGGGTCTAGGGCCGATACCGGGGTCTAGGGCGGATACCGGGGTCTAGGGATGGTACCGAGGTCTAGGGCCGCTACCGGGGTCTAGGGCTGATACCGGGGTCTAGGGCCGATACCGGGGTCTAGGGCCGATACCGGGGTCTAGGGCCGATACCGTGGTCTAGGGCGGATACCGGGGTCTAGGGCTGATACCGGGGTCTAGGGCCGATACAGGGGTCTAGGGCCGCTACCGGGGTCTAGGGCTGATACCGGGGTCTAGGGCCGATACCGGGGTTTAGGGTCGATACCGAGGTCTAGGGCTGATACCGGTGTCTAGGGCGGATACCGGGGTCTAGGGCGGATACCGGGGTCTAGGGCTGATACCGGGGTGTAGGGCGGATACCGGGGTCTATGGCGGATACCGGGGTCTATGGCCGCTACCGGGGTCTAGGGCTTATACCGGGGTCTAGGGCGGATACCGGGGTCTAGGGCCGCTACCGGAGTCTAGGGCTGATACCGGGGTCTAGGGCTGATACCGGGGTCTAGGGCGGATACCGGGGTCTAGGGCCGCTACCGGAGTCTAGGGCTGATACTGGGGTCTAGGGCGGATACCGGAGTCTAGGGCTGATACCGGGGTCTAGGGCTGATACCGAGGTCTAGGGCTGATACCGGGGTCTAGGGCTGATACCGGGGTCTAGGGCGCGGATACCGGGGTCTAGGGCCGCTACCGGAGTCTAGGGCTGATACCGGGGTCTAGGGCTGATACCGGGGTCTAGGGCTGATACCGGGGTCTAGGGCTAATACCGGGGTCTAGGGCGGATACCGGGGTCTAGGGCGGATACCGGAGTCTAGGGCTGATACCGGGGTCTAGGGCTGATACCGAGGTCTAGGGCGGATACCGGGGTCTAGGGCTGATACCGGGGTCTAGGGCTGATACTGGGGTCTAGGGCGGATACCGGGGTCTAGGGCCGCTACCGGGGTCTAGGGCCGATACCAAGGTCTAGGGCTGCTACCGGCATTGTCTCACCCAGGTATCACCCCCGGAGAAGACGTCACCCCAAGGGCTGGTACCGGGGTCTCGGGCTGATAATTGGCTCTCTCATTGTCACACCCAGGTATCAACCCCGGAGATGATATCATCCCAAGGACTGGTACCGGGGTCTCCGGGCTGTTAATGATGTGACGGTAATTCTTCTGTACATTGGTGAATGTTGCATCCCTCCCCTGTGTATTAGTTTTGTACATGACAGTCTAGCTCTGAGGAAGGGGACTGGTACACACGACTCCTCAAACTATTTATATCAACACGTGCCATATTTCACGCGCAGGTTATTGAGTATAAGAATAAACTCTTAGTTACTACACCGTAGAAATTGACATGATTTATATGTGACGTTAACCTACAAAATATAACATTAGCGACGTCAATCTTAGACGATTTATACTTAGTTTAGACTCTGTGCGCATGACTTAAAAATGGCACGTGGTCGAATAAAAAGCGTACCAAGATACAGAACAGTCTGTAAAGTTTGTAATTTTACTAAATACGAAATCCACTTTTTCTATAAATGTCGTTTACATGATCATGGTAGAGAAAGGTATCTCGATATGGAATGAAATTTAAAATACCAGAAGATGAAATCTTATTTCCATTTTGGCAGCTTATAATCGAGATTATACGAGGAATTTACGAAAACTTATACTGTTAAACCGTAATGTATGCATATGCATTGCAATATTTTTTATGCAATTAGAATTGTATAGGAAACATTCGAATGTAATTGAATCGAATTGCTGAATTGAATTAAATCAAATTAAATTAAATCGTAGCGATATAAAGCATTGCCTGGCTACATGTATCATAGCAACGTAGTTGAACAATCACATTGACAGCTTTTAAATTTTGTTGTTTTCTTGTACATTTAGAATATAATTTCAATTAAAATCAACTGAAATTAAAATAAATTATTCCATGTTGTTGTGGATGCCTTTTAATGATCATTTAAAAAATTCCCAATATAACTTCAGACATGCATATTCATTGAGAAAATCATTAGAGCTGAGGAAACTGTCTGGCGTTGTTCATTACACTTTCATATCCCACGTGATAACACGTGGTCGTCATTTGTCTACCTAGGTCTGTTTGTTGCTATTTATAGCCATCAAATTACTACTGTAATTATAAATGTGCTCATTAAGTTTAATTCGATTTAGGTTAATTCAAATCACATTTCATTTCAATTGGTATCATTAAAAAAATTGAATAATGCAGCATTTGACACGCTGCAGCCGTCTCAGTTCAGTGACCGTACTTTAGCAGTTGGCAAATGTATAAACAGAGTTCGTTTAGTGAAATCTGATTCGTATGTAGTGCAAAACATACAAGCCGAAATGTAAGCATGCCAAAGTATAAATATATATATATATATTGTATATATACAGCACATAGTAGGACACAGGTCGGATGTACAGACCCCGGTTTATTTACAATCTTACAATCTGTCAATCACATGAATTCCATGTCAGGTACAATATGGTCTTTATAACCGCTGATGTTAATATGGGCCTTGTTCATTCAGCTTTATCCTGACTCCAAACACACGCCAACTGTTTACAACCCGTTCTTATGTGAATGAACTATTGCAAATACATTCCAATAGTATACAGTCTAAAGAGTGTTTAATATATAGGTCAAGCAGACCTACAAATCTCTATCTATAACCCGACTAACAGTAAACAGTTTGTGTGTTAAGTATGTAGTACAAACAGAACTACAAATCTCTATCTAAAACCCGACTAACAGTACACAGTTTGTGTGTTAACTATGTAGTACTAACAGTACACAGTTTGTGTGTTAACTATGTAGTACAAACATAACTACACATCTCTATCTAAAACCCGACTAACAGTACACAGTTTGTGTGTTAACTATGTAGCACAAACATAACTACAAATCTCTATCTATAACCCGACTAACAGTACACAGTTTGTGTGTTAACTATGTAGTACAGCCCGACTAACAGTACACAGTTTGTGTGTTAACTATGTAGTACAAACAGAAATACAAACCTCTAACTATAACCCGACTAACAGTACACAGTTTGTGTGTTAACTATGTTGTACTAACAGTACACAGTTTGTGTGTTAACTATGTAGTACAGACAGAACTACAAACCTCTAACTATAACCCGACTAACAGTACACAGTTTGTGTGTTAACTATGTAGTACAAACATAACTACAAATCTCTAACTATAACCCGACTAACAGTACACAGTTTGTGTGTTAACTATGTAGTACAGCCCGACTAACAGTAACCAGTTTGTGTGTTAACTATGTAGTACAAACATAACTACAAATCTCTAACTATAACCCGACTAACAGTACACAGTTTGTGTGTTAACTATGTAGTACAGCCCGACTAACAGTACACAGTTTGTGTGTTAACTATGTAGTACAAACAGAACTACAAATCTCTAACTATAACCCGACTAACAGTACACAGTTTGTGTGTTAACTATGTAGTACAAACAGAACTACAAACCTCTAACTATAACTAACCACACTAACAGTACACAGTTTGTGTGTTAACTATGTAGTACAAACAGAACTACAAACCTCTAACTATAACCCGACTAACAGTCCACAGTTTGTGTGTTAACTATGTAGTACAGACAGAACTACAAACCTCTAACTATAACCCGACTTACTAACCGTACACAGTTTGTGTGTTAACTATGTTGTACTAACAGTACACAGTTTGTGTGTTAACTATGTAGTACAAACAGAACTACAAACCTCTAACTATAACCCGACTAACAGTACACAGTTTGTGTGTTAACTATGTAGTACAGCCCGACTAACAGTCCACAGTTTGTGTGTTAACTATGTAGTACAAACATAACTACAAATCTCTATCTAAAACCCGACTAACAGTACACAGTTTGTGTGTTAACTATGTAGTACAGACAGAACTACAAACCTCTAACTATAACCCGACTTACTAACCGTACACAGTTTGTGTGTTAACTATGTTGTACTAACAGTACACAGTTTGTGTGTTAACTATGTAGTACAAACAGAACTACAAACCTCTAACTATAACCCGACTAACAGTACACAGTTTGTGTGTTAACTATGTAGTACAGACAGAACTACAAACCTCTAACTATAACCCGACTAACAGTACACAGTTTGTGTGTTAACTATGTAGTACAGCCCGACTAACAGTACACAGTTTGTGTGTTAACTATGTTGTACTAACAGTACACAGTTTGTGTGTTAACTATGTAGTACAAACAGAACTACAAACCTCTAACTATAACCCGACTAACAGTACACAGTTTGTGTGTTAACTATGTAGTACAGACAGAACTACAAACCTCTAACTATAACCCGACTAACAGTACACAGTTTGTGTGTTAACTATGTAGTACAGCCCGACTAACAGTACACAGTTTGTGTGTTAACTATGTAGTACAGACAGAACTACAAACCTCTAACTATAACCCGACTAACAGTACATAGTTTGTGTGTTAACTATGTAGTACAACAGACCTACAAACCTCTAACTATAACCCGACTAACAGTACACAGTTTGTGTGTTAACTATGTAGTACAGACAGAACTACAAACCTCTAACTATAACCCGACTAACAGTAGACAGTTTGTGTGTTAACTATGTAGTACAGACAGAACTACAAACCTCTAACTATAACCCGACTAACAGTACACAGTTTGTGTGTTAACTATGTAGTACAGACAGAACTACAAACCTCTAACTATAACCCGACTAACAGTACACAGTTTGTGTGTTAACTATGTAGTACAGACAGAACTACAAACCTCTAACTATAACCCGACTAACAGTACATAGTTTGTGTGTTAACTATGTAGTACAACAGAACTCCAAACCTCTAACTATAACCCGACTAACAGTACACAGTTTGTGTGTTAACTATGTAGTACAGACAGAACTACAAACCTCTAACTATAACCCGACTAACAGTAGACAGTTTGTGTGTTAACTATGTAGTACAGACAGAACTACAAACCTCTAACTATGACCCGACTAACAGTACACAGTTTGTGTGTTAACTATGTAGTACAGCCCGACTAACAGTACACAGTTTGTGTGTTAACTATGTAGTACAAACAGAACTACAAACCTCTAACTATAACCCGACTAACAGTACACAGTTTGTGTGTTAACTATGTAGTACAGCCCGACTAACAGTACACAGTTTGTGTGTTAACTATGTAGTACAAACAGAACTACAAACCTCTAACTATAACCCGACTAACAGTACACAGTTTGTGTGTTAACTATGTAGTACAGCCCGACTAACAGTACACAGTTTGTGTGTTAACTATGTAGTACAGCCCGACTAACAGTACACAGTTTGTGTGTTAACTATGTAGTACAGACAGAACTACAAATCTCTAACTATAACCCGACTAACAGTACACAGTTTGTGTGTTAACTATGTAGTACAGACAGAACTACAAACCTCTAACTATAACCCGACTAACAGTACACAGTTTGTGTGTTAACTATGTAGTACTAACAGTACACAGTTTGTGTGTTAACTATGTAGTACAGACAGAACTACAAGCCTCTAACTATAACCCGACTAACAGTAGACAGTTTGTGTGTTAACTATGTAGTACAGACAGAACTACAAACCTCTAACTATAACCCGACTAACAGTACACAGTTTGTGTGTTAACTATGTAGTACAGACAGAACTACAAACCTCTAACTATAACCCGACTAACAGTAGACAGTTTGTGTGTTAACTATGTAGTACAGCCCGACTAACAGTACACAGTTTGTGTGTTAACTATGTAGTACAGACAGAACTACAAACCTCTAATTATAACCCGACTAACAGTACACAGTTTGTGTGTTAACTATGAAGTACAGACAGAACTACAAACCTCTAACTATAACCCGACTAACAGTACACAGTTTGTGTGTTAACTATGTAGTACAGCCCGACTAACAGTACACAGTTTGTGTGTTAACTATGTAGTACAGACATAACTACAAACCTCTAATTATAACCCGACTAACAGTACACAGTTTGTGTGTTAACTATGTAGTACAGACAGAACTACAAACCTCTAACTTTAACCCGACTAACAGTCCACAGTTTGTGTGTTAACTATGTAGTACAGCCCGACTAACAGTACACAGTTTGTGTGTTAACTATGTAGTACAGACAGAACTACAAATCTCTAACTATAACCACACTAACAGTACACAGTTTGTGTGTTAACTATGTAGTACAGACAGAACTACAAACCTCTAACTATAACCCGACTAACAGTAGACAGTTTGTGTGTTAACTATGTAGTACAGACAGAACTACAAACCTCTAACTATAACCCGACTAACAGTAGACAGTTTGTGTGTTAACTATGTAGTACAGCCCGACTAACAGTACACAGTTTGTGTGTTAACTATGTTGTACTAACAGTACACAGTTTGTGTGTTAACTATGTTGTACTAACAGTACACAGTTTGTGTGTTAACTATGTTGTACTAACAGTACACAGTTTGTGTGTTAACTATGTAGTACAGACAGAACTACAAACCTCTAACTATAACCCGACTAACAGTACACAGTTTGTGTGTTAACTATGTAGTACAGACAGAACTACAAACCTCTAACTATAACCCGACTAACAGTAGACAGTTTGTGTGTTAACTATGTAGTACAGCCCGACTAACAGTACACAGTTTGTGTGTTTACTATGTAGTACAGCCCGACTAACAGTACACAGTTTGTGTGTTAACTATGTTGTACTAACAGTACACAGTTTGTGTGTTAACTATGTTGTACTAACAGTACACAGTTTGTGTGTTAACTATGTTGTACTAACAGTACACAGTTTGTGTGTTAACTATGTAGTACAGACAGAACTACAAACCTCTAACTATAACCCGACTAACAGTACACAGTTTGTGTGTTAACTATGTAGTACAGACAGAACTACAAACCTCTAACTATAACCCGACTAACAGTACACAGTTTGTGTGTTAACTATGTAGTACAGCCCGATTAACAGTACACAGTTTGTGTGTTAACTATGTAGTACAGCCCGACTAACAGTACACAGTTTGTGTGTTAACTATGTTGTACTAACAGTACACAGTTTGTGTGTTAACTATGTTGTACTAACAGTACACAGTTTGTGTGTTAACTATGTTGTACTAACAGTACACAGTTTGTGTGTTAACTATGTAGTACAGACAGAACTACAAACCTCTAACTATAACCCGACTAACAGTACACAGTTTGTGTGTTAACTATGTAGTACAGACAGAACTACAAACCTCTAACTATAACCCGACTAACAGTAGACAGTTTGTGTGTTAACTATGTAGTACAGCCCGACTAACAGTACACAGTTTGTGTGTTTACTATGTAGTACAGCCCGACTAACAGTACACAGTTTGTGTGTTAACTATGTTGTACTAACAGTACACAGTTTGTGTGTTAACTATGTTGTACTAACAGTACACAGTTTGTGTGTTAACTATGTTGTACTAACAGTACACAGTTTGTGTGTTAACTATGTAGTACAGACAGAACTACAAACCTCTAACTATAACCCGACTAACAGTACACAGTTTGTGTGTTAACTATGTAGTACAGACAGAACTACAAACCTCTAACTATAACCCGACTAACAGTACACAGTTTGTGTGTTAACTATGTAGTACAGCCCGATTAACAGTACACAGTTTGTGTGTTAACTATGTAGTACAGCCCGACTAACAGTACACAGTTTGTGTGTTAACTATGTAGTACAGACAGAACTACAAATCTCTAACTATAACCCGACTAACAGTACACAGTTTGTGTGTTAACTATGTAGTACAAACAGAACTACAAACCTCTAACTATAACCCGACTAACAGTACACAGTTTGTGTGTTAACTATGTAGTACTAACAGTACACAGTTTGTGTGTTAACTATGTAGTACAGACAGAACTACAAACCTCTAACTATAACCCGACTAACAGTAGACAGTTTGTGTGTTAACTATGTAGTACAGACAGAACTACAAACCTCTAACTATAACCCGACTAACAGTACACAGTTTGTGTGTTAACTATGTAGTTCAGACAGAACTACAAACCTCTAACTATAACCCGACTAACAGTAGACAGTTTGTGTGTTAACTATGTAGTACAGCCCGACTAACAGTACACAGTTTGTGTGTTAACTATGTAGTACAGACAGAACTACAAACCTCTAATTATAACCCGACTAACAGTACACAGTTTGTGTGTTAACTATGTAGTACAGACAGAACTACAAACCTCTAACTATAACCCGACTAACAGTACACAGTTTGTGTGTTAACTATGTAGTACAGCCCGACTAACAGTACACAGTTTGTGTGTTAACTATGTAGTACAGACAGAACTACAAACCTCTAACTATAACCCGACTAACAGTACACAGTTTGTGTGTTAACTATGTAGTACAGACAGAACTACAAACCTCTAACTATAACCACACTAACCGTACACAGTTTGTGTGTTAACTATGTAGTACAGACAGAACTACAAACCTCTAACTATAACCCGACTAACAGTACACAGTTTGTGTGTTAACTATGTAGTACAGACAGAACTACAAACCTCTAACTATAACCACACTAACAGTACACAGTTTGTGTGTTAACTATGTAGTACAGACAGAACTACAAACCTCTAACTATAACCCGACTAACAGTACACAGTTTGTGTGTTAACTATGTAGTACAGACAGAACTACAAACCTCTAACTATAACCCGACTAACAGTACACAGTTTGTGTGTTAACTATGTAGTACAGACAGAACTACAAACCTCTAACTATAACCCGACTAACAGTACACAGTTTGTGTGTTAACTATGTAGTACAGACAGAACTACAAACCTCTAACTATAACCCGACTAACAGTACACAGTTTGTGTGTTCTTGTATAAGCCAACAAATACAGATCTCTAATAACCCGACACAAACCGTGTGTTAACTATGTAAAAAGAACTAATGCTTAACTATAACCGACAGACAGTAACGTTTGATGTTAACCATGTAGTAACAGACAACTTGGTAACATAGTTGTGTGTTAACTAGTTTACTAACAGACACAGTGTGTAATTGTTGTTAACAGTACACAGTGTGTTAACTATGATTACAACATACCACAGTTTTGTGTTATATGTAGTACACAGAATCAACCCCTAATTACCGATTGACAGTTAACAGTTGTGTGTGTAACTAGTAACCGCAGACTAAACCCTACTAATAACACTACGGTAAGGACAGATTGTGTTTAACAATCTAGTACAGCCCGACTAACAGTACTACAGTTTTGTGTTAACTCTGTGTACTACACTTGTACACAGTTTGTGTGTGTTAACTATGTTGTACTAAAGTCACAGTTTTGTTTAACTATGTGTACAACAGTACAAACAGTTTGTGTGTTAACTATGTAGTACAGACAGAACTACAAACCTCTAACTATAACCCGACTAACAGTACACAGTTTGTGTGTTAACTATGTAGTACAGACAGAACTACAAACCTCTAACTATAACCCGACTAACAGTACACAGTTTGTGTGTTAACTATGTAGTACAGACAGAACTACAAACCTCTAACTATAACCCGACTAACAGTAGACAGTTTGTGTGTTAACTATGTAGTACAGCCCGACTAACAGTACACAGTTTGTGTGTTAACTATGTAGTACAGCCCGACTAACAGTAGACAGTTTGTGTGTTAACTATGTAGTACAGCCCGACTAACAGTACACAGTTTGTGTGTTAACTATGTAGTACAAACAGAACTACAAACCTCTAACTATAACCCGACTAACAGTACACAGTTTGTGTGTTAACTATGTAGTACAGACAGAACTACAAACCTCTAACTATAACCCGACTAACAGTACACAGTTTGTGTGTTAACTATGTAGTACAGACAGAACTACAAACCTCTAACTATAACCCGACTAACAGTACACAGTTTGTGTGTTAACTATGTAGTACAGACAGAACTACAAACCTCTAACTATAACCCGACTAACAGTACACAGTTTGTGTGTTAACTATGTAGTACAGCCCGACTAACAGTACACAGTTTGTGTGTTAACTATGTAGTACAAACAGAACTACAAATCTCTAACTATAACCCGACTAACTAACCGTACACAGTTTGTGTGTTAACTATGTTGTACTAACAGTACACAGTTTGTGTGTTAACTATGTAGTACAAACAGAACTACAAACCTCTAACTATAACCCGACTAACAGTAGACAGTTTGTGTGTTAACTATGTAGTACAAACAGAACTACAAACCTCTAACTATAACCCGACTAACAGTACACAGTTTGTGTGTTAACTATGTAGTACAAACAGAACTACAAACCTCTAACTATAACCCGACTAACAGTACACAGTTTGTGTGTTAACTATGTAGTACAGACAGAACTACAAACCTCTAACTATAACCCGACTAACAGTACACAGTTTGTGTGTTAACTATGTAGTACAGCCCGACTAACAGTACACAGTTTGTGTGTTAACTATGTAGTACAGACAGAACTACAAACCTCTAACTATAACCACACTAACAGTACACAGTTTGTGTGTTAACTATGTAGTACAGACAGAACTACAAACCTCTAACTATAACCCGACTAACAGTACACAGTTTGTGTGTTAACTATGTAGTACAAACAGAACTACAAACCTCTAACTATAACCCGACTAACAGTACACAGTTTGTGTGTTAACTATGTAGTACAAACATAACTACAAATCTCTAACTATAACCCGACTAACAGTAGACAGTTTGTGTGTTAACTATGTAGTACAAACATAACTACAAACCTCTAACTATAACCCGACTAACAGTCCACAGTTTGTGTGTTAACTATGTAGTACAAACAGAACTACAAATCTCTAACTATAAACCGACTAACTAACCGTACACAGTTTGTGTGTTAACTATGTTGTACTAACAGTACACAGTTTGTGTGTTAACTATGTAGTACAGACAGAACTACAAACCTCTAACTATAACCCGACTAACAGTACACAGTTTGTGTGTTAACTATGTAGTACAGACAGAACTACAAACCTCTAACTATAACCCGACTAACAGTACACAGTTTGTGTGTTAACTATGTAGTACAGCCCGACTAACAGTACACAGTTTGTGTGTTAACTATGTAGTACTAACCGTACACAATTTGTGTGTTAACTATGTAGTACTATATAACCGAGCTAGACATTTTTAACTAAACCCCGACTAAATTATGTGTGGACGTGTGCTCTAGCAAGTAATTATTCTTTCCTTCTAAAGACTGGAGATCAATTGTCTGCTTCAACCCCTTCCTGTCTGTCCCCAAACCCAAAAGCTGCACCCTGAACTTTTGTTCCTTAAACCTCGCCACCCCCCCCCCCCCCCCCCCCCCCCCCCCCCCCCCCCCCCCCTTCGTTGTCATCAAATGTTCTTCCTCCCGTTCGTGACTACACATTCTTATCGCCAGTTTCTTTTTTTTTCTGAAAATATTTCACCTGACAATTGCAATAAAATATTAAAATATTTTGATACTTCATTCATTCTTGTACCAGGTTTAGGACAAACACTCTGCCCGTCGAACTGGCTTCATACCAGAAACTGTTACGTAAGCATTGTACTTGTAGAGTTCTGAGCTCCCATAAAATGTTTGATTACAAGGAAAAATGGAAGATATAAAGACTCCTGATTTTAAAAACATCCATAAGGCACATAGTTTTCTCTACATGGCGTATCAGGCAATTACTACGATAGATACAATATATCTTACGTAGTATATTGCCATTGTTGTTAATTTTATCGACATGTTACCTACGGCGACGAGAATAAATTCAAAACACGTGTTTTTATTTCAGTAACAGGTAATTTAATAGTTTCTTACACAAACAACTTTTAAATGTACACGATCTACTGTATAGTCTTGCAAAAAATGTCGTCTGTTTTCGTTCGTATTGTTACATAATTTGTAACGAAAAAAAAAAGTATGAACCTTTGTTATGCATCTATTTGGTGAAGGTAATTATCATCTGTACGATAAAAACGAGTTGTTGGAAAATAATCGCCAAGATATCTTTTTAACGATTATGACAATGAAAACTATAACAGTCTTAGGTATTTTTTTTATATTTCTTTTCACCTTGGGAGTCGTTCTCCGAAAACCGGACATATATTTTTCACGTGAAGGATCCCAAGACCGAGAAAATTATCAAGAAATAATGCTTCTACATTAAAAGATGTTTTTAATTCATTAAAGAATAAAATCTTTCGTGGGAAATAGTGGGGTATTTTTTTTTTAAATTGGTCCCAGGAGCAATCTATTACAGCGTAAAGCTAAGAGTTGCTCACTAGTGAAATGTCTCTAGATTTCGCTACACATTTCGTTCTGTCATTTAATTAAATGCTGCATGTATGTGGTCGGATAGCACAGTGGCAACACACTTGCCTTTCACCTGGGCGGCCGGGGTTCGATTCCCCGATCGGACACGAAAAGGTAAGGGGTCACCTGCCCGACAACGTGGGTCTTGCCCTCGTACTCTTCCATCCGGGCAAACAAAATTAACTGTGTCGCAAATATTGTAAAATAGATAAAGATTACATTTAAGCTGAATGTTTAACAGGAAGCAATAATTGGAATTTTAATGAGCTTGATTCGTCACTGTTTGTTGTGAGTATAATATGACCAGGTATGGTGTTGGGATACATTGCCGCGGTATGTTATTCCAACATGGCGACACATTATCCGAGGACGTCGTCATTGTGTGACCTTGGCTGTGGAAAGGACGTAAAGCATAAAAAAATAAAAATAGAAATAAAAATAAAACACACGAATGAAAATTAACTCTATATGTAGAAAGAGGAATGCAATATTTTATTGATTGAACATGACTGTTACATGTGTTATCAGGCGAGAGCAAGTATCAAGAACATTCAAGTGGATTTGAATCAAATTTATATCAGTACGTTTCGTTTGGTTTACTTTGTTTAACGTCATATTAACAGCCAGGACCATTTAAGGATGTGCCAGGTTTTGGAGGTGGACGAAAGCCGGAGTACCCGGAGAAAAAACCACCGGTTAGCACCAGGCAACTGCTCCACGTAGGTTTCGAACTCGTGACCCAGAGGTGGAGGGCTTGTGATAGAGTGTCGGAAAACCTTAACCATTCGGTCACCGCGGCTCCTACCAAGTAACTATTGAAAACTGGAATTGGATTGTATCAGTACCCTCAATATTAATAACTCGATAGAAATGACAATATATACGTGTCAGACTACAAATAAAATATACTCTTTGTCAGAACATGAACCAGATTAAACGCTAATTTTGTGATATAACACGGTCCGCCAAACAGAAATGTGCTTATGGACCGAAATGCATTTTGGGAGAGATTGCAATATTAAAACCTTCATAACGAATCTGAATTTGAAAACGACAACTTGTTTCAATGTCAGGTAAAATATTTTCAGAAAAAGAAATTGGCGACAAGAATGGGTAGTCTGGAATGAGGGAGGGAGGGAGAGGAATATGGAAGAAAATATTTAGAAAAAGTTTTGGATATGGGGGCAGACGGGATCGAAGCAGACAATTTATCTCCAGACTGAACGAGTAGGAAAGTATAATTGCTTGCTAGTGCACACGTCCATAGCGACGTTTCTCCTTCGTAAGCACAAACTTGAGACAGCAATGCCTCTTAATAGCAGCTCCAATCAATTTTCTCCTTGCGTATGTCTGTGACATGCCAGTAGGCCAAAAATCCAATCATTGAAGAATGAAGACGGAATCTATTAACACTGATGCAAGTGTTAACTTTCCAACTTCAAAGCGAAAGCCCGACAGCCGGGCACTGTATTGGATTTGAAGTGTCTGAGTGCACCGTCGTACGACAGGCGCGGGAACAGGGCAGACGACATACGCTTGCAAAGTAAATTAAGATAAAATTATATGACTGAGTTTGTCTAGTGTGCAAGATTTAAAATCCATTTCTATCAGATGAATTTGGTGTGAAGACATAAAAAGCACCCGGACAATTCACCATCTAATTTAAGTCGATACCGAATGGGTATTCGGGAAACCCCACAAACATCACAGCGCCATCTACAAGGCTCAGAGCTAGACTGTTCATCGAATTGGCGAAAAATGAATCCTTGATATAACTTGGTTACAATATCGAAGCAATAAGAAGCCCACTAAAATCAGAAAGAGTCTAAGACGTGTAATATCTCAACGCGATATTACCACATCCAATGACAGAGTGCTGAAGTTGCAATTCACGAACCAGAATAGAATTTTGGGAGCACTTTTGAGGATTTCCTTTGACCTAAATACGACAAGGCTATCGTGTCGATTGTTGTTGACCTACATAGAACCATGTTACCATGTCGATTCTTGACCTACATAGAACCATGTTGCCATGTCGATTGCTCTTGACCAAAAAAGTGTCATCCAGGCTTGTATTTGCTAAACACTCGTTATATATAACATCGCTGTGCTCTTGAAATAGTTTATGGAACAAATTGCGACCTAGTTTATTGAATTCTGCATACCGTTATCTACCACTTCAGAAAATATGAAAGCTTGGCAGCATTTCGGTGATTCCCTTGTAACCCCATTGACAGGCATCAGTCAAGCAATTGGTCAGTTTGTATAATAGAAACAAAAAAATGGGAAACTAAATTTTTCGACAGCATGGTTAATTTTTCCAACACGTTACGGATTCTAGTACGCTTTTCCATTACTGTACACGGTACCAGATCTGTTTGAAGCCGACCATACCTAGCTATAATCATGCTTTTGTTTCTCTCAAAAAATGAATCCATTCGAGCCATACAAAACGATAGCGAACAAGAATTTGTCGACAAACTAAAACCGATTTATCTTGCAAATACAAAATTAGAACTAATCTATACCATTTATCTTCGGAATTTTTATCTTTTAAATATTGGAGTATGTATTTTTTGTAAAACGGTGGTTTCGCCTAGGGTTGGTATCATTTGTTGATCAGAGACGCAGCCAGACTCCAAAAGAATCAATGCCGGCGTCTGGGCCGGGTAATTAGCAGGTTCGACTAATCATGTAAGAGTATTTTTAAAATAATTTAACGCAATGCATCAAAATGCGACAATACGTCGAGATCGTTGCTGTACTGTTGTTATATATGTGTACTTTGGTATGGCATAGCAGCGAGCCAGATATTTACACAAATCACCACACCATATTGTGGGTCGCTGTCCTCCAGGACATGACACTTCCACCGAAGGGAGACCACTCTACATTTTAAGAGAACTAGCTTCATGTACCGAGTCCCAATCTATGTCAGAAGTAGTGCGTGATTTTGAATATTTATTATCATTTTTACATATTATAGAGATATTAAAATGATAAGTACGAATCGAGATTTAAGTGCAAGTGAATTATGGACATACACGTGTGCGTACAGCGATTCGTAGAGATATCAGTGAGATTAATAGAATCTTTAACCCTCTTGGGGGTGAGACAGAGAAATCTCAACCCGAGGGGGGAGATTCGTAAGTTGCCAAACACCAGGATTGCTGAGTATTTGGCAGATTAAGAATCTTCCCTCTGTCTCATTCGTATGGGGTGAATAGTTATTTTTCTCTTACCCTGTTTATCCTCTTATGTATCTAATATTTGCCGTTACATCAATGCAAGACAATATTGACGTGATGTGATTTAATTGTCGATGTGACGTCATTTTATTGTTGTCGCGACGTCATAAAATTGTTGTGAAAAGAGCATGTGTAGCTTGTCTCAACCCTAGGATGGGAGAAGAAATTGTCACCTGCTTTACAGAGTTATCTCGCGGTTGCTAGGGTAAAGATCGATCGATCTCACACGGGGGTTAAGACAGCTGGCACGAGTCTATTAATATTGTCGATATAATGTGAGAAATAGAATATTAAACTTTATTGTTTTAGGCACTACAAAAAGATGATACGTTCCATTGTATTGGAAGGAATAGAATATCAAACGGTATCGTATTAGGTATTACATACATATGTCACGTTCCATTGTAATGAGAGGAATAGAATATTAAACTTTATCGTTAAAGGTAATACATGCAGATGACACGTGCCATTGTAATGGGAGAAATAGAATATTCAACTTTATCGTTTTAGGTTCTACATACAGATGACACGTTCCATTTTAATGAGAGAAATAGAATATTAAACTTATTATGGGAAAAATAGAATATTAAACTTGAAATGGGAGAAAAAAAATTAAACTTTATCGTTTTAGGCACTACATAAAGTTGGCATGTTCCATTGTAATGAGAGAAACAGTATATCAAAGTTGTAATGGGAGAAATAGATTATTCAACTTTTTCGTTTTAGGTACTACATATAGATGACACGTTCTGTTGTAATGGGAGAAATCGAATATCAAACTTTATCGTTTTAGGTTCAACATATAGATGACACGTTCTGTTGTAATGGGAGAAATCGAATATCAAACTTTATCGTTTTAGGTACTTTTTATACATATAGATGTCATGCACCATTTTAATGAGAGAAATAAAATATTAAACTTAATTGTTTTAGATACTACATACAGAAGACATATTTTATTATAATGGAAGAAATACAATATTAAACTTCATCGTTTTAGGTACTATTATAAAGATGACACGTTCCATTATGATGGGAGAAATAGAATATCAAACTTTGTCGTTTTAGCTACTACATAGAGTTGAGTTGGCCTATCCCAGAAATAGAATATTGGATCATTTTAAGAGGTTGTCATCAGCAGTATGGAAGTGTCTTGACCACATGTACCTTTACCGGCTCTGCCTTCTCTAATTATTCCCATCACGCATTTCACTCCCGACTGGACGATTGACCAAGGGGTCAGACAAAATATATCACCATCTCTAACAAATCGGCAATACCAAGGCAATGTTACACCTATACCTAATGACAAAATTCCAGTCGACTGTCAGTTTGGTGATATATTGTCCAGGCATTCTGGAGACCTTCTAAACACATTGAAAAATTGTGTTGTTGTCTAGAAATCTCGTTACGGATACCGGGCGAATGATTAGTTCCGTAAAGTACACAACGATATTGGACAATCCATGGTCGCCGAATTCTTCACGTCTACTCATAAGGCGAGACACTCCGAACGGTTTCCTTCGGACAATTAGAGACAATTCTGGTTAATTGGTAAACGTTATTGCTATTCGTTATGAACTACCAAGCACTTCCGCACATGTCTTTGTGTTATTGTCTGAAATACTGTACAGTAGTCCAAACTAGCTAGTTTTATCTCTATACCATTGTCCGGACCATTGTCTCCAAAACTTTATGTAAGTGAGCTTGAGTTTTAATCTCCATATCAATATCCGGGCAATTATCTCCCAAACATTATATTAATGAGCTAGTGTTTCAATCTTCATATAAAAACCCGGACCATTGTCTCCCAAACTTTATATAGTGAGCTAGAATTTTACATTAGTAAGCTCCGAACCATTATCCGGACCATTGTCTCCAAAACTTTATGTAAGTGAGCTATCAAAAATTTAGTATCAATATCCGGGCAATTATCTCCAAAATTTTATATAAGTGATCTATCAAAACTTTCCTTATCAATATTCGGACGATTGTCTCCCAAACTTTATATAAACCGTAAACTGTATATATACTGTAAAACTAGGGTCACACGAGCTCCTAATTATGCACCAGAAGATTTGGTGACATAGAGGAGTATTGGGCGTGACGCTACATAAGTGGACTATACAGAATCATGTTTCCGGTGTCTTGTTTCCGGTGTCTGGTTTCCGGTATATTATTTCCGGTATATGGTTTCATCCAAATACATTAGAACTCCTATGACGTACTCTATCAATTGATAGTACCGTAATAAAACCAAGACGGCATTCAAAGGTAAAGTACATTTGATTTCCAGTCCTTGAGTGGTAGGTATATATTTTGTCGGCCACACAGGTGTGAGCTGTTATCTGTACTTATCTGATGTCACTACGCAGATTATATATAAAAAAATGAATAGAATTCCTATTTTGTAAAATAATGTCATGTGTACTTTTAAACATTGTTTGTTTCGTTACAAGATCAAATATCTGAAGTTATAATTCGCCGTCTTATTTCCATAAAACCTGAGACTATAAAGAGACCATGAAGGTACCGAATACGGACATAGATTAGAGGAATTATCATTTTGAAATAAATTATGCTTGATTTGGTTGCTATTTTTTTACTCACTTAAGTGTTTAATTCTTTGAAAATTTATACTCTGCACTGGCAGAGAAGATACGTGTTTGCAACAAAATTTGCACATACAACGCATAAACAGCACAACTACCCCCCCCCCCCCCCCCCACCCACACCCACCACCCTCACCCCGCCCCCGCCCGCGCCCGCGCCCACGCCCACGCCCGCGCCCCGCCCGCCCCCTCTCCCCTGTTAATCATATCCCAAAACTGCACTAGCAGCAAGGGCAACATCGAAACCAGCAAACGAAACTAACCGCACCATTAAATTTGTTGTCATTATTTGAACGCATTATAAGTAAATATTTATATTTATATATACACGGACGCTGTATATCATTCAACTCAGACTTTCTTTTGATTCTGAAGATTAAAAGTGCACGCTGTTAAAAAATGGACACGCCCGAAACTGCCTATCAATCTCAGTATTCGCAGTTATACATAAAATTCATTACCATAATTTGAAAGCTCATCGACAGTTGGATATGCTTTAAATACTAAACACTTCAATATCTTAATATACCGTAGCGGACAATTAATACACACACAGCGTACTACGTGATCCAAACCATGTATAAAGCGTTATGTATTTTTTGGGTTCAGTTAAACCACATGTCGGATATGCCTACCACTTCCGTAAAATCTATGTACCGTTAAACTTTGATGATGTACGAATGAAAATGTCGAAACCGTTAATACTCACCTCATGTATTTCGGACTATAGTATATGTATATTGTAACCATCTTCAAATATCGGATTGATAGCTGAATTTTTTATCTCGTTTAAAGGCACAATTTTCATTTTTCATAAAGAAAAAAATGAAGATACGACTTATATACTTGTAAAACTTGTAGAAAAGATATAGGAAAAAAATTAGGACAATTCTATGTATTAATTTTATTCGTTGTTACCGATGTAACAGAAGTTGCAGAGTCGGTAACCCACGGTCCTTACGCTCATGAGCAGAGACCGTGGGACGATTGGTACTGAGAATCTCGTTTCGGCTCTAAAATTAGCTACCAAACACATACTACACTTTGGAACTCTTTTGTGTGAAAAATGTAATCTATGTCAATATCGTAGGTAAATGTAATCTGTGGAGGCCGTCGTAGACTGGTTTCCAACCTTAGTTCTCCATTCTCCGCCAGGGCTGCGCTCTGCTCACAAAGGACCGGGATAATCATGTTGATTTTTTCATTGGTTAATTTCTATATCCGGTGACGTAAGTATTGCTAATTTAAGACACGGAAAACCCAATAAACACGAAATCGATGAGTTTCAGAGTCAAGTGTAAATATACCCTTGGTCGATAATCAAACGCAGATGATCTAAAGCTTCGCTTTTTTAAAATGACTACATGCAAACTGTGACCAATGTGTTTATGACAATGATGCTATTGACGCGTGTTGCCTCAGCGGAAGTAACCATCTCCGTTAAAGTATGATATGCGCAATAAATATGCGCACACGCTGGAGTAGGAATTCCTACTCAAGATGGTTACTCACTACCGATCCTCTGTGTATCGTACACAAGGGAGGTAACCAAGACGGGTACCATTCTAGAGGACGCCGTTACTGTATATAGTCGAACCAAAAACCCCAAGATTGGTCAAAATTCTCGAAGAAATATTTTTCGGGAAATGATGAAAAATATACCAATCGTCCCACGATCTCTGTCTGTGAACGTCAGGACCGCGGGCTAACGACGATGCAGAAGTTGAAGTGTCGTCAAATGTAAACAAACCTCCGCAGATGTTAGTTGCCAAAGCCATAGTGAAAATTTGTTCTCTTCCTGTGCTATTGATAAACAAATGGTAGGTTTGGTATGTTGGTTGCACGCGTGTTGACTCACGTGATTAAATAAAATGTCAACTGTAAATGAACTGCGGTAAGGCTCCAGCTAACATTTCAGCTTCAGCTTCGCCATCTTAATCCCAAATTAGCGCCACCTTGCCTCAAACCCCAATAAGCGCCATCTGTCCATCTTAATCCCCAAAAGGCGCTTCCTATCCGCCTCAATACACAAGTAGTGTGTTTATGTGGCGTTACATACGGGTGTGTGTTTGTGACGTTACATACGGGTGTTTTTATGTGACGTTACATACGGGTGAGTGTTTATGTTACGTTACATACGGGTGTGTTTATGTTACGTTACATACGGGTGTGTTTATGTTACGTTACATACGGGTGTTTTAATGTTACGTTACATACGGGTGTGTTTATGTAACGTTACATACGGGTGTGTTTATATTACGTTACATACGGGTGTGTTTATATAACGTTACATACGGGAGTGTTTATGTGACGTTACATACAGGTGTGTTTATGTGACGTTACATACGGGTGTGTTTATGTAACGTTACATACGGGTGTGTTTATATAACGTTACATACAGGTGTGTTTATATAACGTTACATACAGGTGTGTTTATGTGACGTTACATACGGGTGTGTTTATATTACGTTACATACGGGTGTGTTTATATAACGTTACATACGGGAGTGTTTATGTGACGTTACATACAGGTGTGTTTATGTGACGTTACATACGGGTGTGTTGATGTCACGTTACATACGGGTGTGTTGATGTCACGCTACATACGGGTGTGTTTATGTCACGTTACATACGGGTGTGTTTATGTTACGTTACATACGGGTGTGTTTATGTTACGTTACATACGGGTGTGTTTATGTGACGTTACATACGGGTGTGTTTATGTTACTTTACATACGGGTGTGTTTATATTACGTTACATACGGGTTTGTTTATGTGACCTTACATACGGATTTCGGAATATTATGTTATTTTATGATTTTTTTTTATTTATTTATTTCGGGATTCATGCATATGAACATAATAATGTCATCAATTTTACAATATTTAATATACATGTTACTGGTACATATACTGGTAAAGTCAGACCGATCAATTTGTCCATAATGCATTCACACATTACATGGTTTGGGTTCAGTAAATTGAATCCATTGAGTTATATTGAAATATTTGACGATAAATTAAAAAAATTGATGACCTTTGTTCTATGGTAGACGCTTCTTAATTTACAGGTTGTTTATTGCGTGCCAGCTGCGACGGGACGTTTGCTAAATAGTGACATTATGTAATAACACTTGATTAGCAACCAACTCCGATGTTAAAACACGAAATAGAAAGATTAGATACTTTAAATACTTCACATATGTTCCGGATCGATAAAACAATACCACAGTCGTTTGATTAGTATGACACGGTGATATCAAAAGGTTAAACCCTCTTTTACGGTGACATTCCTCGTCCTTTAAATATTTCTCGTCTGATTAATTAGTAAATTGGCTGTAATTAACAGTATTATACAATACTACCTCATAGATAAATTATTTTTGTCTGAATATGTTTCCTTTGAAGACAAATATAACATCACTACTTCTATCAAACATGAGACATGGGCTTTCAGCACAACGAAATAAAAATAGAGTGAAGTCAGAAATACCAACACTCAGGGTAAGCTATTATTGAACGTGAATTCCTCAATTATTGAACGTGAGACCAACACAGTAAGATATTATGGAACGTTAAACCCTCACTATAAGATATCACTGAACATAAATCCCTCAAAGTAAGATATTATTAAACGTGAATCCCTCACAGCAAGATATTACTGAACGCGAATCCCTCACAGTAAGATATTATTAAACGTGAATCCCTCACAGTAAGATATTATTAAATGTGAATCCCTCACAGTAAGATATTATTAAACGTGAATCCCTCACAGTAAGATATTATTAAACGTGAATCCCTCACAGTAAGATAGTATTGCACGTGAATCCCTCACAGTAAGATATTATTAAACGTGAATCCATCACAGTAAGATAGTATTAAACGTGAATCCCTCACAGTAAGATATCATTAAACGTGAATCCCTCACAGTAAGATATCATTAAACGTGAATCCCTCACAGTAAGATATTATTAAACGTGAATCCCTCACAGTAAGATATTATTAAACGTGAATCCCTCACAGTAAGATATCATTAAACGTGAATCCCTCAAAGTAAGATATTATTAAACGTGAATCCCTCACAGTAAGATATCATTAAACGTGAATCCCTCGCAGTAAGATATCATTAAACGTGAATCCCTCACAGTAAGATATCATTAAACGTAAATCCCTCACAGTAAGGTATCATTAAACGTGAATCCCTCACAGTAAAATATTATTAAACGTGAATCCCTCACAGTAAGATATTATTAAACGTGAATCCCTCACAGTGAAGTATTATTAAACAATCTTTCACAGTAATAAATAATTGAATGCGAAACCCTCACGGGAAGATATTACTGAACGTGAATCCTTCACCGTAAGATATAATTGAACATGAATCCTTCACCGTAAGATAAAAATGTATTATTAAACGTGAATCCCTCACAGTAAGATATTATTGAACGTGAAACCCTCACAGTAAGATTTTATTAAACAATCTTTCAGAGTAATAGATTATTGAACGAGAAACCCTCACGGGAAGATATTACTGAACGCGAAACCCTGACAGTTAGATATCATTAAACGTAAATCCCTCAAAGTAAGATATTATTAAACGTTAATCATTCACAGTAAGATATTATTGAATGTGAAATCATCAGTAAAATTACTGTACGCAAAACTCTCAAGGTAAATTTATTGAACGTGAATCTCTCAAGGTATATTTATTGAATGTGAACCCCTTAAGGTTAATTTATTGAACATGAACCCTCAGGATATGATTATCAAACGTGAAATCTTCAGAATAAGAGTATTGAACGCGAATCTATCACGGTGAGATTATTGAACATGGAACCCTAAGGTAGGGTAACTTAATGTGAAACCCTCACAGTAGGGAATTATTGAACGTAATATCATCAGGGTAAAATTATTTAATATGAAACCCCCAAAATAACATTATTTAATGTAAAACCCTCAAGGTAAGTTTGTTGAACGCGAAACCATCAAGATAAGATTATTAAAAGTTAAGCCCTCGAGGTAAGATTATCAAATGTGAAACCCTCAGGGTAAAATTATTCAATGTGAAACCCTCAAGGTAAGATTATTGAACGTGAAGCCCTCAAGATAAGGTTATTAAATGTGAAACCTTAAGGTATGATTATTTGATCATGAAACTATCAAAGCAAGATTATTGAACGTGAAACCCTCAAGGTACATTTATTGAAGAGAACCCCTTAAAGTACACTTATTAAATGTGAAACCCTCAAAATAAACATAATGAAAGTGAAACATCCGGATAATATTATAAGAGTAAGATTGTTTGAATTCAAAAGAAAAAACCTCGAGGTATGATTATTGAACGTAAAACCCTCCGAATATGTTAAACCAGCATACTCCGATTAAGGTTATTGAACGTGGAACCCTCAGGGTAATATTATTAAACGTGGAACCCTCGGGGCAGGATTATTTAATGTGAAACCCTCCGGATAATATTATAAGAGTAAGATTGTTTGAATTTAAAAGAGAAAACCTCGAGGTAAGATTATTGAACGTTAAACCCTGAAAGTAAAATTACTGAAAGAGAAACCCACGAGGCTCGAATTCATATTCAAAGGGTGTGTTTAACAGTTTTACCTGTTTCACGGTTTTACCTGTTTCACAGTTTTACATGTTTCACAGTTTTACCTGTTTCACAGTTTTACATGTTTCACCGTTTTACCTGTTTCCCGGTTTTAACTGTTTCATGGTTTTTACCTGTTTCACAGTTTTACCGGTTTCCCGGTTTTACCAGTTTCATAGTTTTACCAGTTTTACGGTTTTACCTGTTTCACAGTTGTATACCTGTTTCACGGTTTTACCTGTTGCGCTGTTTTACCTATTTCACGGTTTTACCATGTTTTACCTAAGTGTTATAAGTCGCCGACAAGTGTGTTTCTCAGTTTTACCCGAGCATTACTAGTCTCCGACAGATACAGTTTAACCATATTGTAATAGTCTCCGACAGGGACTTTTTCATATTATTTGATCCAGGTGCAGAAAAGCATGTTTAGATTCACCGACAAACAGTTTACTACTTTATTTTTCCTTATACCTTGTGTTTTTGGAAAGGCCTGCCAACATGTATATAAGATGAATGGTTTCTACGCCGAGCGAGATTTAAACTTTGCAATATCGGTCGACACGTGTATAGCATAGTCGACACGTTATATATTAGAGTCGACACGTTATATGTTATAGTCGACACGTGTATATCATAGTCCACACGTAAATATATCATAGTCGACACGTGTATACTATATGACACGTCGACCATGTGATTTCAGGCGACATGTAGATGTTATACCACATCAACTGTATGATAACAGGCGACACGTGCCTATGATACTGTACGACGTCAGCTGTGTAAAACCAGGCCACACGTGCATGCTCAATCACGCTAATTGTGTAATATAAGCTGACAAGTGCATGTTATACCACATCAACTGTGTGATATCAGCCGACACGTGCATGTTATACTACCTCAGCCGTGTCATATCAGGCGACACGTGCATTTTACATTTCCTCACGAGTGTGTAAAATCAGCCGACACGTGTATGCTATACCTTCTCAACTGTGTGATATCGGCCGACACGTGCTTGATATTCCATATCACCAGTGCGTTATCAGCCGACACGTGCATGTTATACCATATCACCTGTGCGTTATCAGCCGACACGTGCATGTTATACCATATCAACTGCGTGATATCGGGCGAGACGTGCATGATATGTTATATAATCTATGTGAGGCAACACGTGCGTGTAATTTGACGTCCATGAGTGATATCGTCCGACATATGCGTGTAATATTTGTTGAAGTATCTAACATTCGCGTTCTATATTTCGTGTGGTACTATTTGACAGGTCTACACTTACCTGCAGCATATCCAGCCCAAGACACGAGGAGAATAATGTGTATCGAACGATGACAGCCGCCGTATGTATCCATGAGTCTGCAACACACTAACATCCCATAGTTCACACATGTAGCCACGTGCTTTTCAACATGCACTAAGTGTTGTCCAGATTATACGTGTTTGTAAAGTTTAATGACCACGGGGCAGGGCGAGTGGTAAAAGTTTACAGGTTAAGTACAGTACACTGGGCCGATATCGTCTGCTAAAAACACGTCCCTTCTCCATACTACGTGACTACTACGACGGACGATTGTATGAATGAAGTGATTATTACCCTAGTCCCTATATATATATGTGGCATCAGGAGAACCGGAGGAGGGACCTAACCAGCGACACGTCTACCTGGGCTGTAACGGTGCGTTCGATTAAGATATAAAATTAACATAACAATCGTGGAAGATTTTTGATTAATGTGTTCCGGACGCAGACAGCTTTCGGCGTAGTAGAGTGGCGTAGTAATAGCTTACACACAGCCGTAGTAAGTTGTCAGAGGTATACTAATACTTGAGATAATGTTGTACATGTAACAAGTGGTGCGTGGTTCTTTTGAGGTGGAGCCGGGGATTAACACGCGGAGACCCGAGTTCGAATCCTGTCGGGGTACTCGGTAGGAATGTTTTTCCCTGTTCTTTCTCATTGAAATAGTGATATAAGTATTAATATCTGTATTAGTGATATAAGTACCGATACCTGTAATAGTGATATAAGTACCGATACCTGTAATAGTGATACCGATACCTGTAATAGTGATATAAGTACCGATACCTGTAATAGTGATATAAGTACCGATACCTTTTTATAGTGATATAAGTACCGATACCTGTAATAGTGATACCGATACCTGTAATAGTGATATAAGTACCGATACCTGTAATAGTGATATAAGTACCGATACCAGTAATAGTGATATAAGTACCTATACCTGTAATAGTGATACCGATACCTGTAATAGTGATATAAGTAGCGATACCTGTAATAGTGATATAAGTACCAATACCTGTAATAGTGATATAAGTACCGATACCTGTAATAGTGATATAAGTACCGATACCTGTAATAGTGATATAAGTACCGATACCTGTAATAGTGATATAAGTACCGATACCTGTAATAGTGATATAAGTACCGATACCTGTAATAGTGATACCGATACCTGTAATAGTGATATAAGTACCGATACCTTTTTATAGTGATATAAGTACCGATACCTGTAATAGTGATACCGATACCTGTAATAGTGATATAAGTACCGATACCTGTAATAGTGATATAAGTACCGATACCTGTAATAGTGATATAAGTACCGATACCTTTTTATAGTGATAAAAGTACCGATACCTGTAATAGTGATATAAGTACCTATACCTGTAATAGTGCTATAAGTACCGATACCTGTAATAGTGATATAAGTACCGATACCTGTAATAGTGATATAAGTACCGATACCAGTAATAGTGATATCAGTACCGATACCTGTGATAGTGATATAAGTACCAATACCTGTAATAGTGATATAAGTACCGATACCTGTAATAGTGATATAAGTACCGATACCTGTAATAGTGATATAAGTACCGATACCTGTAATAGTAATATAAGTACCGATACCTGTAATAGTGATATAAGTACCGATACCTGTAATAGTGATATAAGTACCGATACCTTTTTATAGTGATATAATTACCGATATCTGTAATAGTGATATAAGTACCGATACCTGTAATAGTGATATGAGTACCGATACCTGTAGTAGTGATATAAGTACCGATACCTGTAATAGTGATATAATTACCGATACCTGTAATAGTGATATAAGTACCGATACCTGTGATAGTGATATAAGTACCGATACCTTTTTATAGTGATATAAGTACCGATACCTGTAATAGTAATATAAGTACCGATACCTGTAATAGTAATATAAGTACCCATACCTGTAATAGTGATATAAGTACCGATACCTGTAATAGTGATATAAGTACCCATACCTGTAATAGTGATACCGATACCTGTAATAGTAATATAAGTACCGATACCTGTAATAGTGATATAAGTACCGATACCTGTAATAGTAATATAAGTACCGATACCTGTAATAGTGATATAAGTACCGATACCTGTAATAGTGATATGACTACCGATACCTGTAATAGTGATATAAGTACCGATACCTGTAATAGTGATATAAGTACCGATACCTGTAATAGTGATATGACTACCGATACCTGTAATAGTGATATAAGTACCGATACCTGTAATAGTGATATGACTACCGATACCTGTAATAGTGATATAAGTACCGATACCTGTAATAGTGATATAATTACCGATACCTGTAATAGTGATATAAGTACCGATACCTGTAATAGTAATATAAGTACCGATACCTGTAATAGTGATATAAGTACCGATACCTGTACTAGTGATATAAGTACCGATACCTGTAATAGTGATATAAATACCGATACCTATAATAGTGATATAAGTACCGATACCCGTAATAGTGATATAATTACCGATACCCGTAATAGTGATATAAGTACCGATACCTGTAATAGTAATATAAGTACCGATACCTGTAATAGTGATATAAGTACCGATACCTGTAATAGTGATATAAGTACCGATACCTGTAATAGTGATATAAGTACCGATACCTGTAATAGTGATATAAGTACCGATACCTGTAATAGTGATATAAGTACCGATACCTTTTTATAGTGATATAAGTACCGATACCTGTAATAGTGATATAAGTACCGATACCTGTGATAGTGATATAAGTACCGATACCTGTAATAGTGATATAAGTACCGATACCTGTAATCGTGATATAAGTACCGATACCTGTAATAGTGATATAAGTACCGATACCTGTAATAGTGATACCGATACCTGTAATAGTGATACCGATACCTGTGATAGTGATATAAGTACCGATACCTGTAATAGTGATATAAGTACCGATACCTGTAATAGTGATATAAGTACCGATACCTGTAATAGTGATATAAGTACCGATACCTGTAATAGTGATATAAGTACCGATACCTGTGATAGTGATATAAGTACCGATACCTGTAATAGTGATATAAGTACCGATACCTGTGATAGTGATATAAGTACCGATACCCGTAATAGTGATATAAGTACCAATACCTGTAATAGTGATATAAGTACCGATACCTGTAATAGTGATACCGATACCTGTAATAGTGATATAAGTACCGATACCTGTAATAGTGATATAAGTACCGATACCTGTAATAGTGATATAAGTACCGATACCTGTAATAGTGATATAAGTAGCGATACCTGTAATAGTGATATAAGTACCAATACCTGTAATAGTGATATAAGTACCGATACCTGTAATAGTGATATAAGTACCGATACCTGTAATAGTGATATAAGTACCGATACCTGTAATAGTGATATAAGTACCGATACCTTTATATAAGGTAGACTTGAACCTATATTATCCACATATTATACCGAGATAGAACCGTGTCCAATATAGTAATGTGCAAAAATTATTCGCTTACGCAATATTTTCACTATATTTGATGCATTTTGAAAAAATATTCATTTAATTTTGAAGACTTCGTCTTTCAATGGAATTTATTGAAATTTCACATTCATGAAAGGACACATACAATGTAAAGTTAGATAATAATTTACTCATTATTCTGATAATATTTGTGAAATTTCCCGTAGCTTATTTCTAGAGATATTGCCGTTACCGTTCAAAAACAAAATAGCAATGGCTTCTTAAGTAAGAATAAAGAACAACATGACGTCATACTTTTGTGACGTCGGACATTTTCATCTATTTCAGGAAAATTCAACTACGGAAATTTACGTAAAACTATCAGGTGAAAGAACTAACAATTTTCTACGAATGTATGGAATATAAAGAAAAGCCCTTGAAAAACGAAGTCACGTAACTCCGCATTTCAACAAGATAGAAATTTCATTAAAAAGTGATGATACCGTTCCAATGGCCACCTACTGTTTATATATTATTGCCCACAAAAGAATGCAATAATTTGTTTAGAACATCACACTTGCATTTACTTTGCTAATTTAATTCGTTATTTGCGTCAATCACAACGGAAATAGTGATGTCACAATAGATCCACGTTCAACCTCACAGGCCTGTAGGAGCGGACTTCATCGTCTCATAGTAACCATGTGAGTAGCCAATGGGAAGTCATTGTTTTGTCACGTGATGTACTAAAACGGGACATAACGATCTCTTACTTAGATTGACATGCGTGTCATCACTTTCTTAATCCTATCATGTTTTATATGCCTGATCTATCCTAACTGCATTTCGTCGCGGCAGACACCGTTATAACATGCTGTCAATTACTTTAGGCGCACCAAATTTGGGAGTAAATTCAATTAGCTGGCAATACCGATTCTGTTTCCTGTCTGAAAGAGCTGCACGGCTGCAATTGCATTGTCTAGAGAACTGTTATAAGCCCTTAAATTCGTTATTTATAGATCGTCAATATGAATAGCTGTGTGCCACTCTACCAAATATAATAATACCGCTAGCAGCATCAATTGATATCTTAATGAAATGATTGGCTGACGCTGCGCAATTACGTCATCCTTTGTGAAGGACTTGAAGTGCGCATTTTAGAAATCAGAACTATTCAAATAATAAAGATTTTCTCATAACGTTTTTTTTACCTTGACGAAACGATCAAACCTCCTAAAATTGTCTTATTTTACTTTGCACAGTGAATATCAATTAATGCATCACATGACAAAATACTGAATTCCCATTCGCTGCTCCGGACACTATCAAATTTGGCGCGAGATTGAGCGTGAATCTATAATGACGTCACTGTTTCTGTTGTCATGCTGACCGAGACGACGAAAATGGCTGGTGCTGAGGTTACACACTTGTCTTTCTCCTAGGCGGCCGGGGTTCGATTCCCCGATCGAACGTGAAAAGTGAAAAGGTTAGGGGTCACCTGCCCGACCACGTGGGTTTTCCCCGTTTACTCCGGTTTCCTTCCACAGCAACACCCCTTGCGCCCTTCCATCTCGGCTAACAAGCGTGATAAATATAAGTTGATATAACTTGTTTCGCGATTGTTGGGAAAAAATAAAGTTTACATTTAGAATGGTTAAGTGTCTCTTGCTGCTAGTCAAGGTGGCCTATATTAAGGAACGTTGAGTCAGTCAAGGCTACGCCACACTTGTCTTTCTCCTAGGCGGCCGGGGTTCGATTCCCCGATCGAACGTGAAAAGTGAAAAGGTTAGGGGTCACCTGCCCGACCACGTGGGTTTTCCCCGTTTACTCCGGTTTCCTTCCACAGCAAGACCCCTTGCGCGCTTCCATCTCGGCTAACAAGCGTGATAAATATAAGTTGATATAACTTGTTTCGCGATTGTTGGGAAAAAATAAAGTTTACATTTAGAATGGTTAAGTGTCTCTTGCTGCTAGTCAAGGTGGCCTATATTAAGGAACGTTGAGTCAGTCAAGGCTACGCCAGAACATTTACTCCATTAGCACAGCAGTTAATGGGTTCATTTTATTTACATTATTAATTTCTTCTCGAATTATCATTATCGGTGAATCTATGAAGCGTCTGGCTGCAACCAGCACTAGACTTTACAACCAGAGTGTACCTGGAATACCCTAACAAATAGAAATTAATTGAAGGTCTGAATTCAAGTACAAATGTACGTGTCTACAATTGGTTTGGTGTTTATTGGTGCAAGGTGGCTGCCTTATACCAAGTCATTCATATAAATATACACATCAAAAACGACAAATAAGATAGACAGAAAGAAAAAGTTTTAATAGAGGTTTCAAGTCAAGCGAAGACACAAATGAACGCGAAGTACAAAGGAAGGCGAAAGTACAAAGAAAGGCGAAGGTACAAAGAAAGGCGAAGGTACAAAAAAAAGCGAAGGTACAAAAAAGGCGAAGGTACAAAGAAAGGCGAAGGTACAAAAAATGGCGAAGGTACAAAAAATGGCGAAGGTACAAAGAAAGGCGGAGGTACAAATGAAGGCGAATGTGTAAAGGAAGGCGAAGGTACAAAGAAAGGCGGAGGTACAAAGGAAAGCGAAGGTACAAATGAAGGCGAAGGTACAAAGAAAGACGAAGGTACAAAGAAAGGCGGAGGTACAAAGAAAGGCGAAGGTACAAAAAAGGCGAAGGTACAAAGAAAGGCGAAGGTACAAAGAAAAGCGAAGGTACAAAGAAAGGCGAAGGTACAAAGAAAGGCGAAGGTACAAAGAAAGACGAAGGTACAAAGAAAGGCGAAGGTACAAAGGAAGGCGAAGGTACAAAGAAAGGCGAAGGTACAAAGAAAGGCGGAGGTACGAAGGAAGGCGAAGGTACAAAGAAAGGCGAAGGTACAAAGAAAGGCGAAGGTACAAAGGAAGGCGAAGGTACAAAGAAAGGCGAAGGTACAAAGAAAGGCGGAGGTACAAAGAAAGGCGAAGACGAAGGTACAAAGAAAGGCGAAGGTACAAAGAAAGGCGGAGATACAAAGAAAGGCGGAGGTACAAAGAAAGGCGAAGGTACAAAGAAAGGCGGAGATACAAAGAAAGGCGGAGGTACAAAGAAAGGCGAAGGTACAAAGGTAGACGTAGGTACAAAAAATAGCGAAGGTACAAAGAAAGGCGAAGGTACAAAAAAGGCGAAGGTACAAAGAAAGGCGAAGGTACAAAGAAAGGCGAAGGTACAAAGAAAGGCGAAGTACAAATGAAGGCGAAGGTACAAAGAAAGGCGAAGGTACAAATGAAGGCGAAGGTACAAAGAAAGGCGAAGGTACTAAGAAAGGCGAAGGTACAAAGAAAGGCGAAGGTACAAAGAAAGGCGAAGGTACAAAGGAAGGCGAAGGTACAAATGAAGGCGAAGGTACAAATGAAGGCGAAGGTACAAAGAAAGGCGGAGGTACAAAGGAAGGCGAAGGTACAAAGAAAGGCGAAGGTACAAAGGAAAGGCGAAGATACAAAGAAAGGCGAAGGTACAAAGAAAGGCGAAGGTACAAAGGAAGGCGAAGGTACAAAAGGCGAGAAAGAAGGCGAAGGTAACAAAGAAGGCGAAGGTACAAAGAAGGCGAAGTACAAAGAAGGCGAAGGTACAAAAGCGAGAGTACAAAAAGGCGAAGGTAAAAGGAAGGTAAGGAAACGAATAAAAGGCGAAGGTACAAAGGAAGGCGAAGGTACAAAGGAAGGTGAAGGTACAAAGGAAGGCGAAGGTACAAAGAAAGGCGAAGGTACAAAGGAAGGTGAAGGTACAAATAAAGGCGAAGGTACAAAGGAAGGCGAAGGTACAAAGGAAGGCGTAGGTACAAAGGAAAGCGAAGGTACAAAGGAAGGCGTAGGTACAAAAAAGGCGAAGGTAACAATGAAGGCGAAGCTACAAAGGAAGGTGAATGTACAAAGGAAGGTGAAGGTACAAAGAAAGGCGAAGGTACATAGGAAGGTGAAGGTGCAAAGGAAGGTGAATGTACAAAGGAAAGCGAAGGTACAAACAAAGGCGTAGGTACAAAGGAAGGCGAAGGTACAAAAAATGGCGAAGGTACAAAGAATGGCGTTGATACAAAGAAAGGCGAAGGTACAAAGGAAAGCGAAGGTACAAAAAAGGCGAAGGTACAAAAAAGGCGAAGGTACAAAGAAAGGCGAAAGTACAAAAAATGGCGAAGGTACAAAGAAAGGCGTTGGTACAAAGAAAGGCGAAGGTACAAAGGAAAGCGAAGGTACAAAAAAGGCGAAGGTACAAAAAAGGCGAAGGTACAAAGAAAGACGAAGGTAACAATGGAGGCGAAGGTACAAAGAAAGGTGGACGTGCAAAGGAAAGCGAACGTGTAAAGGAAGGCGAAGGTACAAATAAAGGCGAAGGCGCAAAGGAAGGCGGGGGTACAAAGGAAGACGAACGTGAAAAAAGGCAAAGGTACTCATCTCCTCATCACATATCGTCACTCATCTCATCACATATCGTCACTCATCTCCTCATCACATATCGTCACTCATCTCCTCATCACATATCGTCACTCATCTCCTCATCACATATCGTCACTCATCTCCTTATCACATATCGTCACTCATCTCCTTATCACATATCGTCACTCATCTCCTTATCACATATCGTCACTCATCACCTTATCACATATCGTCACTCATCTCCTCATCACATATCGTCACTCATCTCCTCATCACATATCGTCACTCATCTCCTCATCACATATCGTCACTCATCACCTTATCACATATCGTCACTCATCACCTTATCACATATCGTCACTCATCACCTTATCACATATCGTCTCCCATCTTCTCACATATCGTCACTCATCACCTTATCACATATCGTCACTCATCACCTTATCACATATCGTCACTCATCACCTTATCACATATCGTCACTCATCTCCTCATCACATATCGTCACTCATCTCCTCATCACATATCGTCACTCATCACCTTATCACATATCGTCACTCATCACCTTATCACATATCGTCACTCATCACCTTATCACATATCGTCACTCATCTCCTCATCATATATCGTCACTCATCTCCTCATCACATATCGTCACTCATCTCCTTATCACATATCGTCACTCATCTCCTTATCACATATCGTCACTCATCTCCTTATCACATATCGTCACTCATCTCCTCATCACATATCGTATCCCATTTCCTTATCACATGTCCCCAGCTGTCACCAATCTATACGTGATTCGGCATATTTCCCCTTCAGATTTGATTAAAATATAAGTCCGTACAATCGATTACCAGTTATTATGTGTTAATAGTCATATATTTGTTACGATATGATTGATCTCACAGAGGTCGCTAGCGATTGCAGTGTAACGAAAAGTTGAAAGTCCATTTCTGCACATGTGCGGGAGTACGTGTTGATGAGCACACAATGGATGAAATTAGAGAGACATTGCATTGGAGTGAAAGACGATGCCGGACCCACCCGATGGTCTCCGGTGTCCGAAAGTAAATCAAGAACCTATCTACAATTGCAGACGTGTCGCCATTATTAAACTACGACTCGTGATGTGCAGTTACATGTCGTTAAACGAACTCAGGATTTAATTAAATTTTAATAAAAATGTTTGTAATCAAAATTCAACATTGGCAGTATATACAATGTACAGAAATTTCAACTATTGACACCAGTGAATAGCGATACTATTTATTTTGTTGACAACACCCAGGATATTGTATCATCGGAATTGAAACGTGTACTCGATATGCTTAATAAGTCGAGGGAACCAACACCGCCTCGAGACCGTGAATTGCAGGTGTTACACCGGTGCGCGTGACCCAGTATGTATATCATGTATCCAATCACCCATTACTAAATGGTAACCAATCACGTTTCCGGTGCTGTCTCTTCAGAATAAAAGAAAGGTCCGGACTCCACAAGAGGGAGTTGTCAACAAGGGTGCTTGCTACAGAGGTCGGACAGTACGATATGTCAGTGTTCGCTCACGTGGGATCATTTTTAACTTCAGGAAATCATAAATGATTTTCCCCAAAGCAAGATAACATTACGCAATTCCTGAACTATGTATTTTCTATGAATTCAATAATAATTTTTATTTAAGGAAATTCCTTAAGTTGTGAATGTTGATTGGTATTCGGGAAAATATTGATATACATGTATAAGCGTTGTTAGGTATAGAGAAGTTGGGGTACAAATAAAAAACCCGACTTAATTAAAGGGACATTCTTTCGTTTTAATAAAATTTTGGTCGTCAAATTTAAACTTACTGGAAAATATGTATTTGTTCCTAGTAGTAAAAGTTATATTCTTTGCATTAATACAACAGTTTTGCTCTCAAGATAAACAAAAGTTCTTCGAGTATTAAGTCCTAAAAAATCTTAATTCGACCCGAAGTATCACTAATTACCGCAAAGACATAGGTATTTGCATACGATACGCCTTTTCCCTGTACATTTCAGCGTTAATTTCATTACATGAAGGCACATATACTCATATAATATCATCATTCGGATAAAAACAACAGAAATTGTGCATGTTTCTGGTGTCCGAACGAATGAATGTCCCTTTAAGGAGACGGGAACCTAGCAGTATAACGAATGACGTCTGCACTAGAAACGGAAGTGTGTTGATGTGGTAGATCCTACTATCAAATATATCGCCATTCTTAATTCCTCGCTAGATAAAACAGATGTTGGTGGGCACTTGAGTAAACTAAACACATAAAAACCATGTTCAGATAGTATCGTTTTTAAGTGAAATGGAAATTACAAATATCTATTTTATATATGTCGATTTACACACCAGTATACGCGTCAGGCACATCGCTATACCGGATCGGAAACATTGATAGGTTTGATTAGCTTGAAAGCCACATAATAGCCGACCTAGATATACACCATTACAGAACCTTCCCTCGCCCATTCATAAAAAAATCTTGACTTAGAGTGTGTTTCATATCACAATGAGAATGGGATGGAAATGCATTGCGTGTGAACCGTTTAATAGTTTATGAATGAAATTCCACATTTCACTATCGGCAACTTGTATCTTTATGAATGAAATTCCACATTTCACTATCGGTTACTTGCATCTATAAACGAAAAGTCTCGGGGATGTCCCTGCCTGGTAGAACGGAAAAAAGCTAGCGTGTTGTGTATTTTACTGGGATCGACAGCTACTTCTTCAATTACACGAGTTGTATGATTTTAAGTTAAAGTTCAACTACGGCCACCAAGTGTCGTCCAGACAAAGCCGTGAATCTTGAGGAATGGTCCTTTTGTTCTCAACATGTCCTATTTCATTGTACAATACCCATCTTATAATAGAACAACGCATGCCAAACATAGTCTTAGTTTGAAAAAGTAAACAAATTGGTCAAATATTTTAGAAGGAATTTCTTTGAAATATACTTGATTTATTTACGCTTGTAGTAATTGATATATGAACATTATACCTCAGAACGTGTGTAAAGTAAGTAAAAAAAACGACCCCAACAAAACCCGGAGAAATCTAAAACAGAAGATGTCGTGAACCAGGAACAAAAACTGAATTTAAGTAGGGATGATCCGGAAGTGTATTGAACGTAAGAAATATTTCATTTAAAATGAAATATATTTCTTGTAACAAGTTTCAAAGTGCTGCTTAAGTGGAAAGTTTCTTAAAAGGTTTCTAGCTCTACAAGATCTATAGAAATTTATCATTTACCGGCTCAAGCCGACCTACGAATCAATTAGTATCTGACTTTAATTGCGATTTAAATCAGATATAAATCTATATCATTATTTACCGGTACAGTGGCGATTTCATTTGTATTTGACTACAATCTTATATAAATCTAATAATCATTTACCGGTACAAGCCGGCCGGCAAATCAATTCGCATTTGACTAATATGTAATAGAAATCCATATTATCAATCAATTTGTATTTCACTACAATTTTATAGAAATCTATGATATCACTTCCCGGCACAAGCAGGCCGGCGAATCAATTCGTATTTCACTAAAATCTTACAGAAACCAAGATTATCATTTACCGGTATAAGCCGGCCGGCGAATCAATTTATATTTCACTTAAATTTTATTGAAACCTAAATTTTCATTTATCATTAGGCTCTAATTGGAGTCATACTCTGATAGAAATCTATATTATCAATTACCGGTACAAGCAGGCCGGCGAATCTGACTACTATCTTGTAGAAATCTGTTATCATAGCCGGTACAAGCAGGCCGGCGAATCTAACTACTATCTTATAGAAATCTGTTAGCATAGCCGGTACAAGCAGGCCGGCGAATCAACTGGTGTTTTGTAGATTGTTCGTGTATGGAGAATCAAGAAGTTCATAATCTTAAATATCCAAGTAACCTTGGTAGTGACTCGTTTGAAAAATATGTTTTGGCACTGCAATGAACCTCTACATGACCGATTTTCTCAATTGACGAGTATTCCATTCAGTTCATGGCTTCGTGTTGTTTACAAGCACGGCGCGAACTCTTTGCCAACCTGCCCTAGCCGTTACCTCGACAACAACCTTGACCTTCTGCCGACATTGCATATTAACCGATCGTCTTGTCAAAACACATTAAACATTGATGTGACAGTAAATGAAAGTAGTGGGCTGGCCATGTGGCCCTGGCCAGATCAGCACGCGCACTCCACGCGCTTGTTTGTCTAATACAATAGATAGTGGAAGTGACACCATCATCAAATCTCACGGTTTTCGCTTCATTCCGGTCTAAATGCGGATTGAGTATTCAGCACAACATCGCCGTGATTATAAAACATGTTTTTGTTTACGACAAAAATAAATCTCATGATTAACCATTTTACAATTAAAGTGTCGTGTTCGCAATATAAGCCGAAGCGGAGTGTACGGCATTAGTCAATCTGTAACCTTACTGTAATATTTATTTTCAATATGATATATTTTAATAGATCTACTGTATATGTAAAGTAATTATATTAATGCTGTCCATCTTTCGTTAATTTGTATTATATATTAAGGATTGTAAATTAAAAGTAATCTTTTAGTATGCTTATGAACCGTAAGGCTTAAAGTGAATAAACATTGAACATTGAATCATAGTCAACAACACTTTGCTTTCATTCTTGCGTTCTCTAAGCCAACCAAGGCTTTGCGAGTATCCTAGCTCGGCTGTCAATGAACTTCTAGCTTTAGGGATCCGAGATTGTCTGTTACTCGAAAAATCCACATATTGTTTATCAGTATTGCAATCGAATCAATTATAGCTCTATTTACTATATATAACTATTGCATTGTATTTCGGGTTCGTAGCCGAGTGGTTAAGGTGTACCGACACTTTATCACTAGCCATTCCTCTGGGTTGCGAGTTCGAAACCTACGTGGGGCAGTTGCCAGGTAGTGAACGTAGGTTTTTCTCCGGGTACTCCGGCTTTCCTCCACCTCCAACACCTGGCACGTCCTTAAATGACCCTGGCTGTTAATAGGACGTTAAACAAAAACAAACCAAAATCGTGGAGAAACGCCGCATTTGTATACTGGTGTGCGGCCAGAACGCACCCAAAATATGTTTACGTGCAGTTTCGATTTGATTTGTATGGTGGCATGGATCTGCCATCACATAACGAAATAATTTTGTCAACATAGCAAGATAAATATACCATATAGCGAGATAATAAAACGACATAGCGAGATAAAACAACCGACATAGCGAGATAATTTAATGCGTTTACGAAGTCGCTATCTCGACATCTCGCCGCATTAGATTCTACTACTGACATGGACTTTTTTTCTTGTCAACGTCACGTGACCCCCATTCGGAAGTTCAGTTCGCCAGTGCACACGAGGCTTGGACAGGGAAGCTGAACGGCCCAACACCTACAACAAACAGGTAAACTGAATTTCCGAATGGAGGTCACGTGACGTTGACAAGAAAAAAATCCATGCCAGTAGTAGCATCTAATGCGGCGAGATGTCGACTTCATAAACGCATTAAATTATCTCGCTATGTCGGTTGTTTTATCTCGCTATGTCGGTTGTTTTATCTCGCTATATGGTATATTTATCTCGCTATGTTGACAAAATTATCTCGTTATGTGATGGCAGATCCATGCCACCATAGATTTGGCCATTTGATCATATTATCATGTGATATGCTGGACTGTGGATGAAAAGGAACATCAATTTTGAACCCCCCCCCCCCCCCCTCTTATATATATATATATATATATCGTCTATAAATGCTTGATATTCATGAGTTGCGTTGGTAGATTTCGTTGTATCCTCTAGGCCTTAGTGACCAGATTCCTAATCAGCCTACCGTGAAGGTGTTCAGCAGTCCGTACCACGCGTTTGGCGAGGCTACAGTAGGCGATATTACAATAGTATAATATTACCATAGTGGGTGAGGTTACGATAGCAGCTTCAGAGGATCTCTGGTTTCCGTCAAAATGTCTAATCTTTAGTATTTGGGTCAAATGAAACTTCGGTCAGTATCGGGATTGCCGTTTCATCGCACAGTGGAATGACGTCATGCTCGATTTATATCATAACTACGCCTTGGATTTAGTTGGTATGTTATAAGAGAGCATGAAGAAGACTTTCCCGAAGACAGCTTAGCGTAAATAGTATTGTCTATCATGCCTTCTGTGTTATGATAAATTATTTAAACAAAAGTAGCACGCGTTCTTTGAAATCTGACACCCCATACAATACTTGCCCAATGACCTTCGAAATTCCCCTTACAGTAAGTGGTCTACCACGATAGACGAGTGTTCCAATTTGTTTATCAAGCACCCCCAAATTCATAAAAACTCCCCCCCCCCCCCCTCCCCCCCCCTTGATTAATCAAGTAGCAACCCTATCTCTCCTTTTGTATTCAGAATTGTGTATGTATTCTGTGTACTACTAAAAGGGCAGGGTAGGGTTACGACCGAAAACTATTAATTGCTTCATATTTCACACTTGGCATCGGGGCACACAGTCAGTGTGTAAGGTCATAAGCTACCCTAAAGTAGCCCGAGTTTCCTCAGTCCCCGACGTCAGAAGTTAGACATTTGGACGGACAGGTATCCGCCCGTAACGTGTGGTGGGGCGCCGCAAGGGTCAGATGAAACTCGGGCTAGTCTTATAAGGAATCAGGACAGTGGCTATTAGTCCTTTAGTAACGGATGTCATTGTAGATAAGTATCCGCGGTATTGATCTGTCCGTAACGTGTGTAGGGACAGGGGTCAGATGAAACTCGGGCTAGTCTTATAAGGAATCAGGACAGGTGGCTTTTAGTCCCTTAGTAACAGATGTCATTGTAGATAAGTATCCGTGGTATGGATCGGGCCAGTTGAAAGTTACTGAGGTAGTTGTAGATAAGAAATGTGTCGAGAAACACAAAGATTTTTGCAAAGTGTAGAAACACTACTTGATGCTCTCTTTATTCCTTTCCAATTTAACAAAAAAAGTTTCCTTTTTGGTGTTTTTGTAAAAAATATGAATATTACAACAAATAGACTGGATAATGAAATTTTGATTATGATTAAGTTTTATATATACAAGACAAGGTGTCTACATAAAACATTAAGTCCACATGCTCTGATTAATTCTATTAAAGATTTCTATATCATTCAAAAATATATTGCTAATAGCCAAGGTGACCAGGTACAGCAGAACTTTGACAAAGAATGGAGAAAGTGGGGAAAATTATTAGATCGAATTGGCAGACAGTTTTTTCTGAATTGATATATGGTGTCCAGTGTATTATATCCTATTCTTCTTCTTTTTTTCCTTTTTTTTTATGTTTCTCTACTTACTTTCCCTGGAGACCCTAGATTCAATTGATATAGCTATGTAAGATAAATATCTATGACAATTATTTTTTACGGTTTTATTTGACATATTTGTTTGGTAAGTCGCATTTCTAGCCCGGTCTATCCTCTCTCTCTCTCTCTCTCTCTCTCTCTCTCTCTCTCTCTCTCTCTCTCTCTCTCTCTCTCTCTCATGTCTTCTGTTTTTTTTTTTTTTTTGTGGAATGGATGTGATGATTTTTGTGAGGGGATGGAGAATGTGTGTATGTTGATGATATACTGTCATAATGTAAACGTGTGGATGATGATGATTTTCTTATTTTACTAATTATATATATATATAATGATGATGATATCATAATGAATATATATGAGGAAAATGATGATAAGGATAGAGGATGATGTTGATGATGTTGATGATATCATAACAAATATATATGATTATGTTGCATGATGATGATGTATGTGTGATGATGATAGTGTTTTTGGTCACTATTTCTGAGATAGTTAGTGTATGTAACTGAATATTGTATAGCATGAAATGAAAATGGTGATATATCGAGTGATGATGATGATGATGATGATGATGATGATGATTATCACTATGTGAGATAATTATTGCATGTAATTTATTGTATAGTATATATATGTTGATTGTGATATATTGAGTGGATGATGATGATGATGATGATGATGATGATCGATGATGATGATGATGATGATGATGATGATGATGATCGATGATGATCACTATGTGAGATAATTATTGTAACTTGTAACTTATTGTATAGTATATATATATGTTGATTGTGATATATTGAGTGGATGATGATGATGATGATGATGGTTATCATGATGATGATCGATGATGATGATGATGATGATAATGATTATCATGATGATGATCGTGATGATGTACACTGTAGGTATAGGTGTGGTCACTACATTGTATGTTAAATATTTAAGAATTAATGTGTGTAAAGGAATTGAATGTGTAGCATGAAAAGGATGATATAATGAACTATGATGATGATATCGATGATAATGATGATATCATATATGATTATGATCTTATGTGCGAGTGTAAGTGTATGTGTTATATTTATGTTTTTACTATGCTGAAAAAAACTTGAAAAATAAAATAAATACAAAAAAAAAAAAAAAAAAAATGTGTCCCGCTTGTTTCTTCTCCCTTTAAGATTGTTTGTCCCACCTCTGAATAGAATAATATCCAAAGGCTGTGTGCCTTTCACTGAAAAATATTCCCGGCAGTTTTGCGGAGATAACAACCTTACTGCGGCACGATGAATACATAGTGGGGTGTGTTGATTTGGTGGAAATAAAACCGATAGAGGCGTATATCGCTCAGTGTTATGTTAAACGGAGAAGTAAGGCTCTGGTAGAAATAATCTAACATATTTTCAATTTAATCTTATTACATAAGTTCTTCGTAACATCACCGACAGCACATGCAATATCCTAATTATGATCGTTTGTTAGACCAAAAGTTACGTATACAATAAAGAGGCGGAGTCAGATACAATTTCTTCGGAATGCAACAAATTATTTATCCACTTTAGATTAAAAAGAATAATAAAATCAGAAATTCTTGTTTTCAATACGAACAGAGAACTCGGGTAGAGGAACGATAACTCGTATGTAAAGAATACTTTCAAAACCACCAGACTTATCTCCCTTCCTTCCTGGTTTACTAACACTATTTTTTTTCAGTATGGATGATGATATCATGATAGAAGATGGTGATGATTAAGTGTGATTCTTTTGATGATGATGATGAATGGATGGTGATGAGGGTGATGATGAGGAGGAGTAGGAGTAGGATGATGATGATGATGAACCGATGATGATGATGAGGAGTAGGATGATGATGATGATGCTGATATGATGATGATGATGATGTTTGATTATGTATGATGATGATATGATGATGATGTTATTGAATCATGAGTAAGGACTATAGTTACTGTGGGTGTAAGTGTGAGAATGTGTGTGCATATATGTTTCAAATGTTTTGTATTTATGAAAAAAATCTTGAAAAATAAAAAATAAATAAAAACCCCCCACTAATTTTACGACTTATTTTACTTCAAATTGAGAAATATTGAGAATTTCCCATTAAAAACTTGTTTTCAATGTAAAGTTATATATTTTCGGAGTTAAATGAATGAATACAAATATAAAACTTTGTCATTACTGCTACTGTTCGTTGTCATATGAATGGAATCGGTTCTCTAAAATATTTAAGTTTGTATTGAATACGCTTTTTACCCGAATCCTTCACAGATTTTTCTGAGAACGTGTTGCTAAGTATTGCATCAATGTACTTCTGGTTGTAAAACAATCATTGTTTCGCAAAAGCGGTACATATATTTATTAATATCTGCATGTTATGTTTTTTGCATGTGAATATCACTAGTTTAAAAACTTTTTTTTTCATATGCTGCGATGTCCTAATATGGACAATGACGTTACGTCATGAATTGAAAATGGCTGCCTTCGAATTATTTCGTCCCGAAGAAATGTTATGATGCACGCCTTAAAACATATCTTGCATGCATGTTTTGATTTCACTGAAATTTCATGAACCTCGTCTCCGAGTTATAATTTTTGCACGCAAATATAAAAACTTCTGGGACTCATTTCATAAAATCTCATGAAATTAAGTCATTTAAGTTCATATTATGTGATATATTGTAAACGACTTACACTTTCAAGAAATCTGATCCCCTACTTACCTTCATCAATCACATGGGATAAACCCGATATGGCGCAGGGTGAAAACGGCGAGTATTAACTGATGTGAATTATCAATGTTCTTCAACTTTATATGGCATTTTGAGTAAGCGTATCGATAGTCGGTTCAATATAAATGTAATCTAAAGCGATGAGTTACTGATAATTGGTGTAATGAAGCTGATATTAACTTCGTACGTATTGGCAAGATGACGGTAACTGAGTTTATCCAAATCGCGGTGATGCGGGTATCTGCGGATGAGGGTAACTGGTTTGTATAAATTCATTTAAATCGAAAAACGCATTAGAATCAATGTATAACTCAGTAAACCATTGGCTTAAAAATTCTCTCGGACGAAAAAATGTTGGAAACATTTACTGTTCTTATGATATGTACTATTTCGCTAATCTAACTCATACATGTACCTTCATAACGCATTAATTAGTTGTATTTCTATTACATTTTTGTAAAACCTTTATGATTACCCATTGTTTTAAGAATTGCTGAACTGCAACAATCGGGTATTCAGTTTCTATACCCTGCGTCACAACCTGTACTACAATCAGTGTATATGTAAGCATTAAATAAATTTATTTTATTTTCATGCATATGTAGTTGTTTTTTATGATTATACAGTGGTCTTTTAGAATACCACGGACCGGTTTTCAATGTAACGGAAGATAATATTTGGGTAATGTGCATTTATAAGTGTAACTACAGTTTGTGGAAACCTGTTGTGATTATTTATTTGTGATTAAATCTGAGAGATTGTTTTAACAAATCCTCGATATTCAGGTTGTGCTCTCTTGCTCTCTGCATCCAATATGCCACGTCAAATTTGAACAGCTGTTGAAAGTTCAATCCCTACTACCACGTGAACGAAAGTTTGCTCCAATGCAATTCTCGAATTCGCCATACCATTACATAGACTTACGTATTATTTGCTGTAGCTCCTCTGTACCACCTTGCAGATTGGTCAGGAGATGGGTGTACCAATTTTGCTGTCGCCTATTTCAAGGATCCTGGAGTATCGAGGATGACTCACCATATTGCTATATAACATTTTATAGTTGTTTTCGTTTAACGTCCTATTAACAGCCAGGGTCATTTAAGGACGTGCCAGGTTTTGGAGGTGGAGGAAAGCCGGAGTACCCGGAGAAAAACCACCGGCCTACGGTCAGTACCTGGCAACTGCCCCATGTAGGTTTCGAACTCGCGACCCAGAGGTGGAGGGCTAGTGATTAAGTGTCGGGACACCTTAACCACTCGGTCCCTTATAGTTGTTACAATTAGGAGGGTGTGAATGGAAGTCTGTATGAGTAGATCACACTCGTTGCAACCATAAACTTAAATGCAAATGAGGCGAACACCAAGCGGCCACAGCTTCATAATCATATATGTTCCGAACCGTAAGGGTATTCCTCAACTTCAGGTGAAAGGTCTTTCCGCAATTTTTTTTTTTTGTAAATCGCTCCCCTCTACCTTCATTCATGAGTGTTTATTCAAATGTTTGATTGTGTATATAAGAAATAAATTCCTCATCTAAAATACCAATGCAATACATCCCGTATCTTAGAAATAAAATAAACAACGTTAAACTATTCGTTGCTGCATTATAATTTATACGCCTACCAAAATGATGTGAAAATGTAGCATAATGTATATGTATGACGTTCGATTTTTTCATGAAACAAAATATGATAATAATTTTCTGGGAACAGCTATCTTTTGCGTTCAGATTATGTGGAAAGACTTGGCCATGCAGTGTACAGTCCATTGCCTTATCCCCAAACCAGTGCTTTCCGTTGGAATTAGGTAGAAAGAAGATTTCCCGGTATAGATGGCGAATAGTCATGCAAATATGCAGTCAAAATCTCCAGGACGAAGTATTGTCATTCTACCTTGTCATGTCATGGCGTCAGTTTGTGCGAAACTCGAATGTGCCACTGGTAATGCAGTCAAAAGCGAGATAACTCTAATTTGTTTTAGACATAAACACAGTTTGACAAGACAGTCTCGATGTTTGATGTCTTTTTCATTCAATAGCCACATCAGCAAAGATACAACAAATGCAAATATAAGGTTTTTTAAAAAGTTTTATATAGATATTTCATGTTAAAAATATGACAATAAATAGAAGACCTTCACAGAAGATATACAATCAACGAGCCGTAACATACATAACAGCACTAGTTAGCTGTGATAAAACATTGCCATTCAATATTTTTAAAATGTTCATGAGTTAAAACGACGATGATAAATGGAAATGATTGAAAATGAACAAAATGTCAAAATGAAATGATCATGAATGGATGATTAATGATTGAAATGTTAATGAAATGCACCGAACCACGAGTCGACCACCGTCCTGCACTGAAACGTCCCGCGTCATTCCATGGGGTCCTTGGCACTCTGGTCAAAATGCGACCTGCGACATCGATGCAATAGTCACTATGAAGGATGATGATGATCCACGAGTTGATGAAACATATTCACCGGAGCATTAATTGTTTGTTCCGCTCAGTACACGTGCCACATAAAATGCTGCCTTACGAAGAAATCCAACGAATTTAACACTCAGTAACGTTTTTTTCAAAATGTCTACTCACAGTTTACTTCTTTGCTGCTTTTTTAGCTGCTGGTTTTTTCGCTGCTTTTTTTGCTGGGGCTTTCTTTGCTGCTTTCTTTGCTGGCGATTTTTTAGCTGTCTTTGGCTTAGCTGCTTTCTTTGCTGGGGACTTTGCGGTCTTCTTCTTTGGTGTCTTGGGTTTCTTTGCTTTCTTGGCTGCAGGCTTGGCTTTCTTTTCTCCCGTCTTCTTTGGCTTGGCTGCCTTCTTTACTTTAGGCTTGGTAGCCTTTGGCTTTTTGGCCTTAGGCTTCTCTGCCTTTGCTCCTAATTTGAAGCTTCCTTTCACCTGGACAATGCTTTTGTCAGCGATTCCTTTTTTGATGGCACTTCTGAGGCTGCTGATCAGTTTATCCTCATTAACCTTGTAGTTCTTAGAAATGTAAGCCTTGATCTTTGGCCTGGATGAGCCTTTTTTGTCTCCCAAGTTGACAAGTGCAGCTTTCAACATTTCCTTGTATGTTGGGTGGGTTGGCTTCTTAGCCTTGGCGGCTTTCTTCACCTTGGGTGTTGCTGGAGCTGCTGCGGACATGATGTCTATTTCTGTGTACTTGGTACGTTCAGATAGTACAGTCAAAAAATCTGGTATGAGTTGTCGGCCGTTAACGCCTGATATATATAAACTTTGCTCGAACCTGGCCGAAGACACCCCCTACAACATCGACTCTGAATTCTATGTTTTCATGATAGAACGAACATTTGTGTTTCTTGACTATAAAACACGGTGTTTTAACAGATAACCATTGTTCTTATCTAATTTAACAGACTTGTTTTCTAATCTGCACAAATAAAGCTTCATTTTGATATAAATGTTTGTATATTTGCCATTCAAATATTCAATAATATACGAGAAAAAAGACGAAATTTATGTTTCCGTGCTCAAAATCTTTAAGTTTAAACATGTATTATATTGACATGATACACTCTCATGATTATATCTAGTATTTTTTTGGTTTGAAAGGATATCAAAAGTTGGCAAATAAAAAGCAAACAGCGTTCCATCAATTACTGCTTCGATAGCGCCGGTTTTAACAAAGCGTAGGAAACACAACTTTGCTCTTTTCCGCCATTTTACGTAGCATATCTTTGGTAAAAGGTATGGAAATTTTTTCGGAAACTTGTGTTTTTAAGCTATATATTGTTTTGTTTATGTGAATTATCGAAGGAACTGGTGTCATTTATTCAAATACACACTTTATTTCGCCTTAATAAGACTTAATTGAGAGGATAACCGCCACAAACTACCATGTAAACATTGCCTCGGCCGGGACAGGTCTCGAATTCTTGTACACGTAAACAACACAAAACTACTCACAAAAAATCAAAGTTTCTTCGCTTCAAAGTGAACATTACATAATTTTTATATACAAAATGTCATTGTTTCATGTTAATTGTCTAATTGCGATACATTTTATTCATGAAAATGCTTAATTTATTTTAAAAAATGCCGATTTATCCGGTATAAGGCGATAATGATGTGGACTAGAGCTATATTTAGAAACGCGTGAATGGGATATATATATTTTGTTAATAACAAATTTTCTGACACAATAAGTATCATTTTATGTATGAGACTTTGTATGCTTATGACATAGGAAAACATTATATTCAAATTAATAACCTATTTTTTTTTTAAATCTTATGATTGACTCATCAATTTTCATGAAGAACGAACTAGAGCGAGGATCACTTGATTTTACATTGCTGCTATTTTTCTTTATTTCATACAAATCTATATAAATAAAAATGCATCAAAATGCTCATTTTCATGATCTAAAGCTTTTCCATATTACAATATCATTATGCATAAAGCTGTTTGTGATAGCTGAGTGAACTTAATTGGTTCAACTCTGTCGTAACCAAAAGCAACGTTCTCATCAAGTACTCCTCAAGATTACAACACCAGCAAGATTTTAGGTATACAATGTTTTACAATGGTTGTATGGTTGGGAGCTTTGATAACATTAGCTATCATGGAATTCTTAAATTTCAAAATTAATGAAAGAAATCATAAGAATATTAAGTAAAGTGCAGCTGAACGGGCAGAACAGTACTATATTCCAATGTTAAATCTCAATTTTACGTTTTCACATTTTGAAGATTTGTGGGTTTTATGCAGTGCCTAATAAATTATATGTCTGGATAAAATTGTCTATTGGAATTAATCTTATTTAGGTTAGGTTCGAGGAATGTAATGTATTTTTTATCGAATGTGATTAATGAATGCATGATGCGTGATTTTTCAGCATGACGGATTCGATCAATCTATCTTCACAATATTCTGTTTATAAGTTATAAAGTTAAACATGTCGTATTTTTTGTCTGAATTGTATTTTACAAAACCCATTGGTTTCAAATATATATATGAATAAAAATGTCTGCATGTGTATTAATTGAAAGCTGAAACAATGATAAATGGTTTTATACGCAGGGTATGGTGACAATGGGAATACCGAACACATTCTGTAAAGATGTAACTAAAGGTAAGATATCATAAAAAAAAAACCATCATGGCGAATTCGAAATGTATATCATTCGCGCAAACAATACTACTTTCAACACCCTGTCCCGATTTTAAGTTGACGTTATAAATATCGAAGTTTTGCAATTGTTTCCAATTTCATCATTGATCGGCTTAGTACAAAATGTTATAAGTAACATACTTTGCATAGTTTCCCAAACATAACATAACCTATATAATTCCTATTTAATATACATTAACGATACATAACCTAAACCTAACCTATATGATTCCTCTTTAACCTTAGTTAACCATACATAACCTAAATCTAACCTATATGATTCCTCTTTAACCTTAGTTGACCATACATAACCTAAACCTAACCTAGTTAATTCCTCTTTAAACTTAGTTAACCATACATAACCTAAACCTAACCTAGTTAATCATCTTTAACATTAGTTAACAATACATAACCTAAGCCTAACATATCTTTAACCTTAGTTAACCATACATAACCTAAACCTAACCTATAAAACTCTTCTTTAACATTAGTTAACAATACATAACCTAACCTATATAATCCCTCACTAACCTTAGTTAACCGTACATGACCTGAACCTCATTTATATAATTCCTCATTAACATCAGTTAAAAATACACAACCTAAACCCAACCTATCTAATTCCTCTTTAACCTTAGTTAACAATACATAACCTAAGCCTAACCTATATAACTTCTCTTTAACATTTGTTAACAATACATAACCTAAAGCTAACATATATAACTCGATCCTTTTAAACCATAATTAACATGAGTTAACAATATATAACCGAAACCTTACCTATATAATTCATCTTTAATATAAGTTAACCATACATAACTTAAACCTAACCTATACAATTCCTCTGTAACATTAGTTAACCTTACATAACCTAAACCTAACCTATATACTCCCCCTTTAACCTTAGTTAGCCTTACACAACCTTAACCTAACCTAAATAATCTCTCTGTAACATAAGTCAACCATACATAACCTAAACCTATCTAACTTGATTCATCTTAAAAATGTGTTAACAGTACATAACCTTATCCTAACCTTGATAATTCCTCTTTATCAAAAGTTAACCATTCATAGCCTAATCCTAACTATAAAATTCTTCTTTGTCAAAAGTTAACCATACATAACCTAATCATAACCTATATAATTCCTCTTTAACATTAGTTAACAAAACATAACTTAAACTTAACCCATATAATTCCTCTGTTACATCAGTTAACTATACATAACCTAAACCTAACCTCTGTAATTCCTCTTTGACATAAGTTAACAATGTACAATCTAAACCTACCCTATACAATTTCTCGTGATTATATATGTTAGCAATACACAACCTAACATTGCTAAACCGTTTTTCCTTATTATTCAATCATATCTACGCAACGAATTCATGATATACAATTATCGGAATTCATCAGTTTTACTAGTATATATAAGTTATCCAAAATATTTTGTTAATGCATTGTTAATGTAGCTAATGGTTATCATCCAAGTTCGCAATATAATACCATGACAGATGCGGTGTTTTCTGTACATCTAGTGACGTTTTACAAAAAAAAATCATTATCAAGGATCTTAATTAAAGTCCCCATCCCCCCGAACAATGATTTATTTCCCTGTTAACACACTAGGTACATTTGTACAAGTATCAAATCTGTATTATTTTATGATCACCATATTTTTCTGTTAATTGAATAAAATGATCATTAATCGACAACCTGCAATGTAATTGCAAATGACTGAAATGAAATAGACAAAATACAATGTATTTATACAAACTTTTTAAAAGAAATCGACAACATAAAGTGTAATTATATAAAATACTCAATTGAAATCGACAAATTACAATGTAATTATATAAATTACTCAATTGAAACCGACAAAATACAATCCAATAACAAATCAGCAAACTGCTGCGTTTAACATCACATCACTAAAATCGACAAACTAAAATGTAATTAACAGTATTTACAAATTACTCCAATGAAATCGACAAGCTACATATAAAATGTACAGCGTAATTACAAATAACTGAAATGAAATCGACAAAATACAATGTAGTTATACAAATTATTTAAAAGAAATCGACACAATACAGTGTAACTACATAAACTACTCATAATAACGAACGAAATCGGTGTAATTGGCTCAATCAGGTTTACATGTAGTATATAGTATAATGGTTTTCAGTGTTGTTAATTGTGTTACAATTTCCACTGCAATTTTGAAATGGCATTTTCAGATTATCCACATGACGTGTACGCCCTCTAACAAACAATTTCAATTTGAGTAAAACTTTTCACGTTAATCCTACTTTTGGTGTTCATAGATTTATTTATATGAAGATCGCTCACTTAATATGACCTCATCTGTTTTGAGGATGTAAATCATACACAAATACAGACAAGGGGAGTTTGCATGCCTACTTCGGTACATTTCGTTGTCATGATTTGTAATCGCCTTAAACAGTACTTGGAGAAATAGGTGTCTGGGACAAAAAAGATTTTCTCTGTACACATATGTATAGCATTATCATATTACATATGCTATTTATTTTCACACACATGTGCACACCCCCTTTCTGTGTGTTATATGACAAAACGGTTTAGGCACCTGCACACACGCGTGTGAGTTGTTGGTATGCACAGTTGTAGTTACAGCTTATACACGTGAACTTGTACATTAACCGCGGATCTGTCGTTGAGGGTGTCTTGGTATGTAGGTGGTGCAATTGTATATAGGTAATCCTACACTGTTGTTTGCTGGAAGTTACATTACCATAGTCCGTTCTGTACTGTCAACTCAACCTTTAAAACTATCTTAAATGACTATGAATATGATAAATAAATGCCACAAAACTGAAAATGGAAAAAAAAATTTGGAAAACTAAAAAAAAAAAAAAAAAAAAGGGGGGGGGGGGGGGGGGGGGGGGGGAAGGTGGTTCTGATGATAGTACTGTATGAAATCTAGTTTCATACAATATCGTGTAACTTTTCTGATGTAGTGAGAGCTTAATTACTTCTCTTCTTTCAAACAATCTGTTCTTTCTTCCTCCTTTGAGTTGGGCGTTTGTAATAGAGACATAGTTTTGCCCCATGACATGAATAACTGAAGAAATAATCTAAATAAAGGACCATTCCGTTGTCATGGCAATGTGTCTACGACATGCCCTTGCAAACATGAGAAAGTACTGATATCAACACACCGATTCACGTCCGCTATAGACTACACACCATGGCCTGTAACTGGTAATATAGGAGTACATACACTTCACTGTCAATGTTTATCGTGGGGCACACTCAGGGTAATATGAGCAAGATTGTCTTAAGATACAAACAAAAAGCAAAGCACATTATAATAATGGAAAAATAATAATAACAATAAAAGATGCGTTACAAATGAAGGCAACAGATCAATTTTGGTGTCTTCAGTATATCTCTTAGTAGTGTATTCGACACGGCAGCCCTCTAGTCGCCTCCTACGATTAACCTGCAGTGGGATTCTTCAGTATTATTTCTAAAATTCCTTAAATTTTCTTATGACTGGACATCAGAGTTACCATCCCCGATCGTGGAAGAGATTATAGGAGGAAGGCTTGTGTGAGAAAGCCTCCTCTTACGACATGTGTTGGCAGTTTGTTTCCTTATTCCAGCGCCGGCATACACAATGGACGCAATTTTATTCTCCAACGTTGTCTTTTTGTCTGTGTAGTAACAAAACGCCAGAAATTAAAGGTTATGAAGGTAAAAACTAGGAGGGGGGCATTGTCTTTAAGATATGCTTCCATTTAATATCTGTAAAGTATAATGGGTTTTGTAATGCCAGAAAGACATATGATTGAAATATTTTTGTAATCAACACATCATTAATACCCAAACACAATTAAGAGGAATTTACCTTGTTAAAAAAGAAGGAGTGATCTGCAAAGTTCTGACATATTGTAATGATTGTGTAGAACCCAATCTTGATTGATTTCCCCACGAAAATTCCCCATATTTGGATACTTTTCTGAATATATATGGTGGTATGAACAATAGATTGAAATTAAATGCTTTCTTTAAATTGAGAGAATAAGAATTTCTTTGACATTTATCTAAAAGTTATATCTTGGATATTGAAATAGATACATACATTATATATCCTCTTAACATTAGTCAACTTCTGACGTCTGGTAAACAGCAAACATCGTTGAATAACAAAGAACAACATTATTCTTATTTCAGGCAGGTGTAAAGGTAAGAAAATTCTTATAAAATAACGCATTTTATGTAGATGCCGTTTCAGTTTATCATTCGAATTCGCCTCGACATATTCAATACATTTATTATCATTAAGTAAATGTGAAGGAACTTTTGTACTACATACATGTTTATCACCAACAGTATAGTATTTAAGCGTGACGTTCGGTGATTACACTAACCTTTATCATAGAAATGTCTAGCTGAGCGGATGATTGTAATTCTATTCTGGTTGAGATACTGTAAACGTAAGTTTAGCGGTTATCTTATTTTAGCGGTAATCTTATTTAAGCAGTTATCTTATTTTAGCGGAAATCTTATTTTAGCGGAAATCTTATTTTAGCGGAAATCTTATTTTAGCGGTAATCTTATTTAAGCGGTAATCTTATTTAAGCGGTTATCTTATTTTAGCGGTTATCTTATATTAGCGGTAATCTTATTTAAGCGCGTCTCACTCTGTGCGCTACATTACGATTGTGCTAATAACATTATCGATGTACTATTCTTACAGAAAATGTGAGAATGTGCTAATTCTTCATTGTCATAATTTGTTTTAGCTTGGAAATGATTGGGTGCGCCAAATTCATAACGTTTACAGTATACCAAAGTCCATTCACATTTATACTTAGAAAACTGAAGAACATGTTTCATCCTACTATCAAGAGTAATTGTTATTATTTTTAAGTGTGTTATTTTTATCAGTTGAACGCGGAAGCATGGTGACATTTCCTTTTTAGAATCAAATGACATAGACGGAGTGGTATAAAATTCATAGTCTGACGGGCAGTGGGGGCGTTTCACATGGTTACCAGCTTTCTCCATCCATCTTATACTATACTAGACTATCCTCCAGCTATTTCGCTAGAATTGTGTCCTTTTGTGGCTGCTGGCGATTCCTTTAATTGATCGATATATTTGTGTAAATACACCTATAAATGCTCTTTAATTATTTTTTCTTTATCATATATATAACACAGATATTATATAGGTACAAGTTTTCTCCATCCGTCTTACTAAACTATCCTCTAGCTATCTCGCTAGAATTATGTCCTTTTGTTGCTGCAGGCTAAGTCATTCCTTTAATCTTTGTCTGCAGGATAATTCATTGTGATTACTTTAATCAATCGATAACTTTGTAAAATATACATGTTCTTTGAGTATTATTCTTTGCCTTATATCAGTACAGATATTATACAAGAAATATACTTGATAATACGTTTGCGAGTGCGCTATCAATTATAAATTATCGATTTGAATTATTGCAGTGAGGATCTACAAAACAAAACAAAAATAAACATAAAATTGATGTTTGCTTACTCATAACAATGCGATATTTACTTTATATCAACTGCATTTAATTCCAAAGATGTATTAGTTATGATGAAGATAAAGAGAAGATAGAATAAGGTATTGTTTTGGTATACTATGGCTCCATACCAGACAACACAGGGAGTGTGTTGTGAAGTACTCACATGTATAACATTGATATGTTGTACAATCATTATGTGACCCTCTTATTATGCTACAGCTCGATTCATGTATTGTTGTTTAGATATTCAATACCACAAAGATGAATAGCTGTATTGATTTGAAAATACATCCTGTAAGCTAGCCTGAGACATTGATTGCGATATTTACTGTTCATTAGATGAAAAAAAAAATTGTTTTTTCTTAAGAAATTGTGTTAACAATAGAAAAATGATTTGCTTCCTTATGAATATCATACCTGGTTAAGGTTTTACGTATATGAATGAGAATTCAAATAGTTTCCACCTGTACTTCACACTCGTGAAATGCGTTGTTATTTTTGTAGTTATCGTTCATTAACTTATTATTATACGGTAACCAACAAATATCATCTATTTCCTTATGTTTACTTAATTTATTAATACCGATCACGTCAAAGTTACATGTTTTTTTTCTGTTTGATATGATATTATTACATGATTAAGGACAACATTTTTTTTTAAAGCTAGCTGGTTTCTGAACTCAGTTACCATTGTTCAAACTTCAGGAAATGTCGTAAAGTATAGAAATGTTTGTAAATAGTCAAACTAAAGTTTGAGATTATGTTGTTAATTTCAGAACTACTTCATCTCCTGTATTTTGAAAACTACCGAAAGAAAAAACACAGCTCTCCCTTCCTTCTCAAGATTAATGGACTTTTTGTAAGTCTTTTCATTACAGCGGGAATACGTCCCTGAGCAGGACCAACCGAAACATGAGTACTCTACTTTTCTTTCACCAGATTTTGTAGTTGGTGACATCCTCGTAATGAAGGTGCGTCAAATGAAGGTACCTTTCTACTTCAGTAACCTTTCATAATACTTTCGAATTTGATTTGTTTACTGTTGTATTTGTTTGAAATTTCATAGTACAGTGAAACCTCACCTTACGACTATCTCTAAATTGCGACATCCCCGCTATTACGGGCCCTTCTTTTCAGTCCCGATTTTTTCTCTCTATATATCTTTATCTTTATATATCTTTATAACTTATAATTGTATTGTTTAAAAATTAACCTATTGTTTTATAGAGACCTGTTAGTTCTGAAACCCTCATAAAGCATTGCCTATCCTACTTTGGATATATACATTAATACATAATTATTTAATGAATTGGTGTTTATTTTTTAGCTATGCCTCAGCGTTGTTAGATAAATATAGCAATACATTCGGTATTTATGATGTTGTAAGGTAAAACTAATTCACCAATATGTGTTTAAAATGTATTTTCAAAAATTATCTATAAAACCAAACATTCGTTAAGTCGATTGCCTTTTTAGTATTTTAATATGTTACGCCCGAGGTCACCGTTGTCCTGACGTCACTGTCGGGACAGACTAGAAGTGTGATGTATATGGTTGACTGCACACACTGATTAGATGGGTGATCATCCGATGAAATGGGTCATTGGCCTCACGCTATGGGCACGAGGTAACCAGCCAATGGCCCTAGGTCAATGCCCGACGAACGGCCGTTGCCATGCCCGCCACAAAACATAACCTTTTGATGAAAGTGACAATTTGAGTATGTCTTCAGCTGTTATTCAATTAAAGTGACACCATTGTTACTGGAACGCATACATGTACCCGCATCCTTACACGGATTTAGGGTGGCTAGGGACAGATAATATGATATAATATTGTATGGGAACGCAATTTATCATTGTGCTCGAACGAAAAATCATTGCGTTTGAAAAAAAAACAAGTTAAGAAGAACCACTTTGTACAAAAGCATATCTAACGGCAATACTAGTACTGTTTGCGTGCAATAACACTGCTTTCAAACGCAATGATATTTCCTTTGAACACAATAAGACTGCGTTCGCATCCAATATTTCATTCTAACACAGCATGTTTGTATTTCCCAACCAGTGTACGAATCATATACTTTATGGTAAACACCACCAACAGAATAGTCATTATGGTATCGACTACCCCTGATCACATTCTGTGTGTTGCTATTTATCAGTCTAATCCTAACAAAGGGTTTATTTTCACTCTTCCATGATAGTATCATTTGAAATGCGATATAAATCTATGAAAAGCGGTATCTTTATATCGCGAGTATTAAATATTCTTTAGTCTCTTATTCTCCCTGTAATAGCATTTGGTAACATCCTAGACCTACATTGTATGTAGCTATAGTCTAACAATGGGGGCCGCGGTGGCCGAGTGGTTAAGGTGTCCCGACACTTTATCATTAGCCCTCCACCCCTGGGTTGCGAGTCCGAAACCTACGTGGGGCAGTTGCCAGGTACTGACCGTAGGCCGGTGGTTTTTCTCCGGGTACTCCGGCTTTCCTCCACCTACAAACCTGGCACGTCCTTAAAATGACACTGGTTGTTAATAGGACGTTAAGCAAAAACAAGCCAAAGTCTATCAACGATTATATACAGGTCATTGGTTGTACAAAGGCCACATCTCCCTTGTGTAATCCTGACCTGACAGTGTGATCAAGGGTATCCCATCTGGTGTAAATGTGTATCCATTGATTAATGTTTACATTAGGTACAACCTGATACTGTGGATATACCGTGCTAGTAAGTACTTAAAGACCAGAATGGAAGCCGGCATTTATTACACATGTATCAATAATTCACAGAGTTGGTTCTGTAATGTTGCTAATGATAATTATGATATAATGTAATGTTTAGATTTGCTATAATTCTGACCATGCACAAATATGTTTATTTATACCACAAATTAAGCATACTTCTATAAATAGTGTCCATATATATATAGGTAAAGTTAACTAAGAATAACAAAATACATTCTACATTAACATGATATAAGTCAAGCCGAGACAAAATCCAAGGAATCCCGAATGTTAAAATCGAACCTAGGTTTTTAGGTTATTAATAGAGACAATTGGTATTCACGTATTCTCTGTATGCCTAGTGTTTCATGATCTTGTCATGACGTGAAGCAATTTTTATTTTTAAAAGATATTAAGGAACTAGTTTAGACCATATTATGAGGAAGCGCTGGTGCGTTTTTGTTTTTGTTTTTGTTTTTAGTTGGTTGTCATAAAAAAAAACATCATTCTTCTTTATATACACATGTACGTGATATCCAAGCACGTACTATAACAAACACAAGCACGTACTATAACAAACAAAACAAGCATAAAACTTATAATATTTGATACCGTCTGCAAACAACATCAGATGATTTTATTACTTTTGTTTAGATTAGTAATAAGTAACGAAGAGATTGAAATAATAACTCGCATATTTGTAGCAATTTTCTCAAATGCAGTATTCCCATTAGTATCATAACATCATTAGCCATTGATTTTTTTCTACGTCAGATATACAGAGAAATTTATCGCACAAAAGAAAATGCACAGCGTGTTGTTATATCAACCAAGGAGAAACCAGATATCAGATGAAACAATCTCGACAATTTCGCATCAAACAAAAGTAATTAAGAGGTATTCAAATTTCTGTGCTTGAAATAACTTCCATCTCTCCTGGAATGTATGGATGAATTCCTCATAGGGCTGTAATGACTTACTGGCACGACCATGACGGATAAATGCGATCAAACCAAGGCCAATATTGTAATAAAAACAAATGAAAACGAATGAAGAATGTGTAAGCAAGGACCAATACCAATCTCACATCGGGACAGTCAATGGTAGGTGGCTTAATTCTTTTTATTGTTTTGTTGTCTCCTCAGTTTCCATTGATGCATCCTGATTTTTATGTAATTGTTTCCACAGCTCTAGCTGACGTCGCTTTCCTTATTCGTTCCCCCGTTCATTGTCTTGTGATTACAACGTGTTCCTATTTCACCATTGTTCATCGTTAACTGTAACAACTTAAAGTTGTGAGTTTTCTTTCTGAATTATCGTTAGTCGTTCGACCACTTATTCTAGGAACTGTTCAGTTAGCATTAGGCTCAGCCTCTTAGCAATATTTATTCTAGAGTCGGGTTACATGACTGAATTTCCTAGATGCTTACCACCGGCATATTTAAACTTTTTGTATTAAGACCCTACGCTAGTTTTCGACAGATAAGGGTGGTGTGTGAAAAATACATATTCTATTTTCCAAAGAAGCTTACACCAGTTTCTCCATGTTGTGTCAAGAGGCCACATTATCATGAGTACTTCATCATATTGTGTCACACTTTCCCAAATTTTTCGAAGTTGCTAACATCGGGGGTGGCCCTCGGTGACATTAGGACGTTCTGTTAAGCAAACATAAAATGAAATACATTTTTCATAGTTTTTAATATAAACTTAATAACTAATATGTAATTATTAATTACTGTAATTAAATATTTGTATACAGTGATTGTCAAATAATCCAGTGCATTTTGTTTTACAATGCATATGCACGGATTTCAATAGGTAATGGGACTCTTTAAGTAAATTACATACATCTACCAGTGTCTGAATTGTAGATACACTGCATATCCACATACTACTACATGTAGTTACGTGAATATCGTCTGTGTTTAGTTCATTGGATCACTTAGTCGAACGTCACTAAAACCTCATCACTGTGTCCGTCTGTTTGTCACAATACAGTATTTGTATGTACATTGCACATTGTATTTACAATGTTGACATCAGACTGATACGTTCATACAAACCAATACAGTGTCCGTAACAACATTTTCGGTGTCCGTCTGTCTATACTAGCCAATACATTGTCTAAGTACCTTGTCCGTCTATATGTCCGCCCGTTCATACCACGATATTTAAATATAAAGTAAGTACAAATGTACCTACAGATGTACTTTGTTGATATGTGTCTATATGTTCATCAGTCTATAGTATCATATATCGTGTCAGTACCTACCTTGTTTAAATCTCTCTGTAATTGGTCTAAGAAGTGTAGCACCCGTCGTCTCTTCAGTTCCTCTGCCTTTTCTCGGAATGACGTCACCGTGTGGTTACACTGACACGTGACACATGCTGTACTGTTGAAGTCACACTTCTGATACTGAAGGGCGTGGTCAATGGAGAAAAAGCAAACAACTTTAAACAATACATTAAAAAATACAATTACTAAACTCATTGTTCCTAATGTTCCCTACGTTGTCTGATACATTTGTTAACAACAGATATTAAGTTTATGTGACAAATAGAATCTGACTCTCGTATTTAGATTATATTGAACACATGTCACTTATTTTTCACTATTTGGCATTGTTTTAAGAAGCTCTTGAACTACATGTCTCTCACTACAGCATATTGCAGAAGACATCCAGCAGGACACCTTACCCGGCCACATTATTACTGACAACGACTTAACCATTCATCCAACTCACAAAATACTGAGCCTTAAACAGGAATAATAACGCCTCTGTCCAGGCAGGGCACCCAAAGCATTCCTTACAGTGGTGAAACAAAGGCCAGAAGCGAGGTAGTGACAATGGAGATATTAGGAAGAAGAAACGTGTTTAGAAAGAAGAGGAAAGATAAGATCAGTCGCGTCTTACCATCATGCAATGGACATGCAGGTAAATTTCTTGCACCTAACCTGCAGTTTAGTCTTTCAAGCTACCTCCGTCCTACAGACGGGTACTTTTTAATATACAAAACAATGAGGAATTCAATGCAATGCCTTTGTTGTTACCTACACCATGATGTGACCCGTAGCTTGTTTACCTGTTTGAAGATGTCTGTGCTAAGTCCCTCTTGGATCAGTTGTATAGCAGCACTTTCCTTGCCCAACTCAATACAAGAAAAGAGCAGTGAGCTGTGGCGAGTTATGTCCCCGTGGACTTGCAGACCTCGCATGAGGCGCTGTATCTTCGTCAAGTCCTCATTCTGGAGTGGAGAACACAATAAGAAAATGAGCAAACATAACATCCCCTACAATGTAACATTGTACAATTCTATTAATACTTTCTTTCATAATGAGGGCCGCGGTGGCCGAGTGATTAAGGTGTCCCGACACTTTATCACTAGCCCTCCACCTCTGGGTTGCGAGTTCGAAACCTACGTGGGGCAGTTGCCAGGTACTGACCGTAGGTCGGTGGTTTTTCTTCGGGTACTCCGGCTTTCTTCCACCTTCAAAAACCTGGCACGTCCTTAAATGACCCTGGCTGTTAATAGGACGTTAAACAAAAACAAACCAAACCAAATCTTTCATAATGTATCCATTAATTGAAGTGTTATGCAATCTACTTCAGCATATTTCGGTTTAGAGAGATAGACTAATAAAGAAATACTGTACTCTGTAAAAAAGGTACCCTTCTAACATTTAATATGTAAAATTGTTTCATAATAGACTAAATAAATGATTATTGAACTCTGCAAATGATTGATCTTAGCTTGATATAAATGTTTCATGATGTACTAATTAATGAAGTATTGTGCTCTGTCAAATAATATTGTTCTCTGTCAAATAGTTAATCTACTAGCTTTATATAACTTTTGATTGTTCTGCGTTTGTGATTTATTTGATAAAAGGACGGATTGCCTCAAAAATTCAACAATTTTTCTTAAATACTGTCGTTATTATTTTCTACATTTTCATATTGTTATCACTGGACAAAAACTTCTCTTCTTGGAAAGTTTATGAACAAGCCTCTCTTAGATCTTCGTTGGATATCAGGTAAACATATTTAAGTTAGCAGGAATAACTTTCCTGTTTCATCAACGCTGTTTGGAGTTAATAGCATAGGAGCGAATCAACAAATTGTGTTAGTATGTGTGGTGTCAATGTGCCGAGGAAAAAAAATCAATATAAAATGTTTGCATGAGGGTGTTTATCACTATTTACACATGAATCGTCCAGTGTTTTCCTTTACACAAAGGCTATGACCCGTGACCCTCATTATTGTTTAGCCATAAAGATTACAATCTTGATTTATCTGTTTTGATTCATTCTCTTCTCTCCAAAACAAATCAGAGTTATGAATGATTAGACATTAAATGTGAATTACACTGTATAAGTCTTTAGCACCTCTGTGCGTGACGAGCCTTGATGGACGAAACAGCTGTATGAAATGAACATGCCCTAAATATATTGAAGTATGGGCCTTTTGCGCCTCCATCATCACTGTCAAGTCTTAGAGGGACGAAACAGCTGTATGATGTGGTTTGATTTTAGCTATACTGTATCGTATAGCTGGTGTATTTTGTAAAATCCTTTTATAAGGTGATTGATGAGAAAATAAGGCCTCGTTTCAAAACTCTGCTTTCGAAAGTGGGAGTTATCCCCCTTCTACTGAGTTTTCTGCGTGAAGTGCTTGCTTTCAATTCACAATTAATAATACAGTTTCTGTGTCGTTTGATGAAAGTCTGGCCGTGTGGCTTTACCTGTATAGCCGCCATCATGGACTGGTTGAACTGTGTTTGACTGAGGAAGACATCCATTGCCATCTCCTGAACAGACTTCTTGAGTATGGAGAAGGTTCGCTCGCCACACTCTTCGGGCTTATACTGCAGTGGTGTCAGGCCTTGCTGTAAGTTGATTGCCTCGAATAAGTTCTACACATTCAGGCAATATAAATTTGATATAACACACTAACGATTAAATCATTTCACTTAAATAAGAATCTTAGAAACAAACGATATGCGGCGTTTGATGTACGGAGCATTAGATTCAAATGATAATAAATGATATTGTATTTCTCAAAATTAAGTTGCATGGATATCGCAATATAGAATCATATAATAGGATTATTTTTAAACCACACAACAATGCTTCATACAAAAATAATATATATATTCTTTTAAATATTCTTTTAAATCAAATAAGAGTTCAGTATACGTTTGATGTACATAAATGCAATTTTTGTAGGTCGTCTAGCTGAGCGTTAAATCAATATAACATTGATATTAATCAAACATCTTTAACTTATTGTTGCGAAACTTTTGAGGACTACATTTTTGTGATGGCGTAGTTATCGTCGTGATGCGGTTACCTTTCAACGTCATCAATTTTTACCATTTTGAAATGTAGGATTTGAGTCAGACTTTCTATTTTTGTCGTTGGGATGTAGATTAGTATTTGTAAAATCAAATGAAAATAACATTTTCTTTCTTAATGTCATGAGTTTTGTCATTTTAACGTATGAAATAACTTAAATTGACAGTTTGATAAATCAGAAAAGATATCCGACCTACTATCAAATGAAGAGAGATTCTAACACATTGGACCAAGTGAAGCGACGTATCGTTTTTTGTTTTTTTTTCATTTTAAATCACTTGGTGGAAACTAACCTTTCAAAAACATCCCCATAACGGAAATGAATTTTGATCGCCTGACTTAAATATATCCTTTACGACAGATTTTAGAAATGTAGACCTACCACGTCCCGTAGGCGCATGTTCCCTTGCTTGGTAATGGCTGACAGCGATAGGTCTCCTTCCATACACAGCTGTGCGTAGTGAAGGGGTGTCCTCCCGAACTGCGACAGAACGGAATGATTATGACAAAACCTTTGTATGTATCGATACACTATTGAAGTTTAGGTGTTGGAATGTTGTAAACTGCACTATAACTCGAAAAAGGGTCAATTTCAAACATAGTTACACAATCATACAGAATAATTTCTTTCTAGATTTTGGCTTCCTTGCCAGCTGATAATATTTTGGACGTTTGGACTACAGCTGCACATAATATCATGTGCATTTTGCATTATACAAATATATCATGGGTTTCTGTGCAATAGTCCAGAATATTTGACACAAGGTACTGGTAATGGACCGATGTTCTATTGCACGAGGCCTTCGTCCACACATGATATACTTGTTTTATTACATAATCACTAAAACACACATCGAATCACTGAAATCTCGACTTTCCTGTAGAACTAAAAGTCGCCATGACTTGTCTGGCAGTGTTGACATCTAAGGGACTTTGACGCTTAGACGTGACCGTGCAATATTCAAAATATAGCTTATGCGTATAGTTAAGGAAAATCAAATGCATTATGCAATAAAATAGAATATAAGTATTATTTTTGATCGAATGTCAACGAAATAAAGAATATTGAATAGGTCCATGGTCTTAGCGTAATACATACATTGTCCTGGACATCAAGGAGTCGTGGATAGTTATTGGCGAGGTAGCTGACGATGCTTCTCTTCCCGTTGAAAATGGCGATATGCAAGACTGTCCTCCCACAGCGGTCTACCGCAGATGCGTATTTCCTACCTAACAAACGCCGTAGCTCTCCTAAACTTCCAGTCTCTGCCTTCTGAAACAACTTCCGGATGTGCTCCTGCAAATTAACTTTAATTTCAACGATATTTTCATGTAAGAACAAACCCTTCTCACATGGAAAACGTCATAGATCAACTAACGAGCTCTGGTCAGTACAATGTGACGACTGTAACAGAAACGAATCACTCCTAATTTATTTGTAATGAAGACAAATTCACAGCCTTATGATTTTGTCTGAAATAACATTATCGATGATGACCGGTAATTGTTTGAACACTCTTTTTATCATTTAAAACAAATATATGGTCTGTGGGTTTGGAATGCCAAGACCCTGTGGTTGAACATGCTATTGTGGTATTTTGGAGATCATTATAAAGTGAAATTTAATTCCTATTGCCGACAAGTCTTTTCTAGAATCTGACCTTTATCGCGTCCGCTTTCCTCAGGAGCTCGCCGATCATTGATGACCGGCCCCATGCAATATCGCTGACAGAGTTTCCCGTATCTTTGTCTGTTACGTCCAGAAGGTGGTCGTATCCGTGACGTAGAAGGTCTTCCACGCCTTCTATATTACACTCCTTTACCATTTCTACGACGCACGTATCTATCAGTCTACAATAGCCTGGCTTCTCATTTAACTCTGCGTAGTCACGGGCTGTGCGGCCATACTTGTCACGTGATGCAATATTGGCGCCATATTTGAAAAGACTGATAATAAAATTGTCCGGGTAATCACGCGCTATTGCCTCGTACACAATTGTCTGTCCGTCGGGATTCCGGGCGGACAAGTCCGAAGCTTCCAATACTCTGTGTATCATTGAATCCGTCAGCTTCACAATATCACACAACACCTATAATAAACGACATACATAATACTGTGCCGACTGATATTTGTCTTTTAAAACATACAGACAATAGCATACATCGATACCGGTTAAATACCGCATCTTTAAGGTTCAACAAGCTGGTAATTTTAAAGTCCTTTCATACAATAATGACATGCAAAAATATAGCTAATCGTATATCAATATATTCTTGGAATCTATATTTTCCAACCAAGGTACATTTTTCTGTAAATAGTATTATTGTAAATTTATATTGTACCTTAAAATAGCATTTTTAACATATGTCCTATACTCCATTGAACTTGTATGTGAAAAAAGGACTGATATTATCCAAGACATGCATATGGAGGCCCCTCCTATATTTTTACATAACAAATTAGTACTCATGCACATTATGATTTATGTTATATTGTCCCCACGAAACAAGGGTACACTTGTTAGCACTTACTATGTGCGGTTTATCTCGGTCTTGACATAATGTTTGATAGTAACTGTACATTTGATGAGTAGATGGTTCCCACAGATAGATTGACACGTTAAACTTTTAGGGAAGCATTAAACCTTACCAAAGCAAATATTTTGAAATTTTAGCTTTGGACTTTGTACAAAGAATAAAAACATCAACATACTTTATCCATTGTAATGTAAGTTCTCTGTCTAGTTCGTAGATTAAAATTAATTATCAAAATTTAGTTAATAAAACAATACCTGGAAGAACAGGGGCTTCGGTGGCTCGATATCTGGATTATATGAAAACAACATTGATGTATCAACACCCATATCAAGTAGGGCGAAAACAGTTTCCTCCATGTTGCCTTCCCATAATGCCGCGAGAAGCGGAAGTGGTACTTCTGGGTAATCAGGATATCGGTACTGATAGCTGTGGTCAGTGACGTTGATATCGACATTGTCCATTGCGTTTGGAACTGAAACAAAATGGAGAAAGTTATCTCGTACAATGGGGGACTCGATATTGCGGCTAGCAAATTTCAGTAAGGAGTTTGCTACAACAAAAGAACAAAAGGCCGTGATGCATGTGTATCTCATTGTCAAAATGGTACAATAGACTGAATATAAGAAAAGATGTTTTTTTTAGCATTCCTTACCAGATACTGGCGTCAATTCACCAATTACATTTTAAAACAGACATTCAAATTGTGTAAAAGAAGAAAGTTTGCTATTCTGACTTTCTATATTTAGAAGCGAATGGGATAATTCAAAATCATTTTGATATTGCGTCTTGTTGGAACCTCTCTATGTGACGAACTTGATTCGCAAAGTGGAAAGGTGTAAACGCCTTGCTTAAAGCAGAACATCTGTGAACAAGACATCAACACCAAGAGAGCTGTTTTGGACATCTTTTACATCTATCTTAGCTATAACAAAATTCCCAAAGGTTAGATTAATATGAATGTTTAGGAATTCAGCAAGACAATTACATATATATTTAATTACATGTATATTTAAATAAGTTTTGCTTTATAGATTATAAGAAAGCGTTTGATCATCAGATATTTTAGACGAATTTGAAATAATGTGTCATATCTACAGGGTCCGGATTATATTTTTTTCCTGCAGACATGGTTTGTTACAGGGTGAATATTTATCACGGTTTGGCCTTTGTTATACATAAATGATCCTGAAATAAAGTTTTAATGACGATTTTCTATCTATTGAAATTCAAATGAATGCAGAAGACATGGTAATATGTATATATAAAAGACTACAAATCGAATTCACGCAGAAATGGGGTCTCACAGGAAATACTTCCAAAATCAAAATACTTAAAAAGGAATTATGTGGTAGATAATATATCAAAATTTAAGGAAGTGGAGACAATATTACATTGAAGAAGTTTTTGAGTACCAGATCATTGGTCGTTAACACATACAGACACTTACATGTACCATCCTTTGAAAGGTTTTGGAATGTCAAATCCTTGGTCGTAAACACACACAGATACTTACCATCCTTTAAGAAGATTTGAAGTGCCAGAGCCTTGCCCGTTAGCAGAGCCAGGGCAAACTCATTGGTATTTTCGTATTTTCCCAACAGTTTAACAAGGTCGAGATCTCGTAAATTCCGTTTGGCGACTGTTTTTAGGCAAACCAGTTTTCCGTTTTTCTGAACACTTGTCCGACAAAGATATTGGAGCAGTTTCTTTACTAAGATCCTGTCCGGTTTCTTCTCCGTCAATGCCCGGTATAGACCTGTAAATCAAACACGGTAACATCACTTAAAGGCATTTGGTGTGTCCCTACATTTTAATCTTGTGCCAAACCATGTCGTGGTGCTATGATTTTAGATCAGCTTAGTGGAAAACATTTACTCGCCCTGATCAGAATGTTGAATTCGATCCGACGTGAAAGTACTAGTATGTGTGACGTTGTATTTACAGCACGTGTTAGCAGTAAACAGAATAATTATTTATGAGAGATGTTGACCTAGAGTTACCTATATAGTCAAGTTGATGTGATTTTTACCTGGAGAGAACTTGTTGAACCAATGAAGTGTTTCCTCCCATCCATCTGGTTTGGACTGCAGCAGAACGTCTCTGGGAGTTTGCCCATCCTTGTTTTTAACCAATGGGTCGGCGCCGCACCTATCACGTGATCATTGTTATTATTCAGGTTACAAATCTTCATTTTGACCAAACATTGGTACAAAAATGAATACTTCGCATGTACTGTAAACGTGGAAATTTACGCGAGGGGAAAATTTACGCTAATTACGCGGATCCCTTTTGATCGCGGAAATTACCCCCACGCGTATAGTTTACGTATCGAAATCGCGAAATTAACCACCCACGAAAATGACCACGTTTACAGTATCGAGAAAATTGGCCTTGGCCTGACTTATTAGTAAGAATGAACTGAGTAAATTAGATCTCATTAAGCCTGATTTCACCATTAGAATAAGTACCTGTTCTCGGTCTGTACCTATGTACAGGTTAAAGGATTTTACTATAATTGGATTACTTGGAGTTTTATACCAAGAATTTCACTATAATCCGACCCGATGTATTACTTTATGGCAGCTCCAGAGGTACATCGAAAGTACAGAAAGGTTTCAAACTAACTGGCTATGTGACTACGGCTGTCTCACCTTATCTGACGAAACTGAACGACAAGGCTTAATTACAGGGGACCTTATATATGAGGCTCGAGTACGCCGTAATTACACCTTGTCGTTACAGCCAAAGGTTGCATTTTAAATATATTTAGACTCTTTTAAATTTATAATTGAATAGTTAAGGCTAAGTCGTGTGTCGTGTTCAAAATGGTAATAGTTTATAGAATGTATATATGATATTATGTTTTAAAGACAGTAAAGGTTACACGATGATTTATTCATCGATGACGGCGCCATAATGAAATGTCATAACTTCAATAACACAGCAGCATGGTAACCGATCATCTTATTGTAGCAAAAGGCCAAACCAGAGCTGTCTAGGAAACTCCAATGAAAGGCAAATATAATCACAGCTACCAAGGCCAAAAGCCACAGAGTCCACTTTTCTTCTGTGATTCCTAAGGGTGTTATCACAGTCGCCATGCGTGATAGCAACATGTCTGACAAAAAGCGAAACCATCAATTAAAAAAGGTAAAGGAATACGTCCCGGTATACATTATTACCCGGTCCATATGACGTCACTAACCTATAACCCAGTGCTATACGTGAAGTGTGACGTCACAATCCAAACCATCATTTGGATTGATATCACATAGTCGTTTAAGTGATCGTTTTAAGGGATCTCGGCTTTTAAAACTTCGAAGTGGTATATGTATCGCAAAATGAGAATCAATATCAAGACGGCGCCCCATACATATGACGTCATAATTGACTCAATCCTAAATTATCTACTTTTAAAGATGACCTACCTGATCACAGCGACCACGGCCCTGTACGTGTGAGGTTTGCGCATAATCCTGTGGAGGAAAGAATTGCCCTCGTTGTCGAGAAGGTCAAGGTCGATGCCTTTGCATGCCATGATGTAGATGACGCAGACGCCCTGAGGGGACCGGAAACGGTCTATATAATCGGCCAGGAGGTGAAGATATGTCTCCCCAGTGTCCTCGTCACGGAGGTTAACATTCTTACCGCTCTGCACGTGCTTGATACACTCGGATGAAATTTCAGACAGGCACCCATCGGCCAGAATTTTATAGATTCTCGTGTCACGAAGCCGAACCATGATGACTGTTTTGGGGTTAAACCGGTTCCCTTGTCACTCTGTCAATCTTTATTTGTTTACAATTCGTAAACTACACAATCAAAACAATAGACGCACAGGGCAAGAGAAAGTGTCGCTTACTCATATCAGTGGCCTTGGACATTATACTGGTGACGTTTAATCACGGAAGCAGTAGGGCCGTCCTTAACCGTCAGATTTGTATCTAAGTAATGGATCAGAACAGTTTTATTGATATTGTATCACATCTTAAAGGAAATGTCGATAACAAATCCACACTGGATCGACACAATCACGCCCTCACGTGACATATCATACACGGGTAGTCCCTTGTCCTTATACTTCAATATCAACGAGCGCACGCGTTTTTAGATGGGCGTGATTGATACAAATCGGACGAGCACATGTGTAAGAGTGCAGTGACACTTCGTCCGGATCTGCAACTCCGATTCTCTGTCCGCACGATGTCTCCTCTGTCGGATCCCTTGGTGCGGTACTCCGTTCACAAACACACTAAGACAGTGACAACACGTCCGGTCCGTTGTTGCGGTACTCCGTTCACGAACACACTAAGACAGTGACAACTCGTCCGGTCCGTTGTTGCGATACTCCGTTCACAAACACATTGAGACAGTGACAACACGTCCGGTCCGTAGTTGCGATACTCCGTTCACAAATACAATTAGGCAGTGACAACACGTCCGGTCCGTTGTTGCGATACTCCGTTCACAAACACATTGAGACAGTGACAACACGTCCGGTCCGTTAATGCAATACTCCGTTCACAAACACACTAAGACAGTGACAACACGTCCGGTCCGTTGTTGCGGTACTCCGTTCACGAACACACTAAGACAGTGTCAGCTCGTCCCGTCCGTTGTTGCGGTACTCCGTTCACAAACACAATTAGACAGTGACAACACGTCCGGTCCGTTGTTGCGGTACTCCGTTCACAAACACATTGAGACAGTGACAACACGTCCGGTCCGTAGTTGTGGTACTCCGTTCACAAGCACACTAAGAAAGTGACAACACGTCCGGGTCGTTGTTTCGATACTCCGTTCATGAAGTGAAAAGGTGACAGCTCGTACAGTTCGTCGTTGCGATAACCCCTTCACACGACACACTTAGGCAATATATACGTGCATTTACTCATTTTTTTTAAACAAATGACAAGTACATTTACTCCACAACAAAGGAAGCTACGTTGGCCCAGCTAGAGTAATGCGTTCGTCGTTATTGAGAAATACCAAGGTATACATTTAGATATAACTGTACAGGTATGCGATAATTGACAGTTCTTACCTGTAAAACACCCGTAATGACCACGTTTAAAACACACCCGGTACACGAAGCTAATGATATAATGAGACGGTTGTACGCCTCTCGGTCATTGCAACGAGACCAGATTAGTAATACAGAGGACATTTTAAATCTCCCCTCTTTTACCTACTCGTAGATTTAATCTCTGGCTGAATTGTACACTTAAATCTACATAAAGTACAATCCGTATGAAAGTTAATTAATAGTAAATCCTTTTTGTATTGGTTTTAAAACTTACTCGGCGTTTGTTTTCATTCGTTATGACGCTTGTTTACACACGTTGTATATATTTGCTGTTTAGGTGAAAAGCTTTGATTTAACACATAAGTATTTATTTTATTTCAATGTTACTATTTATATATTAGGTATACATGTTTGATACATAAAGTTCAGTCGTGTTCATAGTTTATTTATGGCATTAAGACATTTAACTAGCAGTGTGTAGTACGACAGCTAGAAATACAGAGTTGTGTTTAAATTTCACAGTTCGCGTGCGTGACGTATACTACTTGTAACAGATCACAATGAGTCCGCCAAGCCTTGAGGAAGGTTTTGTTTGTTTTTTTGTTTGTTTTTGTTTAACGTCCTATTAACAGCCAGGGTCATTTAAGGACGTGCCAGGTTTTGGAGGTGGAGGAAAGCCGGAGTACCCGGAGAAAAACCACCGGCCTACGGTCAGTACCTGGCAACTGCCACACGTAGGTTTCGAACTCGCGACCCAGGGGTGAAGGGTTAGTGATAAAGTATTGGGACATCTTAACCACTCGGCCACCGCGGCCCCTACTTGAGGAAGGACGCCAGTATAAACGGTCCGAATTTGTTCACAACAAATAGTCGAGGTACATTTCTCAGGCCGTGTTGAAATCAATTTATTTACTACTTCGCACATCCTCCTCCAAATGCATCATTTCAGAAATATTTTTATTAGATAAGAACACAACTTATAATTATTAGTTCTTTTATACACTATAATTATAATTCCAGGATTGCTACAAAAACTATTCAAAATATTTTAACACTTTAATGAGAATTCTGGGATTGCTACAAGAATGATTAAGAGAATTTGAAGTATAATTGAATAATAAGTAATGAAATTTAAACAAATGAATTAATTGAATTGATAATATCCTTGATAGAAAATTTGAATAAAATGGCTCAAAACGTATCCAAGACCCGTTTGAATGGTGTGAAAGTCCTCTGACGCACTCGCATGTATTAAAGGCCAGCGACACCTCATACAGGGCCAGAGGACTTCAGCGAAACCTAATACAGAGTCAGAGGACTTCAGTGACACCTCATACAGGGTCAGAGGACTTCAGTGACACCTCATACAGGGTCAGAGGACTTCAGTGACACCTCATACAGGGTCAGAGGACTTCAGTGACACCTCATACAGGGTCAGAGGTCTTAGTGACACCTCATACAGGGTCAGAGGACTTCAGTGAAACCTCATACAGGGTTAGAGGTCTTAGTGACACCTCATACAGGGTCAGAGGTCTTAGTGACACCTCATACAGGGTCAGAGGTCTTAGTGACACCTCATACAGGGTCAGAGGTCTTAGTGACACCTCATACAGGGTCAGGGGACTTCAGTGAAACCTCATACAGGGTCAGAGGTCTTAGTGACACCTCATACAGGGTCAGAGGTCTTAGTGACACCTCATACAGGGTCAGAGGTCTTAGTGACACCTCATACAGGGTCAGAGGTCATCAGTGACACCTCATACATGGTCAGAGGTCATCAGTGACACCTCATACATGGTCAGAGGACGTCAGTGAAACCTCATACAGGGTCAGAGGACTTCAGTGAAACCTCATACAGGGTCAGAGGACGTCAGTGAAACCTCATACAGGGTCAGAGGACTTAGTGACACCTCATACAGGGTTAGAGGTCTTAGTGACACCTCATACAGAGTCAGAGGACTCCAGTGACACCTCATACAGAGTCAGAGGACTTCAGTGACACCTCATACAGGGTCAGAGGACTTAGTGACACCTCATACAGGGTCAGAGGACTTCAGTGTAACCTCATACAGAGTCAGAGGACTTCAGTGAAACCTCATACAGAGTCAGAGGACTTCAGTGACACCTCATACAGGGTCAGTGGACTTCAGTGAAACCTCATACAGGGTCAGAGGACTTAGTGACACCTGATACAGGGTTAGAGGTCTTAGTGACACCTGATACAGGGTTAGAGGTCTTAGTGACACCTCATACAGGGTTAGAGGTCTTAGTGACACCTCATACAGGGTTAGAGGTCTTAGTGACACCTCATATAGGGTTAGAGGTCTTAGTGACACCTCATACAGGGTTAGAGGTCTTAGTGACACCTCATACAGGGTCAGAGGACTTAGTGACACCTCATACAGGGTCAGAGGACTTAGTGACAACTCATACAGGGTCAGAGGACTTAGTGACACCTCATACAGGGTCAGAGGACTTAGTGACACCTCATACAGGGTTAGAGGTCTTAGTGACACCTCATACAGGGTTAGAGGTCTTAGTGACACCTCATACAGGGTTAGAGGTCTTAGTGACACCTCATACAGGGTTAGAGGTCTTAGTGACACCTCATACAGGGTCAGAGGTCTTAGTGACACCTCATACAGGGTCAGAGGACTTAGTGACACCTCATACAGGGTCAGAGGTCATCAGCGACACCTCATACAGGGTCAGAGGTCTTAGTGACACCTCATACAGGGTCAGGGGACTTCAACAACACCTCATACAGGGTCAGAGGACTTAGTGACACCTCATACAGGGTTAGAGGTCTTAGTGACACCTCATACAGGGTCAGAGGTCATCAGCGACACCTCATACAGGGTCAGAGGACTTAGTGACACCTCATACAGGGTCAGAGGTCATCAGTGACACCTCATACAGGGTCAGAGGTCTTAGTGACACCTCATACAGGGTCAGAGGTCTTAGTGACACCTCATACAGGGTCAGAGGTCTTAGTGACACCTCATACAGGGTCAGGGGACTTAGTGACGCCTCATACAGGGTCAGAGGTCTTAGTGACACCTCATACAGGGTCAGAGGTCTTAGTGACACCTCATACAGGGTCAGAGGTCTTAGTGACACCTCATACAGGGTCAGAGGACTTCAGTGAAACCTCATACAGGGTCAGAGGTCTTAGTGACACCTCATACATGGTCAGATGACTTCAGTGAAACCTCATACAGGGTCAGAGGTCTTAGTGACACCTCATACAGGGTCAGAGGTCTTAGTGACACCTCATACAGGTTCAGATGACGTCAGTGACACCTCATACAGGGTCAGAGGCCTTAGTGACACCTCATACAGGGTCAGAGGCCTTAGTGACACCTCATACAGGGTCAGAGGACTTCAGTGAAACCTCATACAGGGTTAGAGGTCTTAGTGACACCTCATACAGGGTCAGAGGTCTTAGTGACACCTCATACAGGGTCAGGGGACTTCAGTGACACCTCATACAGGGTCAGAGGTCTTAGTGACACCTCATACAGGGTCAGGGGACTTCAGTGAAACCTCATACAGAGTCAGATGACGTCAGTGAAACCTCATACAGGGTCAGAGGACGTCAGTGAAACCTCATACAGGGTCAGAGGTCTTAGTGACACCTCATACAGGGTCACGGGACTTCAGTGAAACCTCATACAGAGTCAGATGACGTCAGTGACACCTCATACAGGGTCAGGGGACTTCAGTGACACCTCATGCAGGGTCAGAGGACTTCAGTGACACCTCATACAGGGTCAGGGGACTTCAGTGAAAACTCATACAGGGTCAGAGGACGTCAGTGAAACCTCATACAGGGTCAGATGTCTTAGTCACACCTCATACAGGGTCAGGGGACTTCAGTGAAACCTCATACAGAGTCAGATGACGTCAGTGACACCTCATACAGGGTCAGATGACGTCAGTGACACCTCATACAGGGTCAGAGGACTTAGTGACACCTCATACAGGGTCAGAGGTCATCAGCGACACCTCATACAGGGTCAGAGGTCTTAGTGACACCTCATACAGGGTCAGGGGACTTCAACAACACCTCATACAGGGTCAGAGGACTTAGTGACACCTCATACAGGGTTAGAGGTCTTAGTGACACCTCATACAGGGTCAGAGGTCATCAGCGACACCTCATACAGGGTCAGAGGACTTAGTGACACCTCATACAGGGTCAGAGGTCATCAGTGACACCTCATACAGGGTCAGAGGTCTTAGTGACACCTCATACAGGGTCAGAGGTCTTAGTGACACCTCATACAGGGTCAGAGGTCTTAGTGACACCTCATACAGGGTCAGAGGACTTAGTGACACCTCATACAGGGTTAGAGGTCTTAGTGACACCTCATACAGGGTCAGAGGTCTTAGTGACACCTCATACAGGGTCAGGGGACTTAGTGACACCTCATACAGGGTCAGAGGTCTTAGTGACACCTCATACAGGGTCAGAGGTCTTAGTGACACCTCATACAGGGTCAGAGGACTCAGTGAAACCTCATACAGGGTCAGAGGACTTAGTGACACCTCATACAGGGTCAGAGGTCTTAGTGACACCTCATACAGGGTTAGAGGCCTTAGTGACACCTCATACAGGGTCAGAGGTCTTAGTGACACCTCATACAGGGTCAGAGGTCTTAGTGACACCTCATACAGGGTCAGAGGATTTAGCGACACCTCATACAGGGTCAGAGGACTTAGTGACACCTCATACAGGGTTAGAGGTCTTAGTGACACCTCATACAGGGTCAGAGGTCTTAGTGACACCTCATACAGGGTCAGAGGTCTTAGTGACACCTCATACAGGGTCAGAGGACTTAGTGACACCTCATACAGGGTCAGAGGTCTTAGTGACACCTCATACAGGGTCAGAGGTCTTAGTGACACCTCATACATGGTCAGAGGTCTTAGTGACACCTCATACAGGGTCAGAGGTCTTAGTGACACCTCATACAGGGTCAGAGGTCTTCAGTGACACCTCATACAGGGACAGAGGTCTTAGTGACACCTCATACACGGTCAGAGGTCTTAGTGACACCTCATACAGGGTCAGAGGACTTCAGTGAAACCTCATACAGGGTCAGAGGTCTTAGTGACACCTCATACATGGTCAGATGACTTCAGTGAAACCTCATACAGGGTCAGAGGTCTTAGTGACACCTCATACAGGGTCAGAGGTCTTAGTGACACCTCATACAGGTTCAGATGACGTCAGTGACACCTCATACAGGGTCAGAGGCCTTAGTGACACCTCATACAGGGTCAGAGGCCTTAGTGACACCTCATACAGGGTCAGAGGACTTCAGTGAAACCTCATACAGGGTTAGAGGTCTTAGTGACACCTCATACAGGGTCAGAGGTCTTAGTGACACCTCATACAGGGTCAGGGGACTTCAGTGACACCTCATACAGGGTCAGAGGTCTTAGTGACACCTCATACAGGGTCAGGGGACTTCAGTGAAACCTCATACAGAGTCAGATGACGTCAGTGAAACCTCATACAGGGTCAGAGGACGTCAGTGAAACCTCATACAGGGTCAGAGGTCTTAGTGACACCTCATACAGGGTCAGGGGACTTCAGTGAAACCTCATACAGGGTCAGAGGACGTCAGTGAAACCTCATACAGGGTCAGATGTCTTAGTGACACCTCATACAGGGTCAGGGGACTTCAGTGACACCTCATACAGGGTCAGAGGACTTCAGTGACACCTCATACAGGGTCAGGGGACTTCAGTGAAAACTCATACAGGGTCAGAGGACGTCAGTGAAACCTCATACAGGGTCAGATGTCTTAGTGACACCTCATACAGGGTCAGGGGACTTCAGTGAAACCTCATACAGAGTCAGATGACGTCAGTGACACCTCATACAGGGTCAGATGACGTCAGTGACACCTCATACAGGGTCAGAGGACTTAGTGACACCTCATACAGGGTCAGAGGTCTTAGTGACACCTCATACAGGGTCAGAGGACTTAGTGACACCTCATACAGAGTCAGAGGACGTCAGTGACACCTCATACAGGGTCAGGGGACTTCAGTGAAACCTCATACAGGGTCAGAGGTCTTAGTGACACCTCATACAGGGTCAGAGGTCTTAGTGACACCTCATACAGGGTCAGAGGACTTCAGTGAAACCTCATACAGGGTCAGAGGTCTTAGTGACACCTCATACAGGGTCAGAGGTCTTCAGTGAAACCTCATACAGGGTTAGAGGTCTTAGTGACACCTCATGCAGGGTCAGGGGACTTCAGTGAAACCTCATACAGGGTCAGAGGACGTCAGTGAAACCTCATACAGGGTCAGAGGTCTTAGTGACACCTCATACAGGGTCAGATGACTTCAGTGAAACCTCATACAGGGTTAGAGGTCTTAGTGACACCTCATACAGGGTCAGAGGTCTTAGTGACACCTCATACAGGGTCAGAGGACTTCAGTGAAACCTCATACAGGGTCAGAGGACTTCAGAAAATACATTTCGTTTGGTTACAGTTTAATTCAGAGGAATTGGATAGGTATGTATGACATGTGCAGCACGTGCGCTAATTGGTGACTTGCATGTAGAGATTTTACCTGTACACGTCACCGACGAGATTGCTGCCGACATTGACAAACCCGTTTTTTGTTGCTCTCTGACACGAATGAAGCAAAGCCTAATGATGATATCCCTGGAGGTGACCTTGATAATTCAAAAAAATACTTTTTATCACGTCAGGATTGAAAGTTACGTCTAGATTTTCCAGACTAAGCCCTATGCAAAGGGAGGCAATCTTCATTGGAGAAAACGTGTATACCGAAACGGAAAAGAAATCCAATCAGAAATCGCCCTTACAGGAAATAAAAAGATGTTATTACATGTAATGATGGTGTAGTTAGGAAATAGTGAACCGCTCTGGCATCTGTGAAAGTATTTCATTTGTGTACATTTAGTACCCATGTCAAATTTCAGATTGATCTGACTTCTCCCTGATAGAACATTTATGGACGAGTTGGGCAGAAGGTTAGCATCTCAGTACCCAAGCTGTGGAGCATCATGTCAGTTGGGTAAGATAAGATTTTCTTATCGTACCATGTGACAATTTCAAGCTCAATTGTGTCAAATATCCTAAAACATATTAAATACAATAGTCATGTGACAATTTAAAGGCGCATGAACCTTCGTAGAATGTAAAACTAAGATTTTGTGTGGTTTTGGAATGTGATGTGTAGTATCGGTAAATCCGTTATCCGTGTCGCTAGATGTAAACAGGAAACGTAAGGTCGATTTTGGCGTCATCGTGGGAAAAAGAAAAAAAAACACCAAATAAGCAATGAGTAATATACAAAATCATCGCTTTGAAAAGTAGAGAAAACATGTTCTCTTGATATTTGTGATCAAAGATACCAAAGAAACAGTTCATATTATATCTTGACCTACTTTGGTATACATGAAGTATCTACATGTATATCGAAATGGATATAATTTGAATATAGCACGCTTTTCACAAGCATCCTGTACTTGTAAACAACAAGATAAGCAATACACAACATTAGAAAGATGACAAATATGAACAATATCTTAACTATTTAAAAATTATTTTCTCTTAGCCGTAGCATGAATGTAATATCTTCCAAAATTCCTTTAAGTTTTAACAACAGTTCCGTAATTTTGTTAACCTATAGTCGACGGTAAAAGTATGGTTGGTATATTTAGCTCTTAATTCTTAGTAAATAAGTTGGACACAACAATATAACAGGAGTTTCATCTTCAACTTCATTTCTTTCACAAAGAGTACATAGCGTACATAGACCATTTCAGACATAGGGATACTATAGTATACCAGTTTCAACATTCAACCTGTATTTAGCTAATATTTGTTTTATTTTCAATGTCAGTGACAACGTCCGATTTCTGTGCAGAATCCCAAATTTACCTCGAAGTCTTGGCTATTAGACCATCTAAACTCAGTAATTAGCTACCCACCTCATACAAGATACAAAATAATTATGGGCCATGCCCCAGGGCAGGAACCTGACTGGCTATTAGAGCATCTAAACTCACTTATCGGCCATGGGGGGCTTAGCTTAATTGATCTTCACAAAGGTGGTGGAACTCACCTGATACAAGATAAGTATATAGGACTGGACCCAGGGCAGGAACCTGACTTTACCTGGACAACATTTAGGTACAGTCTGTTTCAATACAAAGTACCCAGGGTACACCTACACCTACAACCATGACAGAATTTGAATTCATTAAGTACATGTAGTACACTGATTTCTTTCTTTCTTTCTTTCTTTCTTTCTTTCTTTCTTTCCTGACTTTATTTATTTATTTATTCATTCATCCATTTATCATTCATTCATTCATTCATTTATTTATTTATTTATCTATTTATTTAATACACTTTCCTGACTTTATTTATTTATCTATTTACTAATTGATTAATTAATTAATTTATTCATTTATTTATTTAAATATCTTATGCTGAGACCATTACTATCTTATTCCGATAACGAAAAAAATACGTTTCTCCTAATAAATAGAAATTGATGCAGTTTACTTAACAATAACCTGTTGTGAACTTTTCATTGGGTTGATACGGTATCCTTTCAATATAAATATGGTATATTTTGGCTTGTAATGCGTATGAATTGGTAAAAGGGATCCGGACTGAATCTTAAAGTTAAATACTATCCAATTCAATTCTTTATTAATCGTAAACTGATACAGTTTATGGATACAAGATTTCCGTACATTAAATTACAATAAATATTTCCAGGGTCAATCAAACAAGATATAATTTTAATTTCATCCTAATATGTTTGCATGATGAACAAATTTTCCTAAATTACACAATTCTTTTGTATTAACAGATGATAGAAATATAACTAATTTGAAGACAGGGGGATTTATTCGATAATAGAGCTTAATATATTTGATTTTCAGCTCACTGTACAAGGGGCATTTAAAAATGAAGTGGTATTCATCCTCGATGTCAGTAAGACAAACAGGGCAGGTTCTAAGATGCCTAGGTACGTTTCTATGTCTACCTGATTCGATAAGAAGACAATGGGAAGATAAACGTAATCTAACAATAGCTTTTTTTATAATTAGCAGGAATTGGTTTTAAAAGATATGTTTGCAACGCAAAGTGATTTATAACATGTATGTATAAAAAACATTTCGGCGATGACACAAAAAAAAAATCTCACATTACATTGCTTTCAAATTTGACAAAAGTATATATATGTATACAGTACATCAAGGATCAGTGCTGGGACCATCGTTATTTCGTTTTATAGCACATTCAAACTTATTTGAGGAGACGCCGGTATCAGATACCATTCTATCTAATATATAGCTCTAGATCTCTGTACAATGATTGCCCTTCAAAGGGGTACGTACCCGTAGGTACCTTAATGTACAATATCTATGTTGTGATGAGAGTTACAAGAACAAAACAAACAATAAGGTATACTAATGCATGTATACACAAGTCGAAAATGGAAAAAGAAACGGATATATGCTAATAAGTGAAGATAAAACACACAATCACATTATGTATGTTTATTATAACCATAAACATACCACTGTAGGAGAGTGAAACATCAACGCCGATCAAAATCCGGATAAGATGTGCCTCCGAGACCATGAATTAGATGTCACTTCGCCAAAGAATACATTCAACATCAGCAGTAAATGTTTGAATAACCAGACCTGATAATCGTTATTGCTTTAATGAATTTAAATAATTGTTCCCGACTTATGAAGTAGGAGACCCGACTACCAGAATGAATACAATATCTTTATTACAAGTATAATCACAATTATCTTTTCCCGTTTTAAGTACATTGTATTTATACTTTATTATGATCAAAGACGTACATATCGAATGTTACATATACTTCTCTGTTAGGATTTATAATGATAGTTTAAACTGTCTTTAATTTGTCAATTTCCATGTAACAATATATACACAACGTATAAATTATACAAAAAGTAATCAGAAACAAGTGTCAAGACACTTATACAAATCCAACACCTATATATATAGGTTGACGTTACATGACAGCATAGACATGATAAAACACAACATCGTATCATAATGACAATTGAGACTATTGTGAAAACATCAGTTGGAATTTGATCAAATAATTAGATAAATTATGGTTAATAAAAAGGGAGATAATTTCAAATAAAAGCATTTTGTCTGTGATATGATAAATAAATACAATTTACATAAATTTACACAGGTAAATAATCTCCTGTTATTAATGAAACGTATTGCATATTTTCTGTTATTTACTATATATGCTAAATATATATGTCCTTGTTCATATAAATTTTATTCTGGGATATATATAAAGAATTTCTTATGAATTGTTCTGAATTGAAAATAAAGTAGTTAATGAAATGAACGATAGCTTCAGTGCAAATACTATAATAATCATCATTTGATATGAATGGATCATTTAAGCAAATGTATTGCATTCTGCCATTATTTAATGAACTTTGTTTATAACTTGTTGATGGATATATAATGATGTGATTGTCAAGCATTATTTGTATCATTGTTTATCTCGAGTTTTGTGTCTTGTAACACATGGAAATAAAAGAATCTGACAACGCAACTCCCCCCCCCCCCCCCACCACACCACCAACATCAGGTGTGTCAACCGTAACACCTGGCCAGCTCTTTCTTTAGAAAATACGCCCCAGGCGTCCATATACGGCAAGTATGTACACGTTTTAGTCTCTCTTACCTGGCCTAATTAGTTACTCAAGTCTACCTGATGTCTAGTTTTAAATGTATGATACATACTGATTACCTATGGAAATAATTAACGTTTTTAATTTGAAACTGCTTTCCAACAGAACATATAAAGAATAAATTAACATTACAAGCTGATTTTTATTGAAATGAAGATATTCTATATACAGGGCCAAAAACAACTCTATAATTACAACTTTATGCAGATATACTGCAACCACCTAAATAACCCTAAATTTCATGGGTTTTTTTTATGACAGTTCCGAAACAGCGGCAGCAGTAAATGTAAACTTGGATGTTCGTTGGCTGTAAACAATATACAATAAATATCGTTATATAGTTACTATGTATGTACACACAAACTACATAATTATATATATACATGTATATATCTACAGAAACAGTAAATTAAAACATAAATGAACACATTGATGATGATGATGATGATGATGATGATGATGATGATGATGATGATGATGATGATGATGACGACGACGACGAACAAGAAGAAGAAGAAGAAGAAGAAGAAGAAGAAGAAGAAGAATTGAATTCAGAGTATGTGAGATATGTGTGTATGGGAGGTCTGTGTGTTTATTACCTACCTTTTTATATTGTATGTAATTAAATGTCATGTATGTACTGTATATATTTGTACTGATAAACCACAAGGTTGTAATAAATGAACTGAATTGATTCCGTCTTATGTAAGGGGGACGATAGGTCACGTGATCTGCAGGAACGTTCACATCCTGGTTTATAAACCCCTCGGTCGGTCTGTGCCCGGTGTACTTCTCCTGGGGAGAGGTTGGGGTGTTAAAGACCACCAATTATGCACTTTCTTCACACATTATATGAGTAAGACACAACTATATGTACCTGTACAGGTACCTACGTAATGCGGAAGGTAAAAGACCCGTAAAATGGACATAGACGTTTTAGCAGCAATATAAAGCAACTCAAAATTCGGTCTTTGTCCTCCGATTATTTACATTGATGTAGCAGGTGTTGAAAGGGTTGAACATATTAATGCTGTAGTCTTTGTTTGTTAAATACCTGTATTGTTTACATGACGGGGCTGTATAATGGTCCTCATCAATTATTCAATAGTATGTACGATTTTTGACATTTTGATTACGAATGGATGGTCTACAAAATATAGTGGTTCCTTGTATCCTAGTCAAATTATCTGTACAATGGAATTATCTTTTCATATAAATGATTTTATTCACAAGTCAACACCCTTTATATCTATCGGTTATTTTTTACTTCCGTTCAGGATCCATGATAGTTAGGCCTATCAGACTATGGACGCTTGTATTCTTGTTCGTGTACGTCTTGGCTCGTCAAAACTTCTTTTCTCCGATATACATGTATATATCCCCATATTTTTGACACCAAAGCAAATTGTTAAGATAAAGAAAGGAGAAGACATTTAAGCGAACTACAGTCGCCCACCGAATGTGAAATCAGATATACCAATAATGCAAAGATGATAAATAAATCCGATAGATATTTACCGATAAATCCGATAGATATTTACAGATAAATCCGATAGATATTTACAGATAAATCCGATAGATATTTACAGATAAATCCGATAGATATTTACAGATAAATCCGATAGATATTTACAGATAAATCCGATAGATATTTACAGATAAATCCGATAGATATTTACAGATAAATCCGATAGATATTTACAGATAAATCCGATAGATATTTACAGATAAATCCGATAGATATTTACAGATAAATCCGATAGATATTTACCGATAAATCCGATAGATATTTACCGATAAATCCGATAGATATTTACAGATAAATCCGATAGATATTTACCGATAAATTGGATCTGGTGACACCTATTCTTTTTTATTGCATTTAGTGGTTGCATTTTAGTAATATCACTTATTCTATATCAGGATTCAGATGTGAGAACGAAAAATTCAGAAAGGCAATGCAACTAATTTGATAAATGATATCGCCCGTTTTGGGGTGCAAAATCAACCATGCTTATTTGAAGTGATGAGAAATTAAAACTTATTCAAATTTGGTCTTTTACCAATTTAAACGTAATACGTTGATATTGCTTCCCGAATTATCCAGTAGATTTTATTTAAAAGAAAATACTACACCTTAAAGGTGCATACAGAAGTATCAGGATCATACTGTATGGAAACTGCATGTCTCAAATATTTCATGCATACATGGAAGAAAAAATCTGGTCATTATTTTTATGTCGTGTGCATGAACTCCACAGTAGTTCTGAAGTCTGACTTTGATGTAGGTCAAAGGTCACAATGTGGGTTAGAGTGACCTACTGTTGGAAGGCGACAATACCGTCTCATTTAGGTGAGCCAATGTCACAAGTATGAAGTGCTGGTGTTAGGATAGAGCTCGGGCAACATTTTTCTTTAATGTAGGTCAAAGGTCACAATGTAGGTATGAAGTGCCAATGTGTAAAATGTAGGAGATAGAGCCCGGACAGGATAATGTGCGTAAAGACGGACGGACACCACCCCAAACTCTCCCCCCCCCCCCCCCCCCCCCCCCCGACGGTTTCCGGTTGAGGGACTATAATTACGAACCTGACGCTGTACACGTATATCGTATGCTATACACATATACATTTCGGGTGTAATAGCGTTTACTACATGCACCCCTATATACATATATATCCATCGTATTACACTGGATAATGCCACCAATCATACACCCGTATCGCATGTTGGCTATTAGAAATGAATCCAAATATATATATATTGATATTAAAAAATAGAATTTATTTATTTTATAACAATTGCGAAACAACTTATATAAAGTATTCGTGTTGACCCAGATAAAAGCGCGTGAAGGATCTTAAAGTGGGAGGAAACCGGACTAGCCGGAGAAAACCCAGGAGGTCGGGAAGGTGACTCCTAACCTTTTAATCTCCAATCAGGGAATCGAACCCCGGCCGCCTAGGTGAATGGCAAGTGTTTCCACTGTGCCACCCGATCACCCAAATTTGATTTCTGAGTAAACTGACTCTTAATTCGAGAATTTGTCATTTCCCAATAATTTTCTTAACATTTACGCACTTTATATCAAACACCTACTGTAGCTACGATTTGGCGCACATATAAAGAGGTCTGTTGATATCATTTTTTTTTCAAAGGATAATTACAACCTTAATTCACAAAGGACATTTATCGATACCAATTAGTGAATCCGTCTTATAAATATCTTTGGTAACTTTTGTAAAAACGAGTTCGTCTATAAACTATGACACTGCAGTGTTAGGCCTGACAAGATGGAGTCCGTTGACCCTGGTACCGTAACTTCTGTCACAGGGAATACTTACATACACACACCTATCCTGCCGAGGTAATTAGCTTACCTGGCTATTTTATTACACACCTGTCCAAAATTAGATTGGTCAGAGAAAAAGTCCGGGGCCATGTGACAGTTTTTATGTTATCTGCCAATCAAAGCCCAGTCTCGTTACGACCCCTCACGACATTGTATTAGTCAGTGCAAAGCCTTTGTTTTCCAGAACTACGTGTGTAGAATATTGTGTTTTATGCTTTTTCCTGCGTTTGTCTGTCTTACTGGGATTGTACATTCACATTGTAGTTTTAAAAAGGCATATAGTGACATCTTATTTATATCACGTTTAAAACCAGGGGTTTGTTAACATACTTTGAAACTGATCAAATTTGTGCGTGGATCAACACTTAATGTCTGTAGCTATTCTTCAATGTAATAATATTCGTTCATATTCAGTTCTATAGAACCGATATATCTAATATATTGATAAAATAAATTGCAGTAACTAAAGTTGTCCTCAGAAAAATATCATTAAATGCTTTAACGAGAATTGGGTTTACAAAAGACTTATATTTTATTTGCCAGTTTTCCAAAGAAAGACGGTCGTAAAAGAATTTCATTTTTTGATTTATCAATCTACATATAGGCCTACAGGTGAAATATACAGATATAAGATAGAAAATGAAATATCTACCAAACACCATTCTCCGTGTATCGCTCGTACTGGTCATCAGAGTAAGTGATGTCATTGGCTTACATAACAGACAATGACTCTATCGGACGTTTGTTAATGGCAATGTACCGCCATAAAATACATCAAAATGTATGACGTCAACAGCTAGAAATGTGTATACACGTGCAGAATGATGACGTAGTTCACGACTTTCTCGATCACGATTTCTTGGCTAATCTCTAACCCACACAACATACAACATGCATTAAATAATCTTGAAGTAAAGACACCAACAATGCTTCACAGCTACATGTTTATATAAAAAATAACGGTGTTCAGAGAGATTCCACTATAATTCTATTTAGGGGTTAAAGTTCGGAGGGGCCGCGATAGCCCAGTTGGTCAAGGCGTTAGCCTACATATTTGTAGTAACATTACGCGAAGATCCGCGGTGCGTGGTTCGATTCTCCCTACCAGACACAGTTTGTGTTTCTAGGTAAGCAGAGAAATGGACCGATTTGTGCTGATTGGGTCCTTGTGCAAGACACTTCACCCTAATTGTCCTGGATGGTATGCGACGGGTCTTCCGTATGTTGTTCAAGGACGTAGTCACCAGCTACAACGACGCGACCAAAAACAAGGTCGGAGAAAAATAAGCACACGATCGCCGAGACATAAAAACGAGGTTGTCTTTCCATCATCTCAAGCATTTTATTTAAACGTACGCACTTAGGTAAATGTCAATGGAACGATCTGGTAAATTGAATAAATTAAACTTACAGTGGAGGTCAAACTTCAAGTGACATTTCCGCCGTCCAGTGTCTACAAATTTCAAGAGATTTAAAAAGTAAACTTCACATATGCGTAATTGGACACATACAACGAGAACGTCCTTAAGTTTTGCAATCCTTGCACAAATCACCTCCTTACAATGCATGGAGGATCCATGCCGACCACGTGACGGGCACAGTTTGTTTGTCGTACGGCATAATCATTGTTATTTTGCAAAACGAACGTTCAACGAAATGGTATTCGTGTCTGAGAAAATAAATAAATGCAAAAAAAAAAAAAAACACCAAACAAACAAACAAACAAAAAAATAAATAAATACCCCCCCCCCCCCCCCCCCCCAAAAAACAAAACAAAACAAAGAACAACAACAACAAAAAAAAACAAAAAAAAAACAAAAAAAAATACAAAAAAAACCCAAAAAACAACAACACACAAACAAAAAACAAACAAAAGTAAAAAAAGACAAAACAAAACAAAAAATGTAATTCAGGAGACTTTAAAACGACAATAGATACCCATACAGTACGCGGTGTGCATGGTGTTCACTTCGGCGGAATACTTTGTTAAAGTATTGCTCATTGTGATTATAATGATATTGTTATGCGACAACATGTTCTATCTAATGCTTTGATGTTGGTTCCTATAAATAGGTCTGGAGAAACAATGAATCGTTTTAAACGCCACATCATGCATATAATTATAAACAATGTACACGTACACACGTATACATCAATCAAGCGTAATGCATATTTCATTAATTTAAACATTATATTAGATAATTACTAATTAGTTAGTATGGTTAAATGTAATTAAAATCATTACGCCTTTGACCTTGTTAACACGTACGTAGATGACCCGAGCTGACCCCTTCCGACGTTTAATGACTCCGGTCGGAACATCACTTATATAGCAGCGAGGATCTGTGTGACAGTTGTACGCTTGGAATCACGCGGGATAACATCGACTGCACGCGCTCGAAGAGGAAAGGACAACCAGCCATATCGGGAGTTTCTGGAATTTCTTAAAAAAGTTTTGGAATTTTCTATCTGATTTTAAGTAGTCCGATATTCTCGACATGGAGGGACTATGGTGTTTAGTAGTGTTAATTGTGTACTGTTGGCTACCGGCCGGACACGGACATGGACGACTTATAGAACCTCCAATGCGATCGGCAGCTTGGCGGTACGGATTCACAACTCCGAAAAATTACAACGACAACGAGTTAAATTGTGGAGGATTTCCGGTAAGTTTTCTATCTCCGGATCTAGATAATTTGGAGAGTACATGTAAAGTAGTACCCGTGGGTGTTGTTGACCAAGCCCCACCCCACGGAATTATAATGATGTCTGTTATTACTCATTACAATGGGAGATTGATACGTGTTTCATGTTTGTCATTCCTCGATGTGGTGGAACAATTCTCCCTAAATTCACTCCAAATTGTCACATTTTAAGTTTTTTACCTTTTAAACCTTATATCCTTACTGAAGACTGAAAGTAGTAACACCTCAAAAAACTTGACAAATGTAGTGTTTCTGAGATGTCTAAGTAATGTTATTTATAGCCTGTCGGACTACGAGAAGGTTTGTCACAGACCTAGAATACTCATCACAGAAACAAACTACTTTTGGCTGTAAAAACATATGTCCCATATTAGTAAATAATGTTGTACTGCCGGCCAATTTCCTCATTTTCCTGTGTATATATATGTTATATTTGTTATAAACTAAATTTTGATAATTGTCTCTGTGGATTGTTTTTTATTATTTATTTATTTATTTGCTTATTTATTTGTTTGTTTATGTATTTTTCCTAACTTTATTTACATATATTTTTTTTTATATATCTGAATATTTTCCATGTTTATCTTTATAAATTAGTCCGTCAAAAGCTTTTTTTGTATGTAAATTTAAATCGGTTGTGAATCGGTCGTTTGAACATTTATGTTGTAGAACAACGAGCAATTAGTATTTCATTAATACGAATGAATGAAGCATTGTTATTGTAAACAATGGAATATTATTTTGCTTTTATACAAAGACAGATCGATACTGTTTATATAGAATTGAATATTCATACTATTGGAATATAGCGAAAGCAGCATTATGTTAAAACAAAAAAGGGGAGATATTATTGTCATTTTAATTTATAGGTATACCACTATTTTGTATCAATGTCAAAGAGTATTGTTTAAACAACATATATGGAAAACAAAAGTAAAAGTAAACATGTGTTGTTTAATACAAAACATTGCTTGAGTGTCTGATCTCCTGCTCTCACTTTGAGGACGTTGCATTACCCGGATTTGAACTTACTTGGCGTGATAATGTCGTCTATGAAACACAAGACGCTCATCCATCGGAACCCTTGGTTTTATTAGCCCACCTGTCCAAGGGGCAAGTGAGCTTATGCTGTGGTGCGGCGTCCGGCGTCTGTAGTTCGTCCGTCAAATCTCGCTACTAGTAAGAAACGGCCCCGTAGATTTTTACCTTTGGTTTGAATATCCTTGGGTGAAGGGGAACCAGTTTTGTATAAACGGTGGATCGAACCCGAAGGGCCTGAGGTACGGTACCCAAAGGTCAATATCACTGAGATAGAGGTCAGGGTCAAATGTTGTATCTATTCATTGAACATTTTGTTATGGCATTATCAACCAAATCTGGTTGATAATGCCATAGAAGAATTAAACCTAGGATCAGCTGATCACAGGTCAAGGTCACTTGGTCAATGGTCAAGGTCAAATTTGGCATCTTTTCACAGAGTACCAATTTTTTATAGCATTATGAATCAGGATTGACCAGCACAACATTTAACACCTAATCAACTTACCAAAGGTGAAGGTCATTGGGCCAGAGATCAAGGTCAAGGTCAAATAAAGTTTCTTTTCTCTTAAAAATATTTTATTATGAAATTATGCTGCAAAATTGACGGAAATCGTAGAAGTAAACTGACCACAGGTCCAGGTCACTAGGTCAAGGTCAAATTTTGTATATTTTCACTGAGGGACATTTTGTTATGACACAAAGAAGCAAAAATGATCAGAATAAAACAAATAATCATCTGGGCAAGTCAATGTCACGGGGTTAACGGTCATGGTCAAATTTTCTAGTCATATCATAGTTCATGTATAATGTATATTTCGCTTCCTACAAAAATGTACTTGCAATTGCGTTTGAAGTCCTCTTAACCTCTCTTTTTTCTTCATCAATAGTAGGCATTGCCTTAACACAAATGTGTTACTTTCCTCACAACGAGCGTTAGATATCAAGATTGAGTAAAGACATCTGGACATAATGAAACTAGACTTTTCTACATTCTACCTGTATATGGCAGTGCTGTAGGTTTTTTTTTTTTTTTTTTTTTTTCGTATTTAGTATTATCCAATTCCGGAGTCTATCAACGGAGGGAGCCGGGCTAGTTCAGGCTTAGCTCGACGCTCCCTACCCGTGTCGGTTCGGAAGTTTCTCGGGAAGCTGAGAAACGATTCCCCGATTCCCCGTTCGGACGTGAAACTTATGGGGTCACCTGCCCGACAACGCGGGTATTACCCCGGGTACTCCGGTATTTCCCCCACGCGCTCTCATCCGGGCCAACAAGACTGATCAACATAGAAAAAAAATATTTATTACATTTTTACCAGTGAAATATCAAAAATTATTCATTCTATAAAAGTGATATTTTTCACTAGTGAAAAATATCACTTTTGCTGATTTGACCAATCAAATTAATGATTAGAAAATACCACAATAATTGACCAATCAGAAAGCCAGACATATATGTCAGCACCTGGACAGGGGAAACTACTTTTTGTGTATGCAAACTTTCGCTGTAGGCCTAGTTAGCATACGGGGTAGGTTTTTCGTTGATCAAAAATGTAATAAACAGAATATCTAACAGTGTCTTCAGTAATACCGCAGCACTCGTGAAAAATATCAAAATATTAGCCCCACTCGTGAAATATATTTGGTATTACTGAAGACACTGTTAGATATCCTCTATATATTTTAACATCATTAGAAGTAGACCATATTTTTACAGGTGACATATCACAGACTGTTCATGTCGTAGTCCCATACATTTCAAGTCAGGGAGTCCGACACCTAATTAAAAGTTTAATGGCCGGACGTTACCATACATAATTAACTTTCTAGTTTAGACACAGATTTATAAGTTTAATGGCTGAACATAACCATAAATAACCTAGCTTCTAGTTGAAGTGTTTTCCTGTACCTGGCAGAAGTTACTTAAAACGTACAACATAAAATAAAATGAATTTTATCTTGTGACAAATTAAACTTGGTGTATCTCGTACCTGCATGTCAGTGCTTGAAATTAGGCACTTTTCCTTCTAATGAAAGCATTATCTTTAGGACCGTAAAAATAAAAACCGGTGTAGTTATTTTAAAAATTCAAAAATCGGGCACCTGTAAGTCAGTGCCTGAAATGAGTCGCTTTTCCTTCTAAAGAAAACATTATTTTTAGAATTTTAAAAATAAATAGTTATTTTAAAAATTCAAAAATCGAGTTAAATCATTGCATTTCATCCTCAGATGGAATGCATGTAGAGGCACGGTTTAAGATTGCCAGAAGTTTTCAATCTATAATTTAAAGGTTTTTACCAAATTTCAGGAAAAGGTACCATCATTATTGGGGGGAAATGAAAAAAAAAATTCCTTACTTAAGATAAAAACAAAAGAAAAAAACATTGTCTCAAAGATAAGGCTAGAAATTACATAAAAGACAGTATTGCCTTCGAACATCCCGTCCTCATATGACCCCGTTACGAGGACGTTGAACCCCTTAATACAAAGAAAAGCATATATGTATATACATGTATACGCATGTGGCAAAATAAACAATTCACTGTGATACCTTCTCTACGTCAACTCGGGCCATCGATATGTTGGTGTAACTCAACGTAAATTACACAGACTTTTGTAGTTGGGCATGTTAAATGTGTACTCCGCCTTTTTGCTAACCCCCTAATGGCTGTATATCAAATGTAACGCTCTTACAAAGGACGATTTATACCTTGTACGTGAAGTAACGACCGATTTCGGTATGCTTTCTATTAGGGACGGGACTGTTTCCTGTTTCAGACATTTTGTTCAGTAACGGACACCGCTGTTGATATTGGGCTATAAAAATGAATACATTTTGTTGGAAAAAAAAAGACACAGTAAAATGCAGTATGATCTGTTAAAGTGTTTTTGATTAACTTAATTAGGCTAGGTGTATGTTTTTGCTGGTGGAGTAACTTAGAACAATACTGGTCAAAATTCCACACTGTTAACCCGCCATTTTGTAAAGGATAGAGCAAATAGCCATACGAATCGGACCAAAAAAGATCTGATATCATATATTGTCCTTTACTTGTTAGATCTTAGTTAAAATCAAGAAAAATAAGCATTTCAATCCCCAAACCTGTTTTATTTAATGCAAGAATACATTTTTTTGATAAAAAGATGTTTGTTTTCTTGTCGATTAATCGTGCTCTGATTGGATGATTAGACCGATAGCGACCTACATAATTTACAATATGGCGTCGATTCAAGTATGAAATTTTGACCAGCGTAACGCGAGGGTGTATACGGACGGAATATATCATCGATATGAGACTAAATGGGTGTTTTGGGGTAAATAAATATCTCATTTATCCACAAATGTAAGTAGGTGTTGTGTCAGGCCCGATTTTATTTTATCTGCACCAAAAATTTGGCGACACCGTGAGAATTCCGCGTTTTCATATACATGTAGTAGTGCGCTCTGGCCCTACATCATACATGGTGTCAGACACAGATGAAACTCGGGCTAAACGTATGAATGGACTGGTTGTAGCTCACTGTAAGTTGGTCGTTTAAGGCGACTTTAAGTGGTTATGATGGATCTTCTTACTTATTTTGTTAACCTCTATGGGTCTTTCCTTAACAGCCATCCTCGTTTGACAAGGTCTGTTGGTGTTTCCTTGACTCCCGTCCTCATGTGACCCTGGTTATTTGCACAGGCACTTGCATAGAAAATGTGATTTTCAATTATTTTTTTTATGACAGTGGTATGTGTGATCTGTTAAGTACAAGGTTGGCAACTACGCCACAAGCGAAACGGCACCCCATCTCACTTCAATTGACTAAAACACACATTTATTCAAACTGACACAGCGCATACTATATACTACCGCCATCTAGAAACATTCATCTTTAACCTACCGTGTCACTCAATACGAATTGTTACATCCAAAATACAATAATCCGCGAAAACATCACCGAATTCCTCCAACAAAACACCTTTTTTCAAACTGCTCAACATTTTGTTTTCAAATTGAACTTGCCATCTATTTAGGGTAAATGCCTATCTTCAATTAAAAAAAATAACTAGTTAACTAGTTCAAAATATATAGACCACACATATAACCGGTGAGAATAAGAGGTTGAATTTTCTAGGCCTTGTTGAATATTGACTTTTTTTTTTAAATCTAGGGGGGGGGGGGGGGGGGGGGGGGGGGGGTCTTTATTATTTTTAGAGTAGCGCGTTGGATGCTTACATACTTAATCACACTTAATCAGGTAATTCATCAATAACTTAAATATTATATTTAGGTAATCAGTATTACGAAGAATACTTTACAATGCGTTAAACTCTTTGACATTGTTGACACTAAGTGGCAAAATGATATCAAGTTTATGAAAATCGAAATCAAGTAAGCAAATAATACGGTTTAAAAAATTCGAATAAAAAAGGGTTCAAAATAAAATGAAACTCATCCTCAATATTTCGATAATCACAGTGATAAATCTATATACAAGTCCCGAGTCTTGCATATATGTACTTATAAAATTTTGATGGAACTCGAAGAATTTCTGGGAAATTTTAAATCTAACATTGTCGGACTCATGAAAATAAATTGTTGATGGATCACTGATCACATAACGTACAAATCGTTTGGCAAGTCTGAAGTATGATCTTCGTATTTGACAACGACATGATATTTGAAAAATGTGTGGAAATAAATGAACAGGTCTGAAGTAAGCAATGTTGGTACACATGTATACGTTCCAGTAACCTGTTGACAGTCTTATTCGTGATACACTTTTCTTTTTGTTCGTCCTTATTTCAGTAAACTGACAAAAGTTAATCAATAAATAAGCATTTTGTTTTACCTTTGTGACAAAAGTATGCTAATCCATTTCCCTTTTATCTTTTTTATTTTAAAGCATGAAATGTCTAGGCTTACTACGTGAATGTGATTGCAGAATAGGCATTCTTGACTTCATTTGTTTTTCCTGTGTACTGTCATATTCGGTGCACGGTATTCTCACATTCAAAATAATAAATAATTTATGATTATAAATCATCGCTCATTCGACGAACCTCTTCAAATTATTGTAAATTAGACGAAACTTATCAACGAGCCGAAGCGTTTTCCGGACAAAATGCATTCGGAGATGACCCCAAAAAGTGCACCTGACGACAGACGATTATATAAGCGCATGACCTTTCAACCCCGTATGTAAATGAAGAATCTGGACAGGCTGAGGGAGCAGATACATGTTTCTAGATGGCGGTAGTATATAGTATGCGCCGTGTTAGTTTGAATAAATGTGTGTTTTAGTCGATTGAAGTGTGGTGGTGTGCCGTTTCCCTTGTGGCGTAGTTGCCAACCTTGTGCTTAACAGATTACATATACCACTGTCATAAAAAAAAATTGAAAATCACATTTTCTATGCAAGCGCCTGTGGTTATTTGTGTTCCCTTGACATCCATCCTCATTTGATCAGCCTGTTGATGTTCCCTTGACATCCCATCCTCATTTGACCCTGCCTGTTGGTGTTCCCTAGACACCCCTCCTCATGTGAACCTTCCTGTTGGCGTTTCTTTGACATGCTCAGTGCGAACATCAAAGTAGAGTTAATGCCAAATGAGGTGTTAGAAAACGCGTAAAAAATATCTGTACTGCAGAAAGGGCAAAGAAACTTCTCCTTTTTTTTGTCGTAATCATGTCTCCATGTGGAGGACAGAAAGAAATCCGACTTCGCTAGGGCATTGCCACATTTGTCGCCTGCTAGGACTCATAACTGCTATAAATATAGTTTTTTTTATTCTGTATCAACGAAATATGTGTTTGGGCAACGACCTTACACAACGTGCATTGCTTACATTTGTGAATCACCAGGCATGTCAACGAATATCGAACTCGTCTGACGTCATATCCTACAAGGAAACAGAACATTTCTCGTGAGATCCTCATGTCGGCAATAATACATTCTCGTTGTTTTTATCAACCCATATCTCTCGAAAGTACGGTGTATAAGTTTTTTCATCACCCGTCGATACCTCCCATGAAACCGTGATATTGGGAACACGTCTTTGAATTACCGACTCAATTTGACTTGTAAACGCCGTAGGTTTGGGACGCAGGGATGTGACCATCCAGAAATGATAATTTTAGTTATGAAGTTAGAATCACCAGACATAACGTACATCTTAGTCGTATGCTTTCCTGATGGTGATGTTGTTAAAAGATATAGTAAGTAAGCGGCTAAAGATTGTAAGATTGTAAGGGAAATAGAGTTTGAAAATATTAAAGGTTACTTTCAACCATATTTGACTTAGTGATTACTATGACTTAACCGTCCGTACATAAAACAAGTGCAATATACAGTTAGTTACAAACTCGCTAACGTTTTCATTAAAGTGGCATTCCTTCGTTCGGACAACAGAAACATATAAAATTTAAACTGATGAAATTTATGTCCGAATGAGGATTATATGAGTTTTTGTGCCTACTACTAACGCCGAAATGTACAGAAAAATGACAAATCGTACACAAATATCGCCTGTCTTTGTGGTGGTTAGTGATATTTCGGGGCGAATTAAACAATTTAGGACTTACATCTTTAATACTTAAGAACTTCTGTTTTCCTTGCGAGTAAAACTGCCGTATTAATGTAAAGATTACAACTTTTACTACTTGGAAAAAATATATATTTCCCAGTAAGTTTCATTTTAACGACCTAACTTTATTCCAACGAAACAATGTCTCCTTAAAATGTCATTGCCGTTATCGTTTGTCAAAGTCAATTAACCCAATTCGCTCATAAAGAGATACTCATTTATTAAACGAATTCAGAGGTAAGCATTAATCAATAAGATCACCATTAAATGAAATATATATCAAACAATAACGGATAGTCACACACAAAAATATATTTCATTGTATCAATTATGCGCATTTCGCGTGTAAGAACAATAGGAGGAGACAATGCCTTGTTTTAAAGAACAATGGTAACAATATTAAAGATGGAGTATGTCAGGTTTTTCTGTGTGCCGGTGAAAACTTCATAATTTCTGCCCTCGTTACGGCGGTGCACGTCAAAGTTGAGACAAATGATCGAAGAGGGTACTGATTAATACGTCACAATGTCTGGTCAGGCTGACATGCGCATGTCAGCCATGTCTAGTGTGCCTTTGTGTCGAAGTAATTACAAATTAATGTGGACCATAATTAATATCAGTCGGCCAATAAAGCAGTCAATATGAGAATCATCGATTGATGTAATTATGATAACATTTACCTCACCGGAAAGACTTTTTAGTGTATTTACAATAGCTAAGACTATTGACAGGAATTTGACAAGGCTAAGAAAAAGGAAAGACAGTTATTATAAATTGTCAATGTGGGTCATTATAGTAAAAATTAATTGACAATCGATTGTGTATAAATAAATAATATTGGTAGTTAGAGTCAATTGTAAATCAGTTATGTACAAATAAATAGTATTGGTTATTAAAGTCAATTGTAAATCGGTAATGTACATGTACAAATAAATAGTATTGGTCATTAGAGTCAATTGTTAATCAGATGACCAAGAAAAAGTTTGAACAATAGTTTGAACGTAATAAAAAACAAGCATTTCTGGCAAATACGTTCTCCACAAAAATATAATTATGAAGCCTAAACACAACCACTCCTATGTATCTGTAGGTGTAAAATTTAGCCCCTTCCGTGGTGACACTCACAAGTCATCTAGCTATGGAAGGCCAGTGTGTCTGGGGACATCACCAAAACGAAAGCAGAAGATAGAAAGTGGTTTTCACGAGAATTACATGCAGAAATACGAGAGAAGACATTAAGATAATGTGTTGTACGTGTCATTTGTGGATATGTCCACTTTTGTGTTTTCTACTTAACACTCCGGTAACATTCTATTGTGTTATAACACAAGAAAATCAGGAAAAGAAATCATAACACTAGAGTCCAAACTTTCTATTTATGTCATATCGCGAAGAATATTATTCAAAATGTTAAATCGAGATTTTCCACAAAATAATACAACCATGTTACCTTATAACGAGTGTGTCGGGATGTTGGGCCGCTAAGGCCTGTCAATGATAAGGAAAAACCGTGTAACTGAGATAATCTGTCATTATTTACAACGACATAGCTGGCCTGTTTTACCGACATGATACTGTCATGATATCATCAATATCGTGTATGGACATTATTTGTATCAAATGGTCTTTATGAGGGGGGTACCCTGACAACAGTACTTACGAATGCTATATGCTATTTTAAAACTTACAATGATACATAAAACTATACACACTCTCTTGCCTTTTTTCTTTCTTTCTTTTTTACATGTCTAGAGATCGTTGAAATATTACAGTGCATCAGAAAGTTTGCATATGTTTAATCATTGATTTGTCAGTGGCAATGGAAATTCTTATGAAAATAACCCACCTTGATGAAGTTTCAGCGAGGGTCAAGAAGAGAGGGACATATTTTTCAAGATATTCCAAAAATGCATAAAAATATTTTTTAGGATACAACACTACATTACACTCTTTGAATCTTTTTTTTTTTAATAATGTTATTGTGTGAGAATATGCTCCAAGTTTAACGAAAATTCTAAAAAAAAGAAAAGAAATAATCTTGCAAAAATGTAGCATTTTCAGGATTTGTAGCTCATCAGTAACTGTATCGACTTGGATAGACAATTAAAGCATTATGATAAGAGATTATTAGATAAAATATTTTAATTTTCAACTAGAAATAAGATTTATTGGATTTCAAATTATTTTCTGTAAAGACTCTCAGATCTTAAGGAGTTTATATAAATATAATCATGCTTTTGTTATACGATAAAACACATGCTATATTTTCGCCATGATTTTAAAGATAAATTTGTTTTTTAAAACAGCGCTAAAGAATTTTTAATTTTTAATTAAAGCATAATAGATCTGCAAGTGGATTTCGTCTTTAATGCGATATTTTATGGATACAGGATATGAGATGAAATTAATTAAAATTGCATAAAAGTCTGTCTTTCTATTTGGTTTCTGTGGTTTTACGACAACTCGCTACCGCACATTTTACATATAAAGTAGCACTTCCGGTTATCATTATCTCTGCTGTTTAACATAAAACAATAAAATTGCAGATAGTATATAAGTTAAGTGGAATATTAAAGATAAAGGGATATGTCTGTCAGTAGAAGACGGCTTCCGTTTCCCATTAGGATCTCAGAGCGTCCTTTACTCTCTAGCTTGACCTTGGACAAGACACTTATCCCTAATCATCTTATCACGCTGTCACTATCTAGGGGGCTGAGTGGTTAAGTTGTCCCGACACTTTATCACTAGCCCTCAACCTCTGGGTTGCGAGTTCGGAACCTGCGTGGGGCCTACGGCAGTTGCCAGGTACTGACCTTAGGCCGGTGGTTTTTCTCCGGGTACTCCGGCTTTCCTCCACCTCCAAAACCTGGCACGTCCTTAAATGACCCTGGCTCTTGAAGTCACTATCTATTCAAAAACTATATTTCGTCTTGTTAACCGTGTAAACGACGATAAATAAAGATTATTTTTATTTATCTATATAACAAGGAGTCATCACCTCAAATGACCCTTCGCATTCCATTTTAAACATCGATATTAAACTGAATTCTATCTTTTGATAAAAACTCTCGAAAGACAGCTTAATCCTTAATTAAACACACGTTGAAGTTCGGATATCGACCAAACGACCAAAAACACAAATATCATTTACGCGCCTCTCAGGTGCCGATATTTCATAACCTTTCATCAGAAAATGACGTAAACATTGCCACGAGCTCGTTGTCACTTCCGGCGCTACGTATTAGTCGTACAAATGATAATTTCTATTAGAAAGAGCAGGTTAAATCGAGGGCATCATAGGCTTCCATCGGCTGTCAACCTATCGCTATACCGTCACAGTGAAAAGAAGGGAAACAACTCTGAGAAATCAGACTATGACGAGGTTGCTCCAAGTCTTCAGGTTTGCCAATCGATTATACGGCGTGAATTTGACGAACACAGGTAAACAAACGCGCGAGAGTTCCTATAGATGGTAATTAGAGGCACAGGTATGTCGACAGGTAGCAGGATTTGATTCTCACCTGTAGACAACCTGACTTCAAGGTACAGGTATTGTCAACTAAATCAATCACTTGTACAACCGCGGGGAAGTTTACTAATCACAGTTAATGTGTTGCGGCTTCTCCGTCACATCGCTGTCACGTCATAAATACAAAAGGGGCCTGTTCGTTTATGCGGACAAACCGGCCCGTCAGATATTAAATGTAGTATTTCAAACATATATCTTGACGGACCTGCAAATGTTAATACAGGCCTTGGAAGTTTTTGTCAAGGCTCGTCTGAAAACAATATACAATCATCAGGTCCGTATTTATTTTATAAACGAACAACAAGTGGTCTAACCGCTTGGACCGCAAAAACGAAAACGGTCTAGGAGACTGAAATGTATACTAACCTCGTCACCGACATAGATATCAGAACACGGCGAAATGTGCCTCGTCATTTTAACATCACTGACCTGAATTCTAATACTTATAAAAAGTTGGTATCCACCTTAATCTTTCTAACTAAACTTAACTCTTGCCTTTGTTTGTCTTCATTGTCCTCTACGCATGCGCAGTTCATCATATTGCCTCCCAGTTTTCCCGCCCTTTATCCTGTCTCTTTTACCCACTTCCTTCCTAGCTTCCGGTCTGTAATTTCCCCTCCGTATCCGTTTCTACTTAGCGATCTGGAATGAACCCTTCCGTCACATACCCATACCCCAGGTGACTGATACTGATGTTGCTGAAGTGGTATCTATTCGCAGGCGTTTATTACACACAATTTACACTCTTGCCCATTGACCGCTGGTCAGTCCTTCCAAACACTGCTGTTTTTGTGTGTCATTTATGCTATTGGATATGATGTAATGGCAGCTGATTACAGCCTTTCATCGCTCACATTTTACTTTGTGTAGTCAAAGGAAACGTTCATTGTTCAAATACGTTTGTTTGTTTTTGATTGTTTTGTTTTTGTTTTGTTTTGTTATTTTTTGTTTTGTTTTTGTTTAGTTTTTGTTTTTTGTTTTTTGTTTTTTTGTTTTTTGTTTGTTTTGTTTTTGTTTTTGTTTTTTTTCTTGTTTGTTTTTTGCTTTTGTTTTGTTTGTTGCTGTTGTTTTTTTAGATACACAAATGTACTTCCGTACATTGACAAACTCGACACTATATTCATCAGGTATCGCTCTTTTCCGTAGTTCCATCAAATATCCATATCAATAATGGAGTTTCCCCACTTAAGTATTGTGTTCTGTGCCTGACTGCCTTTATATTGTAAAGATCATCGCTGAAAACACATTACTGTGACATTACTGTAATCGTCCTTTTTTGTGAGTCTGTTGGATTTTTATATATCTACTTATTTATATTTAAAAATCCTGGCTTGTGATCTGTTAAAAGCTCGAAATTATTATATTTGTCTAAATATCACTAAACACAACACTTTCAGCTTCTATGAGATTCAAAATTACATCACCCCCTTGAAAAAATTTGACTATACAATAATTAACAATTAAAACAGGCAGTATTTTTCATGAAATGTCAAAAACAACGACTGAGTTAAATTTATAATCACGACAGGAGGTTTTATAAAAGCATTTCTGAGACATTGTTGTTATTTCTGGGGAGACGTAACTAATGTGAAATGACAAGCTATTAACGCAATAGTCACCCTGATGCTCTCAGAAAGTTATATAGAGTTTGTTGTCGACACGCGCTCACGGACTGTACGTTTAAGACATAAGGGATAGACATCTTGACTCTTAGAGAAACAAAACACAACAAATCAAGTCAAAAGCTGCTGGCCGTACAAAACATTCTGCAGAGTTTTAATATAGAATTAAAGTCACACGGGCAGAGTGGTTTGATATAAACATGGACAGTAAACTACTGGGTTTTTTTAAGTCTCTGATGTATGTCGTAACCCTGCTGGTGTACAGGACATCCCCGGGGTTTGTCGCTAACCGACATGCCACGTATAATCATTTAAAGAATAGTCGTACCTATCAAGCACATGAAAACTCATAGAGGTTATCTAATATCCAAATATGGATAACAAATGTTAAAAGCACCGCCTCTGCTATATTTAAACATTTGTTTGGGCGTAGTTCCGGTCTCCGACTTCCACATGGATTCTTTTGACTTTTGACCTCTAGCACCACCAACGAGACTTAGAAAGATGAAGTTATTCTTATAACATTATATTACATGTTCAAAGGTAATTCGCTTGATTGTCTTTGGACGTTACACAACAGTCTGTTTTAAAACACAGTTTTTGTTATCGCCAACAACTCCTGCCGGAAGTACCAGAAATGGTCAAGTCGTGATTTCGTTGACGGACAACAACACACGAGATAATTAGGATTTGCAGTAAACACGGACATTCTAGATACGGGCTATGACGTTCTCGGACCGTTACCTGCTTGGATTATATAACATCAAGAACACATTTCATATAAATTCATGTCATTTATCTCACTAGAGCGCACGGATTCGCTGTGCTAACAGTCGCCCACGCGGGCACAGTGTTACCTTTTTACTACTTATTTATGATATACTCATATATCTGTCATCCCAGAACGCCTATCCAAAAATACCCAACGGTCAAACTAGAGCTGGCACTGTCAACATTTAATCATACTATGACAATGTGTCAAGATATTTTACTTATCATGGCTTTCCCGCTTGTTAAATCCCTGATTTCACAGTGAAGATAACAAATGCTCTAAATTATGTAAAGCTCTCGTCAGCTGAAAGGCCGCAAGGCCGTAAAAGCGGACGTAAAACCCGTTAAATAAATAGATAAATAAAATTATTGAATTATGTTCAGAAACGGCAGATACCTGCTACATGTCAAGTTTCTACATCTAAGTTAATTCGCGTGATTTAAATCGTTGTCATTCGTCACATAAAAAAATTGTCATGAAACGCTCGTTGGTATTTTGATTTTTTTTTAATGGAAACGTCACGCCAATACATATGTCGCGTGCTAAACTCCATATCTAGCAGCCGTAAGTTCCAATGACACCTCCATATGTACATAAGTAAAGCTTTCGACACCCTCCTGTGTCGGTCTACCTGTGTTTTACACCTGTGATTGATGCGACCTTTCTAACAAGATAATGACCATTGTATGTCCATGGTCAGAAGACATGTACAGTAGGGCCAAGAGGAAGTGGCCGACACGCTTTTCTATTGTGTAAATATACATACCGTAATACAATGAGTTATGATTAATATAGGCACGAAAGTGACATCTTCGTACCACAGGTATTATTATAACACAACGATAAATATTATAGAGGTGTACAGTATTTACTCCGGCGTCGGTATGAACTGGCTGTGTATGAGTAATTTGCCAGTTTGAACCGTAGATCATAGAAGAAATACATTTTTTTTCTATATGAAGACTTTCTACGGTTGGATAACAATGGTTTTATATTGTCATGTAGGTCAGAGCCCACCAAGAGTTCTAATTTATAAGGTTTGCCCTAGCTGTTCTGTCTACCATTAATTAAGGTAAAAGTGTCAGATAGATGCCACACGCGCACAAACAAAAACAAAATCTCAATACAGGCCCCGAGATCACGGATTAGTTTACAGTATCGCTCTGTGTTTTATTTTGAATAGATATTCAACAAACCCTTTCTAATTAGATATGCAATTGGTGATCGTTACACAGATTTTCGGACGGCGATTGATTTCAGTTTTTCAGATTTCATTGATCACTCAGACACACATGATGTGTGCTGCAAGAGGTCAAACATAAACAGCCAATTTTATATATGGCGAAACACAACAAATCTCATACACCCTTTATAATTTTTTCAAGCCTTTCAACAAACTTACTTACATTTGAGAGCACACGAACATTACATAGAGAATCTAAACCTTTCATTTTTGTCATATTAGGGTACGTAAAATACCGAAAATGCATGTCAAAGAATAAAACTTTAATGTCGTTGAAAATGATGTGCGCTGTTTTGCAAATCATTTGCAAAATCGTGAAGTTGAAAGAGCTAGGAGTTTATGATTTTGCTGACTTAAGAGTTTGATATTGTAAATAACTAATCATTGTTTTACCATTGCCCGGTTTACGCAATATATTTTCTCTTTAATTTCAGAACATGATGCGGCAAGGTGGTCGATGTGGGCCTTGTGGCGACCCCTGGCAGGGTCCTCGCGACAACGAGGCTGGCGGGAAATACTCCACCGGAGTTATCACGAGACAGTACGCTTCCGGTCAGACTATCAACGTCACCGTCCAGCTGACCAGTAATCATAAAGGCTATTTCGAGTTTCGATTATGTCCGAACAATAACGGCCAGCTCCGAGTGACACAGCAGTGTTTTGACCAATACCTATTGAGGATCGTCGGGCTGGGCACGAAGTATCATATAGACGCCCCGGACTCGAATGTCTTCATCGACCTACTGTTGGAACTCCCGCCGGGAGTCAGCTGTTCAAACTGTGTCCTTCAGTGGAAATGGCGCGCAGGTAAATAGTTCTCTTCCGTCATAAAGCGGTCTGAATTTAAGGATACGAAGAAAAGAAAGTGTGTTAGAATAAGCAAAATTGATAATTAACAACCCGTTTCAAACACTTTAAGCTGAATGTTTTTATAAAACTACCGACGTCTTTAATTATCTTAAACAGCTGTGGATTAAATTTATATCATTTATATGGTTTTATTGGCTCAGATGGAAGTGTTCTTGTCATTCTTTAGCGAAATTCGTTTAACTACGTAAACGATTTACTATGGCGGCTAAGCAACTAAGAGTAGGTATAAAAAGACAAAAATCTAGTTAGATTTGGAAGCGAGTTTGAAATTATCAGAAATCACCTACCATTCTACCAATAAATACTAAATGATATTCTAAAGATATCCGAGGGATAAACATTATTCTAATGCGTGTGTTATTGTCTCTTACAGCTCAGAATCGTGGTCCTGATGGTAAGGGAGGCGAGTGTTTTGGATGCGGACCTCAAGAACACTTCATCAATTGTGCTGATGTAGCTATCAGCCCCTATTCAACGTCGCCCCTCCCCATTACCCGATCCTCTGCCGGTGGGGCTGTGGTCAGATTCAAGGCAATCAAGCCGGAAGTGTCGAGCGCTGTATCTTATGAAATCAAAACCTCCAGCAAGAACTCGGCAGCGCTATATAGCGCCCACTCACGGCCGGTAGAGCCTGCCCCAGCACCAGCGCCAACTCAAAATATGTTCACGCAAATTTCTCGCGAGATCTTCCCTTCAGGATTTGGAGCGTATGGCACAGGTATACAGAATATGTTCAGAAATATGTTCGATGGTGATATGGGTTATATGAACATGGCGATGAAATCCGTCCGACCTCAACCCGCACCGCCTACCACACCTAAACCACGGCCCCAGAGACACTATTCACAGAGGTCATCACAGTCTGCCACTGTCAAGTTGCCTACAGACCCCCGGGCGCTCACCGCTACCATATTGTCTTACGCTAACGGCATTCCAGATGGCAACGACAACGCGAACTTTGAGGTCTGCCAAGATGGTTACACCAAACCCACGTGTTCCTCGCTTCCGTCCTGGAACAAATTGCCGGCGATCGGGAAATGGTGTCAGTCTATGTGTCCGTCAGGTCTCTGTCCTTCTGCCGTCTGTGGGTGCACGTGCCCCGTGAATGTCCTTCAACAGCTGAATCCTAACTATAGGGGGATGACCAGTCAGTGTAGAGGCATCCCCGGCTGGACGGACGCGGCCATGGATGCTTGGTGCGCAGCTAACTGTAATTCAGAGTTCTGCGCATCCGAAATGTGCACGTGTGAATGAGATGGGACTAATATCCGGGCAAATCATAGACAATCCCAATGTGTGCTTACCACTAGGAAGCAAGGCGCTGAATGCAACGAGAACTTGTTAAACAGGAACTTCCGGTTGTCGTAAAATAGTCGGAGTGTCGTGAATTGATACAATGATTCATGTATAAATATGTTACATATTCCATCTGTGATAGTGACAGTGTGTATTGGCTTGAACAATGGATCATAGGAACGATGATAGTTTAGCGGAAGTCACGACAAGAATGTGTTGATGTACTGAGAATGAGGCAATGAATGACGGAAACTTACGGTCTTAATGACGTCAAACCGAAATCCCACAGGAAGTAGATATTTATAATTGTAGTATTTGTCGACGTATTTGTATTAACAAATTAATGACGAGAAAAACACCCGAGCTTCAAATTTTGTTCTGTTTTGTATTCAAAGTACAAGGAACACATATTGGTAGGATTTTGGCAAACCCCAGAAAGGGGGTAGGCATTCAAAATGTTCAACGTGGTAAATGAGCATGTTTGCGTGAGACACTTCGGCGAATTTTTTTATATTAATTAATATACGTATTAAGTAAAATAATTAAAGTTATATTTGTCGTGGTATGATTGAAAATATCCTCTATATACGAAATATATTAAATGTCTAGAGACACACTTTTTAAACCCTTATATGGCACTAGGTCTCTGACCGGAAGTTGAGTTGCTCTAGGGAACTTTTTTTAACACACATACATATATATATATATATATATATATATATGCCATTAACTCGATGTGTGTCGATAATGATTTTGAGATCTCGTTCTTAGACCGGAACTTAAATTGCATCATCATTTTGATGACAAAATATATTTAAACTTATCATTACCTGTACATGCTCTTGGTAAATAAATATTGATGATCAAAGTCAGTGATAGGTTTAATAAATAATCCTGTCTGTAAATTAATTTGATATTTTTGTATTTTTTCATTTTACTCCCTTTCACTTATTTGTCTTATTTTAAGATTTTATTGTATTGCACCCAGCTTCGCCCATGTTTGTATACTACAGCTTTGTATAAGAGACGAGGGCGTTTGATGCAGTTAATATGGTGTTCCGTTAGGGCCAAATTTCCAATATCGCTCCTTCGCTCCTTTGACCTAAACGCGAAGGAGCGAAAATACGATGGCGAAGGAGCGAAAATACGATGGCGAAGGAGCGAAGAAGCGAAGTCGCTCCTTCGCCATCGTGTTTTCGCTCCTTCGCTCCTTCGCGTTTGGGTCGAAGGAGCCAAGGAGCGATATTGGAAATTTGGCCCTAACGGAACACCATAAGTTGATGAACATCATTATAACTTGTACCAAGTTATCAGCTATGGCATTCACTGGCTTGTAAATGCCATATTGGCTTACTATGTATTTCGGTGATGTTTGTGATGAATCTTCAGACAGTTGTATACTTTAAATGCTTACATTATTTATATAAGTATTGATATACTATGCATATTATACCTATCCACGCGACCAGTACGTGGCCTTGTCTATTGGATTATTTCTCTTGTGCAATAAAATATTCGGAAATGATCACAGGAATGATTCAGTATTCTCTATGTTTGAAATTAATTAGAAAGACAATGAAAAAAGTACGACATTATAATATATTTGTATCTATTAATATGACAGCTTGTATTTCAATTGTCAGAGGACCATTTTGTGGTGTCAGCAATCTACTTAAAATTAGACTTGTGATGTTGGCTCTTCTACAATACTCTATACACTGCAATACAATATTGTATTGAAGTGTAACGAAGAATATCGTAGAGTATCGCAGAAGAGCGGAAATTACAAGTCTAATTTTGATTAATTTAAGAATGTCAGACACTTTTTCTTCTTTGTACATGTACCTTCATCTTTTCGGTGGAACTTTGAACAAGATAGCAAAGAAACGCCTGGTTCTTGGTCTTTAATTGGCGATGCCTTTAAACAAATTTGAATCAGGTGTCTGCAGATTCGATCACGGTTCATTTGTGACTACTGATATAGCACTACACCAACCATGACTAACTGTAATCCTCCACCATCAGTATTCAAAAGTATTATATTTGCGCCTTGGAGTATAAATCTCAACAAAAACTGTCAGAATTAAAATAGATAACACACAGAAAAATGTCCGAAGTATGCTGCAGAAAATTGAGACATCTTCAATAAGTAAAATATGTCCGGAGGTAGAATAGACCAGAATTAGAACACGTGATCTAAACAAAACCCAGACACGCGTGCTTAAAGGCGCTAAGAACTTTAGTCCTGTCTTGAGATGCTATGCGCACTCTATATTGATCTTAGGATCGTGATAGATTATTGAATACGACGAGAAGTTGTTTGTTAACGTCAAAATCACCCAGTTTTTACGCCATGTTGCCATTTACATTTTAAAAACATTTTTTTTCCATTGCCATCTTCAGTGACTGTATCAAAATTGTCTTTTCTGTCGAAGAGACGAACGACAGCACACAAAAAAGAGTTACAAAATAATCTTTACTCTTGATGACGGGCGAAAACATGTTGACCTTACCTGAGGAAAGGTTATTAATAGTATGTCAACACGATTCTTTATAAAGTTAACCGCCCTCCATCTTCAGCGTTAACCCAACCTAGGTAACAAACGATCCAGTCACACAGAATGTTTTCATGTGCCATTTAACCTCTTAAGAACGAAACATAAAACGTCACATTACTACGGCAGCACAGCTAAACAAAGTACACCGATAACTTCATAAACATCACATTACTACGGCATAGCTAAACAAAGTACACCCGTAACTTCATAAACGTCACATTACTACGGCACAGCTAAACAAAGTACATCCGTAACTTCATAAACGTCACATTACTACGGCACAGCTAAACAAAGTACACCGATAACTTCATAAACGTCACATTACTATGGCGACACAGCTATACAAAGTACACCCGCAACTTCATAAACGTCACATTACTACGTCGGCACAGCCAAACAAAGTACACCCGCAACTTCATAAACGTCACATTACTATGGCGACACAGCTATACAAAGTACACCCGCAACTTCATAAACGTCACATTACTACGTCGGCACAGCCAAAAAAAGTACACCCGCAACTTCATAAACATCACATTACTACGGCACAGCTAAACAAAGTACACCCATAACTTCATAAACGTCACATTACTATGGCACAGCTAAACAAAGTACATCCGTAACTTCATAAACGTCACATTACTACGGCACAGCTAAACAAAGTACACCCGTAACTTCATAAACGTCACATTACTACGGCACAGCTAAACAAAGTACACCCATAACTTCATAAACGTCACATTACTATGTCGGCACAGCCAAACAAAGTACACCCGCAACTTCATAAACGTCACATTACTAAGTCGGCACAGCTACACAAAGCACACCCGCAACTTCATAAACATCTTGTTACTGTGCCTGCCTAAAGAGCATCCTCTAAAGTTCAATAAAAGTTTAATTATTGTCAGGCACACACGTGTCGCTATAAATACGTCATAATTTTATTTGGCGGACTTCGGTCGAAGCCATTTCGATGTTGAGTTACAACGTTATGTTCAGAGTTGCGTCCCCTGTCGGCTTTGCTTGTTTCCGCATCCGGTAGGAACAGGGTGTTCGTAAATGTGCCGTCGTCATTATTATTGGACTGTTCCTCTAAAGGGTTACTCGTTTTGAAACACACACTCCCATCCACACTGTAGATGTCTTCATGTCCTCTCGAAACATCTCTATTCTGATTAACATCACGTTTTAAACAATGACATAATTTTGAAAAGTTGTTAGATTGCTTTTTGTTTCTTTTAAGTTTTTGGAGTTTACTTGCATTTTCGTATCTGTGTCGCCACTGTCCCACACGAAAACCGAGACTGTGCCGTCGGCTTCTCTCTCTCTCCTTGCTAATTTCGATTTCTATGTCACTCTCCCCCAGAGGTGGATCCGAGTCGCTGTCCGGTGAGGACAGAATTTTCCTGGCCATCTTGCTGTAGATGAAACCTCCCACGGCGTGTTCTACAATATCCGCCCCAAGTATCTCCTCTTCCAGGGGTACTCGGATTCCTATGGTCAAGTCGATCAGTTTTAGCCAGACGAACGCGTTAACGAGAGTCCAAGCGATGATGGCCAAGGCGGCGAGGGCCTGAATACCTAACTGGTAAAAATCACCTCCCTGAAAATAACATGTGGACACTCAGTTTTGGCGCATATTCATTTTGACTGTTTGATGCATTAAGCAGCGGTTTTGAGATGATAATTATCATCGGAATCACAGGTTAAAGAATGTATTAGTAACAATTACATGAACATGTATATCGGGTTGTAAATGTAACAGATAAGTCCGGAATACAAAGCATCCGGAACCATGTCCAAAAAGGGACATTCCTTCGTTTGAATAAAGTTTAGGTTGTCAAAATGGAACTTAATGGGAAATGAGTATTTCTCCCTAGTAATGAAAGTTAAAATCTTTACATTATTACCGCAGTTTTACTGGCAAGGTACATCGAAGTTCTTCAAGTTTTAAGTCCTAAAAATTCTTAATTCGACCCGAAGTATTACTAATTACCGCAAATACAGACGGTATTTGTATACGATTTGTCATTTTTTTCTACGTTAGTGTCATAACCAGTTGGCACAAACCCTCATAATTATTATAATCCTCGTTCGGAGATAGAATTCATCAATAGAAATTTTACATGTTTCTGCTGTCCGAACGAAGGAATGCCCCTTTAAGTAATGTAACGTGCACCTGGTCCGTCCCAAGTGTCTTCTGGGATACGCTGTGCTTTTAGCGCACTTGACTAGTCTACTCTCAATCGGTATATAATCGGCAATATTTACAAATGATTAATCTATAGGTGACATATAAGAACAGATCAAACGGTCGTGCTGCTTGCCACGGAACCTCTAAAACTACAATACAAATATAACTATAGTAGGCACTGACGCCCACAAACGCCTAATGCATGTGCTCTCGCCGGGCACTGGTATGAGCCGTTGTTGTCGTGCGCGCCGGCAATGACCGATCAAGCACGCCTATTACAAGTGCTCCCGGCACTTGCACAGCGCACCGGCTACCTCGCGCACCAACACTGCCAGGTCAAGCACGTGCTCCCGGCACTGGTACGTCTCAATGGATATCTAGCGCACCAGCTTATACAGCGCAGTAGTAATGCAAGCGCTCCCAGTGTCTACCTTGCGCAGTGGCTTATCCAGCCCTGCGCAACAGCAATGCAATTGCTCCCGGCACTGGAACCTCGCAGTGGCTTCCTTACGCACCAGCTTCCTTCAGCGCACCGTCCATACAATTGCTCCCAAAACTGGAACCTGGTAGTGGTTAAACTTGCGCACCAGCTTTCCTACAGCAATACAAGTGCTCCCGGCACTGTAACCTTGTGCACCAGCCTCGTACAGCGCAACAACACACTACCTCACGATTAATGGGCACTTATTCAGCGACCACCAATCGCTACATGAGAGACTTCTCAGTCTCTCCACAAAGACTTACTCAGCCTTCGTAGCTACCGGGGTTTGAAACTTGTCAGTTTCAGTCAGAATCACGCCCACTTTTCAGCGGCATATTCTCCCCCGATCTCAGTTTGTAGCTAGCTATTTATGTGCCAGGCTATTCGTCGAGCCAGTGGTACCATTCATTTGCATATTGCACATTTCGCTCTAAAACCTTGTATCATCTTTATATACAAACACATTTACATGGTATATTATCTTTCTTATCAATCAAGGTATATTTAGGAATCATTTTCAATCTATACAATCCAACCATTAATTAGAAATCATCCGATAATCAATGAGATAAAACAGCGCTTAACAATTGTATGTAAAAGGGAGATAACTCCAACAGAAAACCGATTTTCCTTACATCACCCCCTCCTTAAGGTCATGCGTCCCGCATGATATAATCTACTATTTCTATTTAACATAAGGCTTCTCAATCGCACCCTGTGTCCAGAGATGCGCCTTGTCGTTTTCTCCACAACTTTGCCTCTGGTTCAATGGCTTGTACTCTGCACATATGTTCTAGTTGTTTGTTGAGAACTACTTTTTGTATCCTGAGACTTAAAATCACACTAGACAAGTGTTTCTCTGGCAGCGCATGTGCATTTGTCTACATAGTCTTTTATCCAGCGAGGTGGTCGTCGGTGGCGCTGACGACGGTTAGTCAGAGGCTCGATGTCTGAGGTGATGCTACTTCTGTTATCTAAATCGGAACCAGTTACTCTCAACTCGACAAGCTTGTCCATTCGTGGAAGCCTGGTACACCTATACATTTTTGATACCATAGGTCTCATCTGCTGTTTCACCCGCTTTGCCCTAACCACATGGTATGGACGCATTGGTTTCCTAACCGTAGGCTTGTTACCGATGGACTGGTCTGGTACCAATCCAACAGAATGCTTCTCTGTATCATCTCTGCCAATGCCTACATTGCCCCTTGGAACTGCTGGTTTACTCCTTTTGGTCAATGACCCCGTCTTCTCTGTGCTATGCTTCCTCTTGATATGACGCTTCAGCTTACTGGCGGTGGTGGTAGCGAACTCGCATGATCCACAGACGTAGTGTCTCAACGGTGAATTGTTCACGGCATTTGTAACAGTAACCCGGTGGTAAAGTCCAAATCTCCCCTCAGCGAGTAGGTCTACTTTCTGCTCTCCAATGGTCAATGTCTGTCCCACAACATCTACAACACACTTTTCATTTCCCAAGAAATCTAGTCCTAGGACCCCGTCAACGGACAGTCTGGCGACTACCATATTCTTGTTGTACATATGATTATCAATGACCATTGACAGATTGGTTTGCCCACTGACAACGAGTTGATCACCATTCGCCGATATTATATCAGGTGGCAAGTCTGTCAGATTCCTTTTGCATCCATCTTTGCTACATATTGCCCTAAACGTTTGGTCAGATATCAGCGACACTGTCGCACCAGTGTCCACAAGAAACTTGCCCATAACCCCGTTGACCAGAACACTTACATAGACCCCTGGCTCTATAGCCTGTCTATGTGCACCCATCTGATGCTTCCCTGGGTCAGAGTTTCTGTCTCCGCTGCTTGACCAATTACTGTTCCGCCTGATATACTCTCTCTGGTAATGTCCCTTCTCACCACAGTTGAAGCATTTACCACGTCTGCTGACAGTATGTTTCCACTTTTTCCGACCTATCGCCAAACACATCTGTGGACGTTGCCGACGATTGATCAATCGATTTGCCGCTAGCCCATTCGCAGATGTTTGTCCCTTGGCGTTTGCACTTTTCGGCGCTGGACAGTTCCTTCTCATGTGTCCCTTTTCCTTACACTCGTAGCAGGTTATGTCACTAAGAGATCTGCCATTGACTCGCTGGTGGCGACTTTGACCTCTGCTCCCTTTCAAGCACTTCATGTCCTTTTGTAAGGCATCTAGTTGCTCTTGCATCGCCTTCATTGCTTTCACAATTTCGTCACTGGAACGTTCTTTGGCCTCCTGTTGATTGTCCGTCGCACTAGCTACTCTCAAGTGTCCAGGTGGTGACGGAAGATATCTCCTTCTGCTCCTCCTCTGTGTGATATGTGCCATACCGCTGAATCCTGCAGGGGGATACTCTGGTTCGTTCATGCCCAGAAGGCCTTGCTCAGTATCCACAAACTGCACCTTGGGCCGCGCCCCTTCGCCGGGCGGTACCTGCTCCGTTGCACCTGCAAGCGGTTGGTTATCTTCATCCATCCCATGATGGCTCAATGGCAAGGTTATCTCAGGAACACTCGCAGCCGCCTGCTGTGATTGACCTGATGGTGGCGCAATGGCAACACCAGAATCTCTAGCCTCACTTCGCCATTGGGATGCCATGGGCGTTGAATGCCGGATTTGATCGAGTATATCATCTCGCTCTTGTCTCAAAACCGAGAGCTGGGTCTCAATAGCGCTAATGTCCTCATTAATAGTTTCCATTTTGCTTAAATGGTCCGATGGTAACGCAACGCATCAAGTGCACAGCAGTATCCCACCGCTGCCACCAAAATTATGTAACGTGCACCTGGTCCGTCCCAAGTGTCTTCTGGGATACGCTGTGCTTTTAGCGCACTTGACTAGTCTACTCTCAATCGGTATATAATCGGCAATATTTACAAATGATTAATCTATAGGAGACATATAAGAACAGATCAAACGGTCGTGCTGCTTGCCACGGAACCTCTAAAACTACAATACAAATATAACTATAGTAGGCACTGACGCCCACAAACGCCTAATGCATGTGCTCTCGCCGGGCACTGGTATGAGCCGTTGTTATCGTGCGCGCCGGCAATGACCGATCAAGCACGCCTATTACAAGTGCTCCCGGCACTTGCACAGCGCACCGGCTACCTCGCGCACCAACACTGCCAGGTCAAGTACGTGCTCCCGGCACTGGTACGTCTCAATGGCTATCTAGCGCACCAGCTTATACAGCGCAGTAGTAATGCAAGTGCTCCCAGTGTCTACCTTGCGCAGTGGCTTATCCAGCCCTGCGCAACAGCAATGCAATTGCTCCCGGCACTGGAACCTCGCAGTGGCTTCCTTACGCACCAGCTTCCTTCAGCGCACCGTCCATACAATTGCTCCCGACACTGGAACCTGGTAGTGGCTAAACTTGCGCACCAGCTTTCCTACAGCAATACAAGTGCTCCCGGCACTGTAACCTTGTGCACCAGCCTCGTACAGCGCAACAACACACTACCTCACGATTAATGGGCACTTATTCAGCGACCACCAATCGCTACATGAGAGACTTCTCAGTCTCTCCACAAAGACTTACTCAGCCTTCGTAGCTACCGGGGTTTGAAACTTGTCAGTTTCAGTCAGAATCACGCCCACTTTTCAGCGGCATATTCTCCCCCGATCTCAGTTTGTAGCTGGCTATTTATGTGCCAGGCTATTCGTCGAGCCAGTGGTACCATTCATTTGCATATTGCACATTTCGCTCTAAAACCTTGTATCATCTTTATATACAAACACATTTACATGGTATATTATCTTTCTTATCAATCAAGGTATATTTAGGAATCATTTTCAATCTATACAATCCAACCATTAATTAGTAATCATCCGATAATCAATGAGATAAAACAGCGCTAACAATTGTATGTAAAAGGGAGATAACTCCAACAGAAAACCAATTTTCCTTACAGTAATGTAGCTACAGTATGATAATTGACTGTGTTTATGTGTCGGAAACTTACGTGGAATAACCCCTGTCTTGTGTTGTCAAGCTGCATGGCTTTCGTCAGGTCATCTGGCTTCGTAACGAGGCCGGCTGACAACAAGCTCCATACACCCGCGCACGCATGCGTACCTACACATCCTGTGAAAGAAAAATGGAACGAAGAGTAAATAAGAAAATCTGAGATTATAAATCAGCAGTTCGGTCATCGAATATTCCACACAAAGTAAGTTCATTGTTCAGAATAGCTTGGTGGGTTATGTAAGTGTACATTTTAAAAACATTAGAAAGTAGTTATATACTACAGACATATAGGAGTGATTTCCCCTCTCCATATATAGGCATCTCGTAACTAATGTAAGAGCCATGTTAGAGTGACTTCCCTTTGAGACCGTTATGTCGTAAAGTGTACACCTCCTTGGCGACATAACTATCAATACTTAACCACGCATTCTTTTAGTCAGTAAAATTGATTAGCTACTTAGCAATTAGAAAAGCTTGGATTGGCTAGATGCTTCAAATTAGACTTTCATTAAACGAACTGAACTGGAATAAGATATTTATCGAATCAAAGAGTGACCAATGGATCGTTTGATAAGTTTATAAACACTATGCCTTTTGATCTCTTAATTTTTCCGAAATTTTCTCGTAAAACTTCACTTACGCATCATCGAAATCGAAGGCTTACGTTCTCAATAAGCTACCTCCCTGGATTTTCGAGGATGTAATTTTAGAAGATATTTTCCGTACTTTATCAGTATCTATTAAATCCCAACAAAATGAATTTATGGTCAAATAAGTATAATCACAAGGATCTGTTGTATGTATGACGTATCACGTACCGACAGGATCATCAATCTTGAGTTTGACGAAGAGTTCCACAGTCAGGTTGGTAATTAATGCCCCGATGGATCCTATCAATAGTCCCTCCCACGGCTCGGCCATGGCACAATTAGCTGTAACACAGACTTACGGGTTACTATGACAACATAAACTGTTTACCTATATTGCAATTATGAACATCGTAATCCGGGTAGAAAAAAAAACCCATATCACATCAGACATAATTAAAAGGAGATTTCTGTTGACGAAAACGGACCATAATCCATTTGAATGATCTTTTTGGCTTCCTTTAAATTGTGTCAAGATGTTTCCAGGTCAAACTGATCGGGAGCTTAGACGAAGATTTATACGAGTTATGGTTTTAAAACACTCCAATTTAATCAAAATATATAATACATACCAGTTATCCCAACTAGTGCGCCGAGCACACCATTGATCAGGTAGGATATTTCAATTCGGCGCTGCTTGATGATGTAGCTGAAACAAACGTAATTCAAATTGATATAAAACAGGATATCTACTTTAAAATATAAATATAAATGGTATCTTTTCTTAAATTGAGTCATTTGACATATTGTCCGTCACGGGATTTCCTGATTTTTGTTAATGACGTTTATTCAAAGTTTATGCATTGTTTGTCTCCAGACAGCCGTTTTAATAACGAAATTTATAATTGGACTTTAATTAGAGAGTGTGCTTGAATATAATTAAACAATTGTCTATCCCTTTAATTTTAACAAATAATTCTAGGATTGGGACTTTGAGTGACATCTGTTGACAGAAACATCTAGGAAAATGTTAAATATGCTGACATTTACCAACAGGTGTTATCTCTCGGGAAACTAAGAAACGAGCCTGTCTGTGCTCTCGTGGTTGTGTCCTTTGGCAAGACATTTTACCCTAATTGCTCTAGATGGCACGCGACTTGCCTCCCGTATGTTGTTTGGTGAGGTAATCACCAACTACTACAAGGAGACTCCGCCTCAAACGACCTAGGCTGTTCACGGGGCGATAAACCCAGAAAAAACCCAACCAACCAAACAAACAATATGTATCGGATTCATTAATTAATTGATAGATTACAATAAAACTGGACGATATTTATTACAGTACAATATTAGCTCGTATTATATCATTAATAACAATATATATCTACCCACGCTTGATTTTCTGACCCTCACCTCATAATCAGCCCCACACTCCCTCCCGCCACAGATGCCGTGATTGTTGAAACAGCCGACCTGAAATGGGAAAGTCTCAATTAACCTCTTGGCAACTGTTACAGTTGTTACGTAATGATTTATCAATCGATTTGAGGAATTTCAATATCATTGCTACATGTACATCACACAATGCATATCATTCAAGATGAAGTCGATGGAAATGTATGTATCGCTTCTGGTGAGATAATGCGTTGCACTAAAGTTTTTTTGTGCGCAGTTGATGACTTCAAACAAGCAGTCGTTGTGGTTATAGATTCATAAGTAATTACAAAACGGTACATAAATTGGAATCCAGACCGGAGACAAAGTAGTAGTTAGATGTTCTATGTCTTGGGAATTTGAGTTAGAAAGTGCATATGATTAATTCTACTGATTATTTACAGGGTTTTAACATGTATGAGCGCAGACGAGGTCCTCCAAGTGTTTACGGGATATCATCGTCGTTGTCGTCGTCGTCGTCATCGTCATCATCATCATCATCATCATCATCATCATCATCGTCGTCGTCGTCGTCGTCGTCGACCTGAATGCAAGTTGCGATTCTGATCTGCTTCTTTTCACATTTTCACACTACATGAAAGTAGATTTTGGCTGATTTCCTTAGAAGGTCATGATCATCGCCGGATAGCCACGGTTGACTGCACAACACTGTGCCTTATTACAACATCACTGTCGAAATTCAAAATATGACATTTCCCGTTTGGTCTGGAGCAGAAGCAGAGACTCTTCTGACATTTGAGAGATGATTAAATGTGGTCGTACATCCTAATAATAAACCACTTTTGGGAAGAATATAAAGAACATAAAAATTGCTGGTACAGTTTGTATCAAAAACGGTTTTCTGCACAGCTTAAACATAGCACCGAAGCACACCGGTATATTATGCCTAATATAAAAAGATTATTCAACAGTTCTTTTGTCAATACCCGGTGTTATAAGCATGCCATACAGCTCGTTATAAGTACAATGGTCAGATCGAAGAAATCATTATCGCTGTTCATTCTCTAGGACAATACTCAATCTTAATGTATAGAAATAGCTCATTTTATTAAAAGTTTTCATTGAAACATTTGATGATAAATCCGTATGCTAAATACAGCATGGCATAATGTCTAATAATCCATACTAGGCCTACATTATGATGGCCAGGACGTCGGCGACGATCCTATTTGCTTTGTTTGTGGTCAATCTATACAGTTGAAAATCTACGGATAAAGATTACTTAAGGAACGCTGTTGGAATTAACAAGAGGTTAATTTAATTGACTTTTTAGGCCCCGCCAATTAGCACAGGAGGTCAGTTAGGGTCAACATGTACATAAGCATCAAGCTGTCATCCCATGCTGATAATGTTAATAAAGTTAGAATGAATTCCAATAGAAATCAAACAAATGATAGTCCGAATTGTGATTTCCCTATATAAGCAAGAGTAAAATTTGCCCCCTTTGCCCCCTCCCCAGGGGGAAACGTGAGACCCCGGGGTCATGAGATTCACAATTTTGGTAAAGCACCTTAATTAAGACCCTTCAATATATGAAATATATTTGATTCTACCTTATTTGGGTTTTTAGAAGTTTCAGTTACTTTTATCCATTTTGGCCCCGCCCATAAGCCCCTGGGGATCAGTCAGTGCCAATATACACGTAGTTTACAACAGGCATTCCATACTGATGATTCTAACCAAGTTTGCATTGTTTCCAATGACAATTGGAACAAATATGATTTCCTTATATAAACTAAAGTAAGCGTTATCCCCTCCCCAGGGGGAAACATGACACCTCAGGGTCATGAAATTCAGTTTTTGTAAAGGACGTTAAGACCTTTTTATCTGTTAAGAGTACATTATATGTATTTGATTCTACCGTATCTGGGAGTTGAGAAGAGGATTTTTGAAATTCTTAGTCAATTTGACGATATTTGGCCCCGCCCCTCAGGTCCCTGGAGGGTCGGGACCAGATAATTCACAATTTGGGTTGACCTTTGGCCATGGAAGCTTCCTGTCAAACTTCATTGAATTTGGTTCAGCAGTTTTGGAGAGGAAGTCGAGAATGTAAATTGTTTACGGACGGACGACGACGGACAAAAGGCTGGTAGAATAGGTCACTTGAGGCTTCGTCTTCGATTTCACATTGGATCCTGCTATTCCAACCATACTTTCACACATGTCGGATTGAGCAGATGGAGTCAGATTTAGGATAAGTTGAATTGTACTGCTGAAATATTTCTAGTTTTCAAATATGACATTTATCAAAGGTATTCCATAGCTCGCGTCCACATAGCATTGACTTTTCCTCCGAAGTGATCGTTAGTTTTTGAGTTTCATTTGTCTAAATAAGCTTGCTTCGATTTTCTCAAAAGTGAATACGCTCTTGTATTTCGAACTGGGAATTGTAGTCATCAGGGATCCCGATGGCTGCGTATGATTTCGCAAAAGTCCACAGTAGTTTTATTCTGAAACAGCATTGTATTTTATGTACGGTTCCGAGGATCCTGGGTAGTTATCCTCCGGAAGGCCTCGTACCTTTACATTGCCCATGTTTTACCCCTCAGTTATCGGTTAGACCTCAGAGCAATACAGACGTATAATACTGTCGTTGCTGTTGTGTCTGATATTATCGTCATACGGATACGATAACTCACTCCAGTCATACCACACCACTCGATTTAACAACAGTTTCAACACAAATGCATTTGTGGGTCAGGCGCGAGTGTTCTACCGTACACCTGTTCAGTACAAGCATCTAGTGTCTCGTTCCTTCCCGTTTCCACACGATTCTCCGAAATAATCGAGCATGAACACCCTTTGCCTCATCTAACTCTCCATTAACTTCGTCCAAATATTTGTCATGTGCTTCTTCATGCATCTTTCGAAAGACATCTTTTGCGTTACTTGCAGTATGAAGCATACTGAAGTCCGCGAGGTCTGCTCTCATTAATCCAAACTATATATAGTATACTGCATCATGTGCTGTCTCTAGCTCCCATGTCCAGTATGGTTTCAAATATTCACCGAAACGCCGCTTAGAAATAACTTCGTCAGGCATAGGACTAACTAGAGGTTCATAATGCACCAGCATTTGTAGTTCGTTATTGAGAACGCTGAAATCCGAACAAACACGCGATGATCCGAAGCGAACTTAATATCGGTACTATCTGTGCTATTACTTCAGGGTATATTGCAAAGCGCAGTTTTATCAACAAGAATATGTTCTATGGCAGTCTGGCAAGGTCTAAATGTATACCTTTGCATGACGTCTGCTTGTTTACTACATACAAGTTCAACTCGTTTATTTTCAAAGCATTCTGAATTACCCATTACCCTAGCAAGAAAAAAATTTCTGTACCAAAGCACAGTGACTTCCGTAATTTTCCCCATATATTTATCTCTTGAGAGATGATTGATGACGTTACTATCTATAACTTGTTTTTGTGATCGGTTGTAGTTGGAGATGGAGATGGACATCTCGGGGTCGGGGGTGAGATTCGCGCGTGCTTGAACATTAATATACTATTTTACGGATGTTTCTTAGCTATCTCCTTCAAAAACATGTTGAAGTTCATAAACATTTTGCCACATTGCTGATCTTGGGCGTTGCATTGGTTTTCCTGCGTCCATTGCAATGTTCGCTCTTGAGACGACCCAATTTCCACTGGTAAGTATGTATTTAGAATAAATTCGCTTACATATGATAAAACTGAGCAACAGAAAGCTGGAAAAATAACTTGTCAAATTGGTATGGTAATGATTGATACTTAAAACTGATTTTAAATGGGCGATGTCAACCCGATGAGGAATCCTTACCTAACTGTTCTATTCACCTCATATGGTTAAATATCTAGCTACCATCTAGCTCACAGGCGCTTGCATAGAAAATATGACTTTCAATTTTTTTTGATATGACAGTGGTATGTGTAATCTGTAAACAGATTACACATACCACTGTAAAAAAAAATGAAAATAATATTTTCTATGCAAGCGCCTGTGATCTAGCTTACCACGTGTACGCCACATAGGGACAGAGGTGCGTAACCAGGTTTACAATATCGGAATTTTGAAAAAGACATGTAAAAGATATACAGTTATGATACAGATGAGGTCTTCCAAGTGTAAACCGGATGTTGACATGTGTAAAAATATGAACGCAGACGAGGTCTTCCAAGTGTTTACCGGATGTTGACGTAGAAAAGACATTTGACTGCAGACGAAGTCTTCCAAGCGTTTACCGAATGTTGACGCGTGTAAGACATATGGACGTAGACGAGGTCTTCCAAGCGTTTACGGGAAGTTGACGTGAAAAAAACCCGTTTGACTGCAGATGAGGTCTTTCAAGCGTTTACGGGATGTTGACAATAACGATGCAGGCTCTTCCAAATATTTTAAGGGCTGATGGTAGTTAGAGACGAGAGTATCATTGATGATGTACCCCGCACGTTATGTTAGTCATTGGAGCCCTGGTACTGCTAAGGCGGTACCCCGGATGTGGACACGTGAAAAACTCGTATCTCTCATGTGTGTCAACACCCGACCAAGTACTTGACCTGCAGGGAGAGCCGTACACGACGCAGGATTCCGGAATGTTCTACCGGGTTTTGATTAGGGAGTGGATTTGTTGACAAGATTTACAATCAATACAAAAAAACCAAAAAAAAAACCGCTAATAAATCTCCTGAATTAACTCTAACACTGTTGTTATGGTAACATAGTAGCCACAGATGATTATATTTCAGTCATGAAATATAAATACCCTATTGAAAACATCCTGTTTAGAGATTTGGCAATCTATCACAAACGGTTCCGCATGTTTTATTAATTGCACGTGCTCGATTTTCATATAATATAGTACCCGATGTCACACATATGTCAGAAATACAGGATGGACTGTAATTTAAACTGTGTTTAATCTCCTCTTACGGGATATGCACTAAATGTCTGATATACAATCAACTATGAAATAAAATTGATTAATTGTATGTTGTAGCCGTACATATGAATGGTTCTGTAAATGCATAATGTAACAGTTTAAGTCAATGGGTGCGCTCGATTTGTAGTCCCTAATCAGTAACGAGATCTTACCTTGCCGCCAAAATCCATTTCACCCCAGATATTCCGAACGTACTGCCACAGTTAAATCCAAGCCAGCCCCACCTAGGGATATAAACGTTTAAATATACTTTCCGATAAATGACGTCACGGGTTTTTTATTGTCCCGCGTGACCTTAAATGCTTCTGTCATGAAGATATGTTTCCATTGATGTGAAAGGGAGATGGGTTGTCATACAGGTGGGGAGAGTGGGTTGTCATATAGGTGGGGGAGAATGGGTTGTCATATAGGTGGGGAAAGTGGGTTGTCATATACGTGGGGGAGAGTGGGTTGTCATATAGGTGGGGGAGAGTGGGTTGTCATACAGATGGGGAGAGTGGGTTGTCATATAGGTTGGGGATAGTGGGCTGTCATAGATGTGGGGGAGAGTGGGTTGTCATATATGTGAGGGAGAGTTGGTTGTCATGGAGGTGGGGAGAGTGGGTTGTCATGGAGGTTGGAGAGAGTGGGTTGTCATATAGGTGGGAGAGTGTGGGTTGTCATATAGGTGGGGGAGAGTGGGTTGTCATGGAGGTTGGGGAGTGTTGGTTGTCATGGAGGTTGGGGAGAGTGAGTTGTCATGGAGGTGGGGAGAGTGGGTTGTCTTATGGGTGGGGAGAGTGGGTTGTCATGGAGGTGGGGGAGAGTGGGTTGTCATACAGATGGGGAGAGTGGGTTGTCATACAGGTGGGGAGAGCGGGTTGTCATATATGTGGGGGAGAGTGGGTTGTCGTGGAGGTGGGGGGAGTGGGTTGTCATTTAGGTGGGAGAGAGTGGGTTGTCATATAGGTGGGGAGAGTGGGTTGTCATGGAGGTGCATGCGGGGAGGAGGTTTGTATGTATCATTTTTCATTATCGTATGAGGCGACTAATGTGGAGATTTTTTAAAATCAGTTTTTGAGCCTTGCCTGTGATATTTCCATGTGACATTATTTGAAATCTAACCTTACTTTACCTCATCATCTGGTAACTGTTTCTTTTCAAATCAAATATATATATATATATATATTATACCATATTGAGATTATTTTAGGGAGCTTACTGATGAAATATATTAACTATACAACCTACCAAAGCATGAACATTCCGAGGATGGCGTTAGTCGGAGATCCCATCTCAGTCACCCTTTCTGGAGTTTCAAACCTGTTATGACGCGGCTTCAGCATCAGTGTAGCCACCAGCCCGGTGATCCCGCCCACAATGTGAACAGGCCCCGCCCCGGCGATGTCAATCACGCCCATTGTCCTGAGCCAGCCGTTGGAAGCCCACACCCAGTGGGCGGGGAGACAGAAGATGAAGGTGTTAAGCATGGAGAAAGCCATATACGCTTCTAGTTTGGTTCGTTCTGCCATCGACCCTGAAGTAATATTTGAATTCTATTTCAAACGAAATACAAGGTATACTCCTGCGATTGACCAATACGCAATAAAATGGTAAGCATTGTCTGAAAATTAACAAAGTTGGAAGAGGACATGGGGAATCTATTTATAGTAACAGTGACCTATGTTTTGACATCAGCTTGGTGATGCCTGAACTCGTACAAGAGATGATGGCTGTTGGTGTGTGAAGTTTCTGATCAGGAAAATCAGGTGATCAACAAAGTCTGTTGGGCATGAACTTCAAAAATCTATTTATAGTAGTGGTGAGCTCGCACCGGAGATGACGGTTGTAAGCGTATGAATATTCAGTGAAATCGGATTATCAATGAAGTCGTTGGAGCGATGACGGCTAAAACCTATTTAAAGT